>NC_069503.1:189472868-189802868 GCF_027579735.1 Bombina bombina | reverse complement strand
TCCGTGAGCTGCTACGTTTCGGTAAGAACTTAAAGACATCCAGGCTGCCCAACTCTCTGGCCAACCTTCTTTTATGTACTTTATAACTTCTTGAAGGTCTGTATCTAAATATGTATCCTTTCTTATTTGTTCTAGCTTCCCTGAAAAAATGGATTTGGAGGCCAGAACTGAATCTACATACACCTTCACATCTGATTCTGTTGGAGATTCTTCAGCAGCAGCCAGTGGGAGCCTGGAAAGTGTATCTGCCACAACCAGTTGTTTCCCTGGCACATGCACTGCCTGAACATTGAACCTGAGCAGCCTCATTAGAAGTCTCTGGCATCTTAGGGGTGTTTTGTCAATATCATAGGAGTTGATTAGAGGGACTAGCGGTTTATGGTCAGTCTCCAGACTAAATTTCTCTAAACCCACTAGGTAATGCTGAAAGGGCTCACAGGCCCAAACTGCAGCCAGACACTCTTTCTCAATTTGGGCGTGATTTGACTCAACAGCCCTCTGTGTACGGGAACAATAGGCGATGGGCTGTAGTTTGTTCTCATTCAACTGCATGAGGGCGGCCTCTAACCCATAACTGCTCGCATCAGCACTAACCACAGTCTTTTTGGAAGGGTCGTAGAACCTCAACACTGGGGCAGACCCCAGCAGGGACTTGACCAGCACAAAGGATTCTTCCTGTGAAGGTCCCCAGACCCAGTATAGAAGGTACAACACTATTTTATTGCAGAGCATGGAAGTATACACCCGGTACAATACATCTCACTTAGTAACTGCGAAATAGATAATAACGGACCTAAACCACGCCCCCATCCAGTGACATCACTTCCCACTCTCATATATATATATATATATATATATATATATATATATATATATATATATATATATATAGTATATAAATTAAGCATATACTTTCAAACAATTTCAACCTTTATTTTTGCTGTGACTGTTTTACTTTTATGAACTATTATTTAAAGTAAGAGTTATGTAAAATAACCCTAAATCAGCCAGTGTGAAAAATTAATTTAATTAAAATGCCTGGGATAGATAATACTTTGAACAATAAACAGTAATATAAAAACAATTAAATTAAACCGATTTTGATAAATGCTTTCTTCAAATTTATTAAAGATTTTATGATGATTTAAATAACATTTTCTTTTCAAAATTGATACAATGTGATATGACACTCTAACAGCTGTTAAAGTCTATGGGAAAAGCGACTTAGCACAGCTGCGCTATCCGAACTGTTAGCGCGCCTGAGGCTTTCGCTCGGGCAATAACCTTTTACTTTCAACTTGTAATGTGAGTGCAAGAACAGGACCACTATTGATTTAAGTTTAGTAGTGCTAGCGCTCAATTGCACAATTGCTTAATTGTTTAACATCCGCCAGCAAGTCAGTGAATATAAGTCACAATGATCACCTACAGAAGCATAACATTTCTATTATACTAACTTTTTTTTTTTTTTATCAAAATTTTTTATTGATAAAATAAGAAGTCAACATACATAAGTATCGATATTATCCACTTAAGGGTGAAAGTCATGCATAAATGGTTACATGCATGGTATATTCAGAGGTGAACTCATAGGACAGAGTAATACAGATACCAGAGAAGATAATAGTTAACAAACATATATAATGAACAGTAAATGATAGTGAAATTGCGACTGTTGGTCTTCCAAAATACACTATTTAGAAATGTCTTATTCTATACAATTATTTCTCATTTTATATTTTGTACCACGTATTTCAATATCTCTCGAAGATTATTAACAAAAAAAATAAAAAATTAGGGAGCGGCAGTGGGGATTATCTGTATGCCTCAGGAGGGAAATTTCTCTATCCAGGGTGCCCAAATTTCGTGATAAGTGTCAACCTTATCCAAAATTGAATAAGAGTATGATTCCATTCTCAAGAGGAAGTTGACTGTTGTGATGATTTGTAAAATGGAGGGGGGAGATTTTTGCTTCCAAGCTTTTGCGATTTCAAGTTTAATGGACATAAGTAAATAAATAGTTAGAGATTTTTGAGCAGGAGATAACATTGGGAAGTGTAGGTGGACAAGACATGTTTGTGGGCTGAAAGTGGAGGTAATGTTCAGGGAGCTAATGATGTCTAAAAGTTGTGTACATACAGGCTTAATTTTTGGGCAAGACCACCAAATGTGACTTTGCGTTTCTAGTTGGCCGCAGCCTCTCCAACATGTAGGGGGATGATTATTATAAATTTTATGCAACGCTGTGGGGACTAGGTGCCAACGTACGTAAGCTTGTAGTGGAGTTCCCACAAAGTTGCACAATGTAGGAGTTTTTAGTAAATAGAATTTCTCTGTGCCAGGAGTCAGCGTCAGCAGTGAAATTTAGTTCTCTCTCCCATGCTAAATGCTGGGAAATTTTATGATGGGAGGAGGGATCAAGAAGTTAATTGTAATGGAATGATAGTGTTCCTTTAAGAGGATGGGTTTGAGACCACCTCTGTTCCCACCCAGTGGCATATCTGAGGTTCTTCTTTGGGAAGCCCCACGCTCGAACGATAGAGCAGAGGTGAAAAGCTTCAAATCTAAGAGTCATAGGAATTTGTATATCACAGCATATACTAGTGTAAGACAGTGTATTTGTATGGTCGTACAAGTCTGAAATATAAGTAGCCGCAAGATTTCGCCAAATGAATATATGAGAATCAGGAAGACAAAAGAGGGAGCTGGCGATTGTTTGTCTCGGGGATGGCTGAGGGACAATAGTGGGAAGGTGTCTGATCTTTTCCCAAAATTGTAGGGTGTCAAGAATCATGGGGTGACTAGATTTGAGGTCTTTCCTACAGTGCGAAGGAATCCAAGGTAGGTCATGTAGGTATACACCTAATGGAAGAAGGGATTTCTCTACTTTCATCCATGAAGATGTCTTAGTTGTGTTACTCCAGCCCATCAGATGAGTCAACCTGGCAGCCTGATAGTAGAGAATAATGTTTGGTAGGCTAAGCCCACCTTTGTCAGCAGTTCTCTGTAGGGTCTGTTTGGAGGTTCTGGGTCTTTTGCCCTTCCAGACATATTGAGTGATAAGACTCTGTAGCCTATTTAGTATGGGCCTGGGAACATTGATCGGGAGGGACCGGAACAAGTAGGTTATTTTGGGAATAAAGGACATTTTAATAGCGAAGATCCTGCCCGTCCAAGAGATCTCTCGATATTCCCATGAATCAAGATTTTTTTCGCCATTCGGGGAGCTTGTCAGAGTAGTGTTTAGTAATAACAGTAGTTGTGGACAAGCTGAGGTGAATTCCTAGTAACTTAATAGAATGTGCTGACCATTGGAACTGGTATTTTCCCTGTATAAGGGTCAACTCATGAGGTGGTATGTTAGTGTGAAGAGCTTCTGTCTTGGTTATGTTTAACTTGTAAAGGCTCATGGTGCTAAAATGGGCGAGTAATTTGAACACTGCCGGAAGGGACTTGGATGGATTGGTGAGAAGAAGAGTGATGTCGTCTGCGTAAAGTGTAATTTTATGTTGAGAATCTAAAATATGGAAGTCTGTGATGTCTGGATCTAATCTAATGGCTTGTGCTACAGGTTCTATAGAGAGTACGAACAGAAGCGGAGAGAAGGGGCAACCTTGTCTAGTCCCATTACTGATTGTAAAATAGTTAGACTTAAAACCCACTCCCCTCACCTTAGCAGACGGAGCAGAATATAGGGCCTGTACGAATGATATGAATTCATTAGGGAGCTTAAAGGCTCGTAGAGTTTCCCATAAATATTCCCACCTCACCCTGTAGAAAGCTTTTTCCGCATCCAGCGACAGGGTGAGCATGGGCACTCCCTTCTCAGCAGCCTCGACTAGGATGTCCAAGACTCGTCTCGTAGCATCCGGTCCTTCTCTCTGGGGGATAAAGCCCACTTGATCGGAGTGAACCAGGGTGGGTACCACATTAGAGAGGTTATTCGCCAATATTTTGGCATACAATTTAGTGTCCAAATTAAGTAATGAGATTGGGTGATAGCTGCCACAATCCGAGGGGTCTTTACCAGGTTTGAGTATAGTTGTAATCGTGGCTTCCAGATATTCTTTACGGAAACAGCCCTTACGTTTTACTTCATTAAAGGTTCTGCACAAGATAGGGGTAATTAGGGGGTTGAAGGTTTTGTAAAATTGCCCGGTAAAGCCGTCCGGCCCCGGGGATTTAGAAGTTTTGAGCTCTTTAATGCTCATCCGTACTTCCTCAAGTGCAATCGGGGAGATGAGGTCGGAAATATCTTCCTGGGCTAGCTGCGGGAGGTCCAGAGTTTTAAAGAATGAGTGGATATATAGTGTCAGAAGACTCTAAGTTATAGAGTCCGGAGTAGAAATCTCCAAAGGTGTCTCCAATTGCCCTCGGGGATGAGACCACTCCGCCGCGTGAGCAGAGGTGGGATATTTTAGTTTGTGCTGTCTGATTTCTTAGCTTCATAGCTAGAAGAGAATAGGCCTTATTGGTTTTGTAGTAGTATATCTGTTTAAGTTTTTCTAAGCAAGTCTGTGTTTTTTGGAGTTCAAGAGTTCTGATCTGTCTGGTGATATCCGTAAGTTGGGCATTTAATGGAATGGTGTAGGATGTGGAGAGCTGATTTTTTAAGGGACTTAAGTTGGCAAGTTAGAGAC
Source organism: Bombina bombina (assembly GCF_027579735.1). NCBI lineage: Eukaryota > Metazoa > Chordata > Amphibia > Anura > Bombinatoridae > Bombina > Bombina bombina. The sequence goes on along the minus strand of NC_069503.1, from coordinate 189,798,228 downwards.
GCCAATGAGGTATCCTGAGCTTTCCTAATTTGTGAAGATTTTGTGATGTAGTGTCCTCTAAGAAAGACCTTAAGAGAGGCCCATAGGATCTCAGCAGAGACAGATGGAGTGTCATTCAATGAAAGAAAGTCAGTGATGATGTCTTGAGTTTTGAGTTTAAGCATAGGATGAGTGACTAGGAAGTCTTTAAGATGCCACGGGGGGGGGGGGGAGATGAGGGAGGTGTGGGCCTAAAATGATGAGTAGAGAGTCATGGTCAGACCAGGATATGGGAGAGATTCTGGCGTAAGTGACGTGGTCTAGGATTCTAGTAGAAAAAAGTCAATTAGAGTGTGAGATTTATGTGGAGGAGAGTAAAAGGTGAACTCTTTGTCTCCGGCGTGGAGGGCTCTCCAAATATCATATAAGCAATATTGATTGAATACATTTTGAAATGCCACTGAGAGGGGATGGATCGATTTTTCTGTTTGAGAGACCTTAGGGCCCATTCTGCCCATTGAGGGGTCCCAAATTAAATTAAGGTCACCTCCCAATATTAATTCTCCTTGTTTAACCGCTGACACTGAACCTAGCAGGTGTTTGAGGAATTTAATTTGTCTCAAGTTAGGGGCATAGGTGTTTACTAGGGTGACCAGTGTATCATTTAGTCTGCATATTTGGATGATAAGACTCTGTAGCCTATTTAGTATGGGCCTGGGAACATTGATCAGGAGGGACCGGAACAAGTAGGTTATTTTGGGAATAAAGGACATTTTAATAGTTAGGGGCATAGGTGTTTACTAGGGTGACCAGTGTATCATTTAATCTGCATATTTGGATGATGAATCTGGCTTTTGGGTCTCGTTCTATGTATATTGGTTCTTATGTAATATGGGAGTTAATGAAGATTGCTTCCCCTCTGGACTTGGATGTATATGAGGCCGTTATCACTACTGGGAATTACTTGGAAATTCGTATGGAATCAGTCTTAGTGAGCCAATGTGTCTCTTGAATAAAAGCAACATCTACTCTGGAAAGATGAAGTATGTTGAGTAAGAGGCTATGTTTGGTGGGGGAGTTGAGGCCTTGTGAATTAAGAGTCAGTATGTGAATTTGTGCCATTAAAAAAAAGGTGGGGGGGGGGGAGAGAGAAAAAAAAATGTCCTGGTCTACGAGAGTATCAAGCTACAGCAATATTCTCTTGTATGTTGTGTATGAGAGGAGCTGGAGTGGGGGGGGGGGAACAGTGGGCAAGAGCCGCTCGAATATTATTGGGGGGAATGTGGGGTGGGAGTTGCGAGTATAATATATATTACGTAATGCTCGTAGGGTGCACTGAGCGATATAGGTATGTGGCAGACCAAGTGCTGTGGGGTCTGTATTGGACTAGTGGCAGGGGATCTATAGGGGTAATAGGGTTGTCAGAGGATAGCTCTGGGCTAGGTAGTTTTAAATAAAGTTTTCTGGGGAGATACGGTGGGAGGGGGGTGCCGATGGGGAAAGGGAGGGAAGGAAGGTCTCCACCCGGGGCATAATTGTCTAGAGATAATGCAGAGGATAGAACTAAACAATATACAAAGAATTTCAAATTGGTAAATATATTAACAATAGAATTAGCAACAGTTCTGAGGGGACGGGGTGTCCATTTGGTACAATGTACTATATAAATTAGTGCGAATATAAATGTTTAGGACATAACAAGATATAACTAAAACAATATTGGTTTATTGTATAAACTAGATCTGCGGGACAACCTAGGGAGAAGTTAGGGTCACATTAATCCCAATAGAAGTGCATTTGGTGTGAATGAGTAGGTAACTGGATACTGTATTTGATTGCTGGATGTGTGAATCTCATATCAGGATTAAGCAATCCCTAACCTTAAATCTAGGACTCGGAGCAGTAATACCACTGTAGGGGTGACTTAGGGTATGGAGAGTATAGGGTTCAGTCCCATAATAGTCTTGCAAAGTACCCATATCAGTGTAACCACTGTCTGTGAGCTAGTTTAAAAACTTGCTAAAGAATATAGCCTAGGTTATCCCGCATAGAGTGTGTGAGGAAACAAGACCTTATCTAATAAGGACAAACTATAACAATTTTAACAAAGATGAGGGTTACAAACTTTTCCTGTGGAGAAAAAAAAAACTAGTCAAAAACACAACACAGTCACAACTATGAAAACATTTTAAACCAATAGTTATACTGTTTAGAGTACATTACCAAATGTCCATAGATCAGTCGTCATTCTTACAGAATTATGGGACAACTAGGCATCCCTACTTAAGCAAATAGGTAGTAGGATATTGTAGGAAGATAAAGGAGAAGAGAGAAGAAAAGAGAAAAGAAAAAGAAGAGAAAATGTGATATATATAGTTCTTCCATCTCTGAAAGTTACAGGCCTTTGGAAGACGATGGGATAGCTTTCCCTTTGGCTTGGTAGCTGAATGTTTGTGGTAAAGGGTATGATGCTGGTGCTGAAGCATTGAGTTTCTTGTGATTTTCAGTAGTAGGGTTGGATTGATTCGGAGGAGGAAGTAATTTCAGAGATTGCAATAATTTAGTTCCCTGATCTGGAGTGGTAATGGAGTAGGAGGCATCTTCAATTTGAAAAAAGAGCTTGACCGGGAATCCCCATCTGTATTTAACATTATTGTTGTGGAGGCATTGAGTGACTTGCTGAAAGGAGCGTCTCCTGGACAGGGTATGAGAGGACAGGTCAGCAAAGATCTGTATGGTCTGGAATGGGTCTTTCAAATTCTTATTCTGGAATGAAGCTCTAAGTATCCTTTCTTTAAATGTGTAATAGTGAAGTCGGATGATGACATCTCTGGGTGCTCCTGAGGGGGAGTTTCTCGGCCTAAGAGCTGGATGAGCTCTATCCATAAGAGCCTCCTGGTCTTGTATGGGTCCTAGGAGCTCTCTGAATTAATCAAGCAGATATTTAGTGAGATCGGGAGTACCAACATCTTCTGGTATGCCTCTTATTCTTATATTATTATTGGTCTAGGTGGAGGTCGTCCTGTTTTTTTCAAGGGTTTCTGTTCTCTCACCTAAGGAGGAGATATCTTTCTTGAGCTCAGAGACTGACATTTTAAGTTCTTGTTTAATAGAAGTATGGTGGGAGTCCATCTTATCTGACAGCTCCTTAATGGAGTCTTGTATTGAGGTATAGTTATTAGGGGATCTCTCGCTAGAGTGAGTTGTGAACCTGTGAGGTCCTTTGGAGGATATCATTGAGTCTCTCAAGTCCTCATCTGACATGTCTTGCTCAGAGGGATTTATTAGGGAAATGGTCTGAGAGTGTCCGTTTAGGGGCATCCCCATGTTTCTGCTTTTTCTTCTGAGAGTGAGCCATATTATAAAAGGTGGGTAAGCAAAAACCTCCATGCTGTCTTACTGAAGATAAAGGAGCAGGTCTCTGCAGCAGATAGCAGGTGGAGAGGATAGATTTGGCACCCCCCTACATGGTGGACTTTGGACATCATAATGTCAGGATGTGTAGAACTTGAAAAGATATAGAGTTCTTCTCAGCCTAGTGGTAAACCTGTTGAAGGGTCAGCCAAGTTGTAGGTAGCCTGTCTCTCTCCAGGGGAAGTAGCTCTATTCCGAGCAGGGGAAAAAGGAGTGTGGGGTATGACCCGTAGGCAATAAGGGCTGACGGGAAAGGGGGGAGAGAAGTCAGGAAGCTGCTATGTGTGGTTACCCTGTTGCAGCTGGGTATGGAGCCAGTGATTAGAGAAGGGGAGTCTTTGTGGTAGCCTCCTGGACCTATGGGTATATAAGAAAGATCAGGCCAATATATACAATGGGTTCACAGGTCTGGGTATGTTACCAGTGATAATTAACCATAATGAGCAAGGTTGGTACTAAGGGGTTATGTATTATGTGTTAGTCACCCTGGCGTCTCCACAAGCTCCGCTCAGCTGGCAGACCGAGATCTAGTCCCGATTAAGCAAGTTCTTGCAAGGATCAGGTAATGGGTCAGGGATGGAGGTTAGAAAAGGTAATTAGGCTGGGAGAAGTTAAGTCTGTAGTATGGTGCCAAAAGGGTCCGGGAAGAAACAGGTAGTTGTTTCCGGTCACAGCAGAGAGGTATATCTGGCAGATATGTCTTCTTATCTCCACTATGCCAGGTTTTCTTCTTTTCTCCCCACCAGGGTAACAACAGTAGGATTAGGGATGTATAATCAAGCAAAAAAGGGGGTAATCACCCCAAAGAAAATATTAAAAAAGGAACTTGGTCTGCAGAGCTATCTAAAAGTGCGACCGCTTTGTATCTCGGCAAGCTTCGCCCCCCCTTATACTATTATTAGATTCCGAAATATATTATTTAGATTTTTAGAAGCCTACAGAGGTTATGGATATATATTACTTGTATTGCTAAGTAAATGAGTTTAATTGATAGCATAATGTATTATATTTAATAATTACGATTTGGACACATTTTTAGATGGTCAAAAGTTCTAAAATTCTGCAAAACTCTAGGAATCTATAAATTGTTTTACTTGCAATTACATGACCACAGGTATATGACACAAAACAATTATATTTCTGAGAGATCTATACTTATTCTTCTTTAGGATATTATTGAAGGCAGAATGGAATCAAGAAATTCTCACAGTCAAAATCACTATAGAGGAGACTTCTGTTGGTGGGAGATATGATCCTTGCAATAATCCTTACTAGCCACAAGATTTTACAATCTGTAGAAAGTGATTTTTTTTTTATAATGTTTAAAGCAAGAATGATATAATGTGCAAGAGTGATATAATGTTCTCATACTGTATCTTGGTAAAGTACAATTATTGCTGTTTTATTAGAAGCTACTAAAAGTAATTTGTTTTAAAGTACTATAGTTTGCTTATTTCACTGTTGGCTATTTGTTTTGATAATTTGGAATTGAAATTTAAAGGGACATGAAAAAAGTGTTTTTATTTTGTGATTGATCAAATTTGATTTGTTCTCATGGTATCTTTGTTGAAATGATACCTAGGTAGGTAGTTTGCAAATGTTTGGAGCACTACATGGCAAAAAAAGGGTGTTGCCATCTAATGCTTTTGCAAATGTATAACATTCTTGCAAAACTAATGCTACATTGTGCTTCAGACATGTGCATTTTCCTAAGCATACTCTCCTGTGCATTGCTAAAGAATCAAAGTTTAATAATGTAAATTTCAATGAACTTTGGTCCCTGCACTGATACATAGGGGCCGATTTATCCCTCTAGGCCAGTGATTTTTAACCTTTTTTTTGCCGTGGCACACTTTTTTACATTAAAAAATCCTGTGGCACACCACCATCCCAAAATTTTAAAAGAATCACACATTGTAGCCTAATACAGCATATATAAATACACATACACACAAACACACACATACTGTATGTATTGTGCTGTTATGCCATGCCTCCTACAAACTACCCCTGCACTGGGAGTAAAAAACAAGCAAAGTTTAAAAAATATGTCACACTGTTGTCAGTCTGCCGTGGCACACCTGAGGATCTCTCACGGCACACTAGTGTGCCACGGCACACTGGTTGAAAAACACTGCTCTAGGCACACTGAGCAACAGGTCCACGTCTGGATTCCCGCATGGGAGATTTCACTAAGAGTCATAATTTGCATAAATAAAAAGAGAGAATCGCTCAATCTGGGAACCCGTTTCTCAGTGTGCCAAGAGGGATATGGCTGCACCTCACTGACGAGGCCCACACTAGGCTGAAATGTATGTCTGGGGTTTTGCCATTTCTCTCGTTCAGAGAGGGATTGCCTTGTATTTCGGGGCTGGACTGTACTGTTAAGTTAGGATCAGACTGATATGCTACAGGAAAATTCTTCTCTGTGAAAGGCACATGTTGAGCAAAAAGAGACTGCTTCTTGGGTGGTAACTAGCCATAGAGCAAGCTATTATGCTATTGTTCGTTCCCAGGTTGAGCGCTTCTCTCTTTTTATTTATGCAAATTATGACTCTTAGGGAAGTCTCCCTAAGCGCGATGCAGGAATCCAGATGTGGACCCATTGCTTAGTGTGCCTAGAGGGATATGGCTGCACCTCACTGACGAGGCCCACACTAGGCCGAAACGTACGCCTGTGGTTTTGCTGTTTCTATCGTTCAGAGAGGGATTGCCTGGTATTTGGGGGCTGGACTGTACTGTTAAGTCATGATCAGACTGATATGCTTCAGGAAAGTTCTTCTCTGTGAAAGGCACACGTTGAGCAAAAAGAGGCTGCTTCTTGGGTGGTAACTAGCCATAGAACAAGCTATTATGCTATTGTTTGTTCCTAGGTTGAGCGCTTCTCTCTACTGAATGTACAATGAAATTTAGTTTACATAATTATTATATGAACTGTTACTACACAGAAACAATTTTTACTTTTAGTGAACACACAGTATACCTTGTGTAAACATGCTTTGAATATGCGCCCCCCTCCTCACAGCCAAGATTCAAGTTCACTGGCGATGTTGATGGATTTTTCCTCAGAAAGTTATCCCAATTGTGTCCTATGGAAGGCCCATCACCACTCACAGGGACAGAGAGTATAAATATCACCAGACAAACAGATAACAGGACTAGCGAGACATAAAAAGCACATTTCTTGTGAGTGTGACAATCCTTTTATCATTGGGACCTATGTGTAAAATATAATATCTATTGAAACAATGTAAAAAGTACTAAACTGATTACAATTTCATCCAAATTCAAGAGTTATAAGCATTTGAAACGTAAGATTTTACATGGACTGATCAAGCTAACAATTATACATTTAGAGTGTTGATACAATTTAGAATTTCTGAATACAATGTCTGATCATTATTAGTCCCACCCTACAGTATAATATTGTTTTATTCAGCATCATATATAGTCATTTTAGTTCTGAATATTATTAATATATACAGTTGATAGTGGTAGTCTTGGATAAAACTAAATTAAATTTTGCTTTACCAGTGAGAATATATATTTCAGGACTCTGGCTTTTAACAAAGTTCCAATACAGACAAGCACATAAAGACAGACTAGCTACACATTATTAAAAATAATTATAGTTGGTTTACAGCCTCCATAAAATGGCACTATTTATGAGGGAATTTTCCACACTAATAACACTTTAAAATAGGGAAGCAAAAATGGGCCGTCTCCTTAGCTTAGATTCCTGCTTTTTCAAATAAAGATAGCAAGAGAACAAAGATAAATTGATAATAGGAGTAAATTAGAAAGTTGCTTAAAATTGCATGCTCTATCTGAATCACAAAATAGAAAATGTGGGTTTAGTGTCCCTTTAAACATACACTCTATAAATAGTCATTAGATAGTTTTCTACTCTATTATCCAAAAAATTAGTAGTTAGGAAATTGATGACTCAACAATTAGCTTGTTTTAAAACTTACTGACAGCATCAGTAGCCTATGAGCTATTACTTTACTATTCTATTTATTTTACAATTTTGGGCCAGATTACAAGTGGATCACTAACAGTTACGCGCAAGCGATAAGGTATATATAGGAATATCTATTTATAAATACATTGAACATATGCATCTATGTGAATTACATTTTAATGTGAAATGTTTACAGTAAATACACAGTTAAACACTTTATTAAATATGAATATTGCACAAATTTGATTTAAAAGGTTTGCAGCTACTTAACTACAAAGGGCTCCAATGCATATATATATATATATATATATATATATATATATATATATATATATATATATCTATATATATCTATATATATATATATATATATATATATATATATATGTCTGTATATGTATACATAGATACATATGTACACACATAATACACACACCCATATGTGTATATATATATATATATATATATATATAAATATATATATATATATATACAGTATATAACAACATTTAAAATTAGGGGGAGGTAGGGAATGTAGAATCCTTCGCTGTATTGGAAACAATGTAATTCAGAGGTTTTCTGTGGGAAAAACAAACCTTCTGGCCTGTCTAGATTTGTTAATGAACTACACAAGTTATTTTCTCTCTCTCTCATATATATATGTTCACACAAGCACATTTTTAGACATGTATATGTATGTATCTCTATGTTAAAACCCTTTGCAGTTTTTTTTTTCTAACACCTGAGACCTCATATCTTTAATACCTTATAACTTTTTTATGCAATTTTTTTTATTAAATCATTTTTTTAGCAGACTGTGTTATTAAAAGTGTAACTGTACTTTAAATGTATTTTTGATGTTTTGACATGTGTTAAATTCAATTGTGCTCAAGTGAACATGTTTAATTTTAACTAATAATACACACGCTACTTCCGATGTGCGCAAAAAGGTTCGATAAATCCCTTTTCGCTTGCAGTTATTGCACCACTCGTAATCTAGCCTATAATCAGATCAAGAGCCTGTATGTTGATTATTCAGTTCAATAGTGTTTAGTAATACTTATTGATGGGGTGTGCAATTAGCCTGATGTACAGTGGACACGTGTGTTTTATTCTGGATTTTGCTAATTTTTATTTAAGGGATACTGAACCCAAATTTTTTCTTTCATGATTTAGATAGACCATGCAATTTTAATCAAGTTTCTATTTTACTCCTATTATCAGTTTTTCTTCGTAATTTTTCTTTGAAATGTAAACTTACGAGCCGGCCCATTTTTGGTTCAGAACCCTGGGTAGCGCTTTCTGAATGGTGGCTACATTAAACCCCCAATCAGCAAGCACGACCCAGGTGCTAAACCAAAGATGGGAGGCTCATAAGCTTACCTTCCTGCTTTTTCAAACAAAGATACCAAGAGAACAAATAAAATTGTTAATAGGAGTAAATTAGGACATTGCTTAAAATTCCATGCTCTATCTGAATCCTGAAAAAAAATTGGGTTTATTATCCCTTTAAGGTAAAAGTGCTTATAATTACTATTTCTTTAAACTTTGATCAAGCAGGTGACATTTGTATCTGTTGGGCTTCATTTCACCTGATGTCATCTAATATGAAGGGAGTTATGTCAGTGTGTTTCACATATGCGCAAAATGAATCTTACATCCGATAATTTTTTGATTCACTCAATAATAATAATAATAATAATAATACGTTGTTTGAGGGGTAATATCAAGTCCTTCTAGCTGTGAAATTTGATAAGGGAAAATGTGTCAGTAATTTTAAAGGATTTAGTTTCCAGCTGAAACAGGACTGGCACATGTTAAAGGACCACTAAACACAGCAGAATAGCATAATCAATAAATGCATAATAAAATGACAATGCAAAGGCACTTCATAAGAATTTCATAAGAGTAGTACATTTTTTTTCTGACAAATTTCAAAGATAGTTACATTTTCCTTCCTAATGCATCATTTCAGCCATCAGCCAATCAAAAAATGCATATATGCATATCCTGTGAATCTTGTGCATGCTCAGTAGGAGCAGGTGCCACCCAGAATGTCTATATAAAATGTTTTTACACATTTAGATAATGAAAGTGAATTGTAAAGTTTTTTTTAAATTGTTTGCTCTTTCTGAATCATGAACTTTTAATTTTGACTTGACTGACCCTTTAAGTAGAGGGTCATTTTTAGCCAAACCAATAATGAAAAAAAATGGCTGATTGCAATCAAAATGACATTGAAAAACAACTCATGTTCAGCTGTTTACCTTCAGATAATTATCGAACAACATATTGTGACCAAACCCTTCTCCAGCACTCCTATAATTTTCAAACTGTCAATACTGACATAAAAAAGTTTACTTTTTATTTCCCATCCTTGTGCCCTAGAACATTTTCAGCTAATGCCAATGGCACATGCAATCACCATTGTCCTCCCAGTAATCAGTTTAATTACTAAACAAGCACTTCAGTTATGTACAACTGACCCCTTCTTAGATGAATAGTATTGTTTTTTGTGTTTTTTGATGAATGACCTTTTAAATATGAAAAACAAAATAGAAAATGCAAACAAGAATTTGGCAATAACAGCACACGTTTTCCTTTATTTTTTTGTTTTGGCTTCAGCATAACAAAATAATATTCTTACAATTTACATACAAAAATCCTTACATTTGACTTGATATTTGTCTGAAATGCTATCATTTTCAGGTTTTTTCTTCAGTCGCACTTGTATAAAATGATGTTCAGACAATTAAACACGAGACAAGAGACAATACCGAGGTCATTTTGCTTTTTTAAGGGGGGGAAGTTCAAGCCCATTGCACAATGACACTTAAACAAAGGGAAATGCTAAATTAAGTGAAATCCATCCAAATCCCAGATCACAATAATTAAAGATTTACATTCCAAATATATTTAACCATGCTAATAGCTATCTGCCTTTCTCAGTGTTTTAAGGCTTCAATAATCAGTTTCTCTGTTTTTCTCCGTATTTCTAGGATGGTCTTTACAGACCTAATGAGCAGAATATAGAAATGTGACAACATTGTAAGTAAAATAGTCATAAAATAAGCATTGATAGGGAATCATTTTACTCTTCTTTTCCCAATTTTTATTTTTAAAAGGAAAAATACAATGTACCATAACATAATCCAGTCTATTATTCCTGGCAAGGCAAACGCAATAACTATTTCTGATCAGGTGCATGCTAATCATTGGGAGTCCATTTTTGATTGTTTTCAATTTGCCGTATTGTTTACATTAGAGTTTGAATTAACGCAATGGCTGCTTTCCAAAATACAAGAATGACAGCCAAGAGTGTTTTTATTTCTTTGTCTGGGTTAGACAAAAGTCTGTCTAATAATGGATGCTGTTTTAAGTGCTTATGAGAGTTATTAGTTTGGAACATGACTGGGCAGCTACTGAATTGCTGTGTTATATTACATTTATATTGTTCCTAAAAGGCATTTTAGGGTTAACATTTTTTTTAAATTACACTGATATATTGCAAATTTAAACACATTAAAAATATATAAAAAAATGTGTGGATTAATTTAACATCTTCATTTCTATTACAATTGCACTATAACAAACATATTTTTGTACAATCGCAATATTAGAAATGTATGTGGCCACACATACTGTGGTAACAAACGTCTTATTAATATAGAACAAGTTTGGTACAGTGCGGGAGTAATAATAGAACTAAATACCTTTAGTAAAGTGTAAAATTATGTAAAAACATGTGTTACATAGTATAACGTTTAAAAATGCACTTTTACAGAATATTAATATTAATGTACACAAAATGAACTCATCAAAAGTAAAAAACATGTTTATTTAAATACCAAAATTAGTTTAAATACATAATATAGTATTTTACAGAATATACATTCATATAACATACTACATACACATGTACAACATAATCACAAACCCACAACTCATAGACTTATTTTTAATTTTTTTTTTCTTTATTAACAATCAGCTAGATTACGAGTTGTGCGTTACGGCTCTTAACGCTGTAAATATGGCATTTTCAGCATTAAAACAGCACCGCAGCCATTACAAGTCTTGTCGGTATAGGTGTACCGCTAGCTTTTTAGCCTGTAACGCAACGTCAGTACCGCACTCGTACATGATCGATAAAAGTAGTAGTAGATCAGCAACCATATGATGTTCAATGAAATGTCTGGCAACAGGTTGTTCGGACCCACCCCATTTAAGTACCATGCATATGGCCAAATGATTTCTGAGATCATTCTGAGATCATCATTCATTTTACCTACATAAAAAGGCCACATGGACAATGCAGTAGGTACACAATAAAATCTAGATTACAAGTGGCACAGTAAATATATTTTCTGCGTTAACGAAAACATCGCTAGTGTTAAGCTTTTTTTTTTTAAACTTGAAGGGTTCTGCTCATCTTACAAGTTGAAAAAAAATGTATTTTGAGCTAGCAGTAACCCGAATAGCACTAAAATCCTAAGCTGAGTTTTCGCATGCGCGTGCATGCATTCCCCCATAGAAATAAATGTGGGAATCAGCCAATAAGAATGCAAGGATACCCCTATATAAAAGGGGTACCTCAAATTCACTGTTCAGTGTGTGGTCCCGTGTTGAAGATCGCAAGAGGAGGACCAACGTTGCCGCCACCATCACCGGATGAAGAAGATGGATCACCTGGAAAAAGATGGACCACCGCCTGGATGAAGAAGGACCTCTGCCTGGATGAAGATGGACCTCCGCCTGGATGAAGAAGATGGAGCGCCGCCATCATCATCAGTAAGTACCTTTATGAGGTAAGTGTTAGGATTTTTTTTTATTTTTGGGATATTGTTTTTTTTTTAATTTGAGCAGCAAAAGAGCTGAATGCCCTTTTAAGGGCAATGCCCATCTAAATGCCCTTTTCAGGGCAATGGGTTATTTAGGTTTTTTAGTTAGGTTTTTTTATTTTGGGGGGTGAGGGGCTGAAATTTTAGAGGGGTTAGTGCGTTGTTTTTTTTTTTTTCTTACAAAAAGAGCAGATCGCTTTAGGGCTATTGGTAGTTTATTTTTAGAATGTTTTTTTTTATTTTGGCATTGTTTTTTTTAAGGGGTATTAGAATAGGATTATATTTTTGTATTTTTGGTAATTTATTTTTTATTTTCTGTAATGTTATTTTTTTTAAATTTTATGTAATGTTAGGTTTTTCTCTGTAATGTTACTTTTTTCTGTAATGTTAGGCTTTTATTTTTAAAGCTAAGATTAGATTTCTATTTAATTTTACAGGTAATTTTTTATGGTAGTTAGTATTTTAATTTGGGTTAAGTTAGGGGTTTTTAGGTTAGGGGGTTTATATTTTAGTTTATAACTTTGCCTTTTGGGGGGATGGTGGTTTAGGGGTTAATAGTTTATTTAGGTACTTTGCGATGTGGGGGATGGTGGTTTAGAGGTTAATAGTTTATTTAGATACTTTGCAATATGGGGGATGGTGGTTTAGGGGTAAAAAGTTTACTTAGGAACTGAGATGTGGGGGGATGGCAGTTTAGGGGTTAATAATTTATTTAGGTATTTTGCAATGTGGGAGATGCCGGTTTAGGGGTTAATAGTTTATTTAGGCACTTTGCGATATGGGGGGATGGCGCTTTAGGGTTTAATAGTTTATTTATGGTATAAAAATATATAGGGGGCACCCTTTGTGAAATCAAAGCCCAAATGGCTATAACAAGTGGTGTAAGCACACGCTATGAACGTGGGCTCAAAAAAGATAAGGGCTCAGAGGAAAATATGCTCAAAAGGGTAACCAAGCTAAGGACTAGCTTATCTAATGGCGAATTTGCAATAAAAGTATAACAACACTCCAAGTATAAAGTGTACACAAAGTCCCAAATATAGTGGAATGCAGATATATGGTCCCAAAGGACATTCACGTGTCAGGTCCAGGCAGCTAACTGTGAGTGGATCAGGGTCCCAATCCAAAATCAGCAATCTGTAAACAACATAAAGAAACAGAAGCATCACAAAATGGGCATGGGAATTTTAACAATACTATTGGCAGATAGTTTTATGACGTTACCCAATTATAACACAGTTTTCTATCACATTTGGCTGACCCCCCCCCCCTTTTAGCTCTGTAACATTGAGTAAACAGAGACATATATTTAATCATTCATTCAGCCATTGGTACTTTATCAAATCACCAAATAGTGTATAATGGTAGTCTATCAGGAAGTACTACACTGCTCACATAGATCGAATCAGCTCTGGGTTGTTTCAGAAATCAATATTATTACGGTTAGTAACCACACCCACAAACATTTGGCCATGATGTTAGTAAATAAAAAGTTTACATCCAGTAATAGTGATAGTGTGGGAGGGAAAGTAAGGGCGCTAGAAAAGCTAAAAATACCACTAAAAGCTAAGACAAAAATGTATAATGACCAGGAATTCTAATAGATTAATAATGTATTTAATGTGACATAAGAAACAAATTTACAAAATTAAAAGGGACGTCTCCCAAAAAATTGCATAGTAAAAAATCAGTTTAAAATTATTATAAATGAAGACTGTATTCCGATTAGACGTTGGATACTTTGTACATATAAAAGTTCATTCCTTAGGACCTTGCCAATTGCGAGATACAATGTCTAAATCTAAAGTCAGATGTCAGATATACAGATAATCTTGATTGTTGTTCTGTGTCATAATCCCACAATAGAGAATCTTTACTTCATTTGTATTTTAGTAGGCTAAAAGGTTAAAACGTCTTTACTTTAAAATGCTTAACGGCAACTTTACCAAAGTCCGGTCTCTGTCAGGCAACTCCGTGTGTGCTCCACGAGAATCCGGCGTCTGACGTCACGGTTTCCACCTCGAGGGCTCGCCTCTGATCAGCCAATAGGAACCTCCGCGGGTCCCTATCTGTTAGTCTGTTGTTATCCGGTCCGATTATTAGTAGTTAGCTTACAGTTGGAGGTTGCTCTTAGTGCTGTGCACGCCACCTCTTTTTAATATGGGTATCCGCCAGGGGATAAAAATAATGATGCAGTACAACCCGGGTTGATAATTCTTCTGTGCAAAGGTAGTGCACAGGTAGTTAATCCTTAAACTGTGTTGTGTGGGGCTGGTTTTCTACGCGTTTCACTCTTTTCAGAGCTTTATCAAGAATGACTAGCCCACATTATCCTCCTCCTTTTCAAGGTGTCTCTGTGTTCTGATTGGTCAAAGTTTTGCTTGATTAAAGAGATTGAGTTTTTCTGACATCTGACACTTTGTTTTTTTCTGACATCTGACTCTTAGTTTTTCATATATCCTTAGTGGAATATTTACTGTATCTTTTAGGTCCTTTTCAAAAGGAGATTCACATTTCTTTTTATAATAATGGGTCATATTTAACAGTATTATTCAACTTCTATGTGGTATTTTACAAATATGTATTTAAAAAATTGTCAGCAAAATTCTATTCTTTTAAAATCTAACTTTTTAATCCAAGATGAAAGGGGATACATCTAATTCGGAATTTAAACCTCTAGGGTTCAGTGTATCGTATTTAAAGATAAGTTCAGCCTCCTTGATTAGTAACTTTTTTTCAATGTTTCCCCCTCTCCAATGTTTTTTTATAGTTTTAATTCCCCAGTATGTTAAGTCCTTTGTTCTCCCTCTGTGAACTGTTTTGAAATGTTTGTACAAATATGTGTCCTCCAACCCTTTCTCTATGCTCCTTAGGTGTTCCCTAATCCTATCCCTTATTGCTCTTTTCGTTTCTCCAATATAAAACAAATCACACGTGCATTTTAAGACATAAATGGCACATGTATGTGTACACCTAATTAGTTCTTTTATTTGAAAGATATCCTTGGAATTATTAAACTTAATTTCTTTAGTTTTTTTACTGTGACCACAGGCCTTGCAAGAGTAACAAGGAAAAAAGCCTACTGGTTTTGTACCAAATAGATTTTTTTGTATTGTTAGCTTTTTGTTGTTTTTTTGTCTTTTGAGCTCACTTGGTGCTAATATCGATTGGTGCACCATAGCCACCTTCGCCAAAAAACAATTATTTTTCTTTTAATGATACTTTCTATATACAGGCAGAGGGTACAGCTATGGGTACAAGGTTTGCACCTAGCTACGCTAATTTATTCATGGGAGCCTGGGAGACCAAGTTTTTGGCGAAGGTGGCTATGGTGCAAACCTTGTACTCTATAAAAGGTATATAGATGACCTTCTGCTTGTATGGAAAGGGCCGGAATTAGGACTCCTAACTCTCCTTGAACAAATGAATAATAACACCTATGGCCTAACCTTTACTCATAATTATAGTAAAACCGCCATAACATTTTTGGATTTAGAGATAATGACAATTAATAACATTATTGAAACTAAAACACACTTCAAAAAAGTAGACTGTAATACATATATTCATGCTGAAAGCTGCCATTTGAACACTTGGAAAGAGAATATACCTGTTGGACAGTGCCTAAGAATTAGGAAAAACTGCTCAAGACTAATTGACTTTGAGCAACAGGTTGCGATCCTAGAAGAAAGATTTAACTCTAGAGGCTATGATAAAGAACACACGAGAAAAGCCATACAAAGGGCTACAAACACTGAGAGAAAAACCCCGTTAGAATATAAAGCGAAAACTAAAGATATTAATGATGGACAGATTAAAGTACCCTTCATTACAGAGTACAATGTAGATTACAATCTGGTAAAGAAAATTGTCAAAAAGCACTGGCACATCCTAAAAGAGGATAACATCTTAGGAGAAAAAAATTCCAAGTAACCCTACCTTCATTTTTAAAAAAGCCACAAACCTAAAATCGATATTAGCACCAAGTGAGCTCAAAAGACAAAAAAACAACAAAAAGCTGACAATACAAAAAAATCTATTTGGTACAAAACCAGTAGGCTTTTTTCCTTGTTACTCTTGCAAGGCCTGTGGTCACAGTAAAAAAACTAAAGAAATTAAGTTTAATAATTCCAAGGATATCTTTCAAATAAAAGAACTAATTAGGTGTACACATACATGTGCCATTTATGTCTTAAAATGCACGTGTGATTTGTTTTATATTGGAGAAACGAAAAGAGCAATAAGGGATAGGATTAGGGAACACCTAAGGAGCATAGAGAAAGGGTTGGAGGACACATATTTGTACAAACATTTCAAAACAGTTCACAGAGGGAGAACAAAGGACTTAACATACTGGGGAATTAAAACTATAAAAAAACATTGGAGAGGGGGAAACATTGAAAAAAAGTTACTAATCAAGGAGGCTGAACTTATCTTTAAATACGATACACTGAACCCTAGAGGTTTAAATTACGAATTAGATGTATCCCCTTTCATCTTGGATTAAAAAGTTAGATTTTAAAAGAATAGAATTTTGCTGACAATTTTTTAAATACATATTTGTAAAATACCACATAGAAGTTGAATAATACTGTTAAATATGACCCATTATTATAAAAAGAAATGTGAATCTCCTTTTGAAAAGGACCTAAAAGATACAGTAAATATTCCACTAAGGATATATGAAAAACTAAGAGTCAGATGTCAGAAAAAAACAAAGTGTCAGATGTCAGAAAAACTCAATCTCTTTAATCAAGCAAAACTTTGACCAATCAGAACACAGAGACACCTTGAAAAGGAGGAGGATAATGTGGGCTAGTCATTCTTGATAAAGCTCTGAAAAGAGTGAAACGCGTAGAAAACCAGCCCCACACAACACAGTTTAAGGATTAACTACCTGTGCACTACCTTTGCACAGAAGAATTATCAACCCGGGTTGTACTGCATCATTATTTTTATCCCCTGGCGGATACCCATATTAAAAAGAGGTGGCGGGCACAGCACTAAGAGCAACCTCCAACTGTAAGCTAACTACTAATAATCGGACCGGATAACAACAGACTAACAGATAGGGACCCACGGAGGTTCCTATTGGCTGATCAGAGGCGAGCCCTCGAGGTGGAAACCGTGACGTCAGACGCCGGATTCTCGTGGAGCACACACGGAGTTGCCTGACAGAGACCGGACTTTGGTAAAGTTGCCGTTAAGCATTTTAAAGTAAAGACGTTTTAACCTTTTAGCCTACTAAAATACAAATGAAGTAAAGATTCTCTATTGTGGGATTATGACACAGAACAACAATCAAGATTATCTGTATATCTGACATCTGACTTTAGATTTAGACATTGTATCTCGCAATTGGCAAGGTCCTAAGGAATGAACTTTTATATGTACAAAGTATCCAACGTCTAATCGGAATACAGTCTTCATTTATAATAATTTTAAACTGATTTTTTACTATGCAATTTTTTGGGAGACGTCCCTTTTAATTTTGTAAATTTGTTTCTTATGTCACATTAAATACATTATTAATCTATTAGAATTCCTGGTCATTATACATTTTTGTCTTAGCTTTTAGTGGTATTTTTAGCTTTTCTAGCGCCCTTACTTTCCCTCCCACACTTGTCATTTTTTCACTATAGTAGCTTGAAGGATCTGCTATTCAGTTAAGGTGTTTAATACCCTACACTAAGCGCACTACCATCACCCACTCTCACACAATAGTGATAGTGTTAGCTCATTGGTTTGTTTTTGTATTACTGGGTCCATTATAACGCAATGGCGTTATATTACTTTTTAACATATAGCAATGTGAAACTACAGATATGGTGTATACTAATGGGATCATTGTCATGGGAATAGATGGGATGGCAACATTTTTGGACTTTATCTGATTGCTGCTTTGTGTCAAGGGTCTATTTTTTTTTTTTTTTTTTTACATCTTTTATTTATTATCAGCAGGGATAACATTAGATTTCATAGTAACAAAGAGTTCATAACATAATATTCTTCTAAAAAGATAACATATGATAAGATATTAATTTCATATCAAATAGATCAATTCGATAAATCAATAAGAAAGACAAAAAAAAATAAAAAATTTCTAATCTTGAACCGTTGATATGAGTTACTACTTAGTTCAATCTGACTAGATATAAGTCTGCTGGATTTTCCTTTTAAAATAACAAAAATAAACCAGAGAGATAATATTCCTGGAATGGATTAACTTAACTATTTCTTGTGTTAGATTGTTTGCTTTCCTTTTTCTTTTTCTCTTTTTCTCCTTTTACTTTTGAATGTATCAAATTATGTCCAGAGCTGAGGGGGAGAGGGAAGGGAAGGGGGAAAAAAAAAAAAAAAAAAAAAAAAAGAGCTGTTTGTTGTTCAGATAAGATAAGTTAAGTTACCATATGTCTAATAACACAATTTCGGTATTCCGAAATGGATAGATTAGAGTATCAATCTCGCTAGGGGGGAATGTCCTAATAAATCTTGACCACTTTCGAAAAAAACTAGTTATCTCTTGCTCCGAATTCAAGTTCGTTGCTAGTTGTTCAACTATACATTGTTTCCTAAGATAGTTTTTAATCTCTGTTATTGATGGTATAATATTGTGCTTCCAGTCCTTAAATAACAAATTTCTAGCTGCTAAAATGATTAGATTTATTATTCTTACTTCTTTTAAAGTTGGACTCTTATCTTTCAAGAAAATTATATCTATGCCTGTAAGCTTTAGAGGAGTTATTTTTAAGACTTTTTCTATCCAAAATTCTATTTTAAGCCAGAGTTGTTGCAGTTTAGGGCAAGACCATAATACATGAATTATGTCGGCCGCTGGTAATCTACATTTGGGGCAGCTATTAAAGTTTGTATTATGCCATTTATAACCTTTATCTGGGGAATAGTATGTTAAGTGTATGAGTTTCACATGGGACTCCCTCCAAGTCTCAGCTATTGTGGTCTCAAAAAGTAAGACTATAGAACGTAAAACCTGCTTCTTATGATCAATATTAATCATAAAGAGGTTTGTCCATTTTTGAGCTATTTGTTTGACGCACTCTTCACCCTTAAACCCTACCATATATGTGTACCATGGAGAGATAGAGGTAAGTCCGGCTTTAATCAGAACTGGCCAATTCCCTAACCTACCCCATGTCCAGTTCCACGGGAACTTATGAATTAATTGCGTTACGTAGTGTCTAACTTGCAGATATGTAAAAAAGTCACGATTATCCAAGCTATATTCTTGTTTTAAGTCTTCAAAGGATTTAATGTTCCCCATCTCAAAATTAACCACTTGTCGTGCATAGTATATTCCCTGCCTCTTCCATTTCATCAGAATGGGTGAAGAAGTTCCTTCTTGGAATTCTGGATTACCAATAAGGGTTTGATGTTTAGGTATATCTGTGTTAATTCCAACTTTTGCTCCAATCTTTTTCCACGCCTTAATGATTATAGAGATTGTTTTAAACTTCTTTACTTGTTTAGGAATAGAGTTATAAGACAAGTGCAGCAAAGATAGTGGAATTAGAGGGAATATTATGTTTGCCTCAAGATCATTGTCTGTGAAATAATCTGCTTCTGCTATCCAGTCAGAAGCTATACGACCTAGAAAAACAAGATTATAGGAATGCAGATCAGAGAGTGCCAGTCCGGCATATTGTTTAGGGAAGGCTAGTTTTTGAAGTGAAATTCTAGGTTTTTTTGAATACCATATAAAACTTCTAAGAGTAGAATTAAATTTCTTTATATCATATATTTTAATCAGAACAGGAAGGTTCTGCAAGATATAGAGAATCTTAGGAAGGATAGTCATTTTGTAAAGAGCTATTCGCCCTGAGATGGAGAGTGGCAGATGTTGCCAATTCTTCATATAGCTCAGAGCTTGTTTTAATATAGGAGATATATTTAGAGAGTACCAATCTTTAGGATTATCTGATATTATGATTCCTAGATACCTAAAGGAACTTGTAACTAGTTTGTAAGGATGTTTTGTGCAGGAATCTTTCGTTTTCCTCAGCCACAATAGTTCAGACTTTGTGTTGTTTATTTTATATCCTGAGCATCGACCGTATAAATCTACTATTTTATTAAATTTGGGAATATTTGACGATGTGTTTGAGATATATAGTAGCAGGTCATCGGCATATAGGGAGACCTTCACCTCTTTTTTATGAATTTTTATTCCCTCAATCTGATGTCTAACTTTCAGTGCAAGTGGTTCAATTGCTAGGTTGAATAATAGAGGTGAAAGAGGACATCCTTGACGGGTTCCTCTTTCCATTCTAATTGTATCTGATACATGCCCATTAATAACTAGACTCGTGGATGAATATAAACATATATTTTCCACCAGTTTATAAAATTTGTTATCAATTCCAAAGCGTTGTACGGCATCTAATAAGAACTCATGATTAACACGATCAAATGCCTTTTCGGCGTCTACCGCTAATATTGCGGCATCAGACTGTTCTTTCAATGTACTCTCTTCGACATTCTTAAAGTAGTCAATAATTAGAAGTAATTGCCTAATTTTTGCTGCTGAACTGCGGTTGCGAATAAAGCCCACTTGGTCTTTATGAATGACATCTGCTATCCCCTCTTGTAATCTTGCTGCTAAAATTGATGTGAATATCTTATAATCTGAGTTTAACAGTGCTATTGGTCTATATGAGTCCCTGTTCGCTGGATCTTTCCCAGGTTTAAGTAGAAAGATAGTATTAGATTCTAAAAATGTATTTGGTATTTGGACCTCGCCTGAGAAATATTGGTTAAAGAGTTTAGTTAAGTGGGGAATTAAGGTAGGTGCCATGATTTTATAAAAATCGTTAGGCATTGCGTCCGGACCTGGAGCTTTCTCAAGTTTTAATGATTGGATAGCTTTTGAGACTTCGATCTCAGAAATGGGCCCATTTAATTTCTGGCTGAACTCAGATTTGAATTTCGTGATCTTTAAGTCTTTCCAGAACACATCCCTAGCCGACTTATCCATAGGTGTAGATGAATAAATTATTTTATAATGTTGGTAAAAAGATTCCAATATGTCTTCTGGGGCATTCAAATGACTATCCTTGATCTGTATTGATTCTATTGTTGGTGATTGTTTAAAGTTTTTTACTAGTTTAGATAGCAGCTTACCTGATTTATTTCCATATTTATATAGGTTCGCTTGATATTTTAGTTCTGATCGAATTGTTGAGGCTGTTAAGAAGGAATCCCGTTCTTTTTTCAATTTGGCATATCTAGTCCAGTTTTCTTCTGATTGAAAATTTAAAAATCTGTTATAAGCATTACTTACTGCTGCTGTTAGTTGCTTTTCCTTTAATCGAGAATTACGCTTGCCCCTCGCCATATAGGCGATGATTTCTCCCCTTAATACCGCTTTCGCTGTCTCCCAGACAACTGAGAAGTTAGATACTGATCCAATATTAAACTGAAAAAATTCTTCTAGTTTATTTTTTAGCCAATTACTGAATTTCGGATCGTTATTTAAATATTTTGGATAGAAAAAACGCGCTCTTCTTGTAGATAGATTATTTACTAGGATATCTAGCATCACAGGGGCGTGATCTGAGATACAAATTTCTGAAATGGTAGCTCTGGCTCCTCTTTGATATAAGCTATCATTTACTAGAATAAGATCAATTCTGGATAATGATTTAAATGCCTTTGAATAACATGTATAATTTTTTAAATCCGGGTTTTGGACCCGCCAGATATCTCTGACAGCTAGATTTTGAAAGATAGTGTTAAAAATTTTTGCTTCCAAGTTATCTTTTTTAGGTTTTTTTTTGCGCAGTACCTCTTCTCAGTCTATCGAGGGGACATCGGAGTGCCATATTAAAATCACCTGCAACTATTACATAACCTTCTGCTACTTGAAGTAGTTGAGATTGGAGGGAGTCCCAGAATTCTGGTTTAATTGTGTTGGGGGCATATAAGTTGCATATTGTATATATAGATCCTGCTATTTTCAATTTTAGTATTAAATATCTGCTTTCTAAGTCTACTATTGTGAGTAGTTTGTCATATACTAATTTTTTTTCCTAGTAAAATAGCTACCCCGTTTTTTCTATTGGAGGTCGGAGCGCAAATTACTTCTGACACCCATGTCGATTTAAGTTTCATGGATTCCTCTAGATTTAAATGTGTCTCTTGAATTAATGCTATTGATGTATTAATCCTTTGTAGGTGTGATAAAATCATTTTTCGTTTAATAGGGGATGTAATTCCCCCTATGTTCCATGTTGTGAGTCTAAGATTTTTACCCATCTAGTATATATTTATTGGTGTAAGTAGCAGATATGCAACAACAAAAAAATAAAATAAAAAAAATAAATAAATAAAAAAATAAAATAAAAAATAAATAAATAAATAAATAAGGAGAAAAAAGGAAAGAAATAAAGGTCTCCCTCAGCTCTGGAATTACAAAAAGTTTATCTATTATTAATATCATGGTGTAGATATGCAAGAATTTATTGATGGTATGGGAGAAAAAGAAACATAGAAAAAATTTATCTAAGCGATGGTTAAAACCCATGCTCTGCTAATTTTTTCTCTGCCTCGGCTACTGTTTGAAAAAAAAAAGTTTGACCTTCTACAGTTACCTTGAGCCTAGCAGGATAGATAACTGTGGCTTGCCAGCCGACCTTTAGCATTTTTCCACAGACTGGGGAGAGCTCCTTTCTCTTAGAAGATATCTCCATAGAGAAATCTTGAAATAACAATATCTTTGAGCCCTCATAGACCAAGAGCTGCTTTTTTCTGTAATATTGCATAAACAGCAATTTATCCTGATAATTTAAAAATTTTGCGATAATTGGTCTTGGTTTAGAGACATTTGGAGATCTCCCCAATCTGTGAACTCTCTCTATCAGAAAAGGCGTAGGTGGTGGGGGAATGTTCAGCAATTGAGGGAGTGTGAGTGTCATGAATTTCATTAAATCTTCTTGCTGTACAGATTCTGGGTATCCTATAATTCTTAAATTATTCCTCCTTGCCCTATTCTCAAGATCATCTATTTTAGCTTGGAGTTTATTTATTAACTTTTGGTTTCCCTCAATTTTTGGGGTCTGAATATTTGTCTTATCCTCAAGATCAGAAATTCTCTGTTCTATTTCTTGTAGTCTACCAGCGAACTGTTTCACTTCTATTGCTAGTGATGCGATGTCCTGCTTTATTTCATTTTTTAGGGAATCAAATTTAGGTGATATGGCCTCTAGGATACTAGAGACTAAAGATTGTGTGTTTTGAGATTCTATGGAGCTTATGCTCTGTGATTGAGCAATAGAGTCGTGTGGTGCTACAGGGCTCTCTATGTTTTTTGTTCTGCGCTCCTTTGATTTTGCTGCCATACCTGGATTAGTCTTGGGAGTGCAAGTGGGGGAAGTGATATATTTGTCCTTATACTCAGAAAGAGAGAGAAAAGCAAAAGGGTTCAATCAATGTGTGTGCGTGTGAGAGAAAAAAAAAAAAAAAAAAAAAAAGAAGAGGAGGTGCTGAGAGTGAAAAAAAAAAGAGGTGCTGAGAGTGAAAAAAAAAAAAAAAAAAAAAAAGTGCTGGGAGTGAGTGTGGGGATAAAAAAAGAAAAGGGGTGATTAATATGTTCTTATGTGAGTTTGGACCAGAATTGGCAGGGAATGTAAATAGAGACTACTGTGCTAAAGAAAAGAAAGATTCTCATTAAACCATGAGCTATTAATTAACACAGCCAGTTCACTAGCTCCAAAGAAAGAGGCAGAGATCTCATGTAGAAGCCTTTTCTAATTGCTTATACGATTTTGGAATACTAAATTTCAACTTTGTATGCTTAATATAGATCTGTTCTTTAAGAGATATTACAGCCTCTGCAGCAAGATCTTAATTTTTTGAGTAACTATTGTATCAGTATTCTTACAGGTGCTATGGTTTATAATGTGACAGATTTCTGGCCCTTTAGGCTCTCAATTAGTTAAAATACAGACTATTTGTAAATTATATATCACCCCTATAAATCTCACTTCTATAGTTTTTCCTTTAAATATCTAGTAAAGAAATTTAGTGACTACAATAACAGGGATAAGCCATTCAATTATACAATTATTATAAGTTGTAACAAATTCTGGTATTTTTTCTAAAGAGTAATACAAATTCCCTTTTTAGTGAGGTTAACAGACTCACTGGAAAGAATGGGTTCTATGTTTGCCAATAAGTAGAAAATATATCATGTTATAAAGATAGAAAAAAAAGGCTGCACAGATACTTAATTTTTAGATATTAAAGTAATACCCAGTTCCTGATTTAAAAAACAATCTAAGTTCCTATAGGCCAAAAAGCCTTGCTGCAGTTCTTACTGAGATTAATAAATACAAAAGGTAGTTCTTAAGCCAGTTACATATGAATCTAGCTTTTAAGCATACTTTAGTCTGTTATCAAGGCAAAGATATAAAAGAGTTCTTATAGTTTTTGTAGATAATTTTACTTCCTTGCTATGCCTTTTATTCGTTAAAGGGGAAGTTGTTCTCAAAGTAGCTTGATTTTAACTTCTTAAGCAGGTTTTTTTTTTTTTTTTCTTTTTTTTTTTAAGCAGCAAAACTTGTAGGATAGAAAAGTCAATTTCAGTTAAATGCCTTCAATATTTCAACTTTAGCATAAGCCAGAGAGCAGAGTTTTGCCAAGTATGGATCAGGTAAAAAGACACAGATTATTCCCCCTTACCCCAATATGTTCCTTGTGCTTCAAGTTGAAGTTGGGTATGGAGCAAAAAAGAAAGTTTGTTCTGAATCCCAACCTTTCAAACTCTTTGCAATCTTTAGACGCTTACCGGGCTTAGCGGGGTGTCCTTCCAGCTGGTCTCTGCAGGTCCCGGTATGCTGAGTGCCTCCGTCTCCGAATCCCTCCGCGCAGTTCCGGGGGAGGAGAGGAGGAAATGAAACCAGGTTCACTATCCTCAGCGCTGAGCTCAATGATCCATCCGCTCACCACACGCAGCACCGGTGGGTGGGAGCGGGCTTGATTGCCCCCGAGGCAGGTCAGGTGCCGGTAAATTGCTGTGAGGGTCCGCGCTTCAGTTTAGCAAGGGGGAATAATTCAAGGCAGGCTGCTTCTTGGTGCTGTTATGCTGCGGATTGCTAAGTCTGGTTAGCCCGGCATTTCCTCCATCAAGAAAAAAAGTCAGCGCTTCACTTGTGCTGCTAGCCAGGGTATTATTCTTTCATTATGGTAAGTTTACCCAGTAAAATGCTCAAATGGGTTATTAGTCTCTCCAGAGAAAGGTCTTTTATCTTAAGCGTATGATATCAGTTTACGCTGTGGAGGGTAGCTGGTGTGTTGGCTTTAACCAGCTGCAGAATTTCCTTCTAACATGAAGGATCCAAGCG
Organism: Bombina bombina; assembly: GCF_027579735.1. Lineage (NCBI taxonomy): Eukaryota > Metazoa > Chordata > Amphibia > Anura > Bombinatoridae > Bombina > Bombina bombina. Next base: position 189,772,675 of record NC_069503.1, on the reverse strand, counting down.
CTACAAACCGCCAAGGTGTAACTGCAGGGGAGTGATGTCTGTACAGGGGCTCAGGTGCACTAATGCACAGGTGCAGCCTATGCACAGTCTCCTCCTCTTCCTCCTCCAAGATCAGGGCATGTCCCTATTTTTATTTTTATTATAAAATGTGATATTAATTTTGTACTTTATTTGATTAAATGTTTATTTACATTTTATGCTCATTTATATTGTATTTATTTATATTTGATGTATTACTTATATCTTATGTATTATATCACCACTTGTCTTTTATAAGGATGTTTTGTTTTATTTGGTTACTATGACTCCCTTAATTGGTTTACACCTACTCCGGGTGTTATTCATTGTTTTTTTATAGTTTTTATGGTATATATGGCAAGTGTTATTTCATTGTTTTTATAAAGCCTGATGAAACGACCACTGTTTGATTGAGAAACGCGTTGCTTGATTTTATCTTTTTGTCAAAGTAAGTTTGGATACTTACCATTTGCTGCCATACTTTTTAATTTTATTTTAGTTCATTTTATTTTATTTATCATTCCATTTTATTTTATCCACTTATCTTTAATTGTCATATCACTGTGACTACGTATATCTATATATATTCTGGAGTCCTTTGGTGAGCTATCTTAGTATCCTGTTCCACTGGGGGCCAGTCTGCTGGGTGACTGTTTGATTCCAGCTTGCCACAGTTGCACCAAGAGGGCTGCTTCACCACATGTGAGTGCAATTTTATATACACACTTTTTTGTTGTACCAAACAATACTAGGCCATATTTGGCGTATATGCCTTTTTACATCACCTACAGATTGCTGTAAAAACCGGAGGTCAGTCTGCTGGGTGACTGTTGTGATCCCAGTCTGTTTCATTGGCACCACAAGGGGTGCATTACTCAATGTGAGTGTAATATACCTTATATTCATATCATTACCCTGTCATAAAATATTAGGCCATGTGGCGCTTCTGTTTCTTTATGTTGTTAGTTTATTTATGGATGTAAGTGCTTTGTAATGTATTTTTTAAGTGTTTTGTGTAAAATTTTAGTTTCAGAAACCAGTTTGCTATAGCTCTTAGATTGCGGAAAGGATTGAAGCGTAAAAGGCGATTGTGCTAGCTCAATAGCGATTTCGCTCAGCTTGTAATATCAGCGAAATGAAAATGGATTGCGAAAAAGCTAACCATTTGCGCCTCACTTGTAATCTAGCCCTAAATGTTGTTGTACATGTTGAACTATACTTATGTTACTATTTCTTGTTACTTCCGGGATATATGAAAAATAAGCCAATGCATGTTGTGCATCCTGCACACTTAAAGCAACCTGGTTTGAGTTTTCCCAGACAAAAAGTAGATGGTTTTGGGCCTGTGTTATCAATCTTCACTAGCATATCTCTCAATGACCAACTTTTTTGAAGCCCAAACAGTGGGGTTCCATATTTTTAAATGGTAAATTATTATCTGTTTGTAACATATAAAAATTGTCCCTAAGAGTCCGTTTTGTCCTCTGAATATGTAGTTGAAAAGAACAACCTCTGTTCCATCCCGTATAAGAAATAGGTAATCAATATATCTTTTGAGGAACTTTATATGAGTATCTCTAAAACAATCAGTATGGAAAATCTGAAAAAATTCACCATAAATAAATTGGCTTAGGATGGGGCCACATTGGATCCCATTGCTGTGCTGGTCAACTGTAAGTAAAAGGATTGTTCAAATTTGAAATAATTTATTGTGAGACAAAAATGTAAACGTTCTATAATCATGTCATCATGAGAGCCAACATAGGGATATCTAAGAAGATGTTTCCAAACAGCCTCACAACCTCCTGCATAAGGTATTACTGTGTACAGGCTCTTTACATCAATAGTCAACATAATATCCATCTCCCTAATATCCACTATGTCATTGAGTAATTGAAGCATAGAGATATTATCCAAAATAAATTATTCTGTATGTTGTACAAGAAGTTGTAAAAGAAAATCAAGAAATTAGGTAATTGGTTGAGTCAAGGAGCCAATTATCAAAATGATCGGCCTGCCTGGAGGTGCTTTAAAGTATAGAATATAGGTGTTTTAGGATTTTGTACAATTAAAAAGTCAATTTTTTTTATCAATATAATTGGCTTCCGGGAGTTGTGTCAAATATTGGTCAATCTTATGTCTGAATTTATCAATGGGATCTCCCCATAATTTACGTTATGTCTCAGTATCAGATAGTTGACGAAGGATCTCCTGATGATAATATATGTATCCATCAGTTCCCGCAAAGTGGAACGTTCACGTTTAGAAGAGATTGTGGATTTTTTACGACTGAGAACATGTCCTCTTTTACAAGATGTGTAAAGGTTTTGATCGATGGATTGTTACTTATTGGATCATATGTACTTTTCTTTTTAAATTTTGGATCCTTACAAGAGTTGGTTGTAAAATGCTCCTTTAGTCGCAAAGTTTTTTGAATTGTTTGTCTACATATAGCTGAAAACCATCAGTTACACATGTAGGTATAAATGATAATCCATGGTTTAGCACCTTATTTTATTGCAATGTAAGTCTGTGTTGATTTAAGTTATTCTGAATGTCCTCCCTCTCAGTCTCCGAAACTGAGGTGGGCATTTGTTAATGTTTGTAGCCCCCCTACCTGGTATAGGGGAGCAGCCTGTGACATATATTGAACATGTAGTGACCCCAGTTGTGGTAGAGTAATGTGCTGCATCCATGGAGACTATCCATCCGAATAGGATCCAGAAATCGTACTATTAACTGTCTGCAAAGTACGTGGTCTTCATTATCTGCAAGTCCTCACATCAATTATCAATCTGCAGTTCTGGACATTCAGTTGCCATAGATAAATGTGTTGTTCTTCGTATTATAGATCGATAGATAAATGTGTTTGTTCGTATTTGTTACACACTAGCTGATGATGGGGGGTAAAACTCCAAAACGTCCTTTAACAGTCTGCAATAGTAAAGTTTGTGCCTTATAATGTCCAGAGAGTGCTATTTGTTATGTTTTCTATTTATATATTTGGCACCCTGGGATATTGATTCTTTGTTTGCGAGAGTGCTGGGCCATACAGATTTTTGTTTAATATGTCTTGCTTAGGGCACCTGCCTTGGAGAAAAGTTGTCATTGAGTGAACTTTAATTATGTCTTATGTCTTAAGTCTAGAGCAACAGTGGAGGCTGTACCTGGCGCTGATACTTTTGGTTTCACAGAAGAAGATGCAGCACTGATTTTATCTGAGACGTTTACAACAGGACCTTCTACTGATAAGCCAGCAAATCTCTATTCACATTTGCTGATATTAAAGAAACGTGAAAAAGATTAGAAATTACATGGTTTTTACCTCTTGGAGTATCATCGAATAAAAAAAATATTCTGAAAGGCTTCAAGATCAGGAATGTTCCAACGATAGGATGAAATAATTCAGCATTTTGGATCAAATGGTGCAATATTTTAAATAAATGTGACTGGACCTGATCCTATTGGTCACACAAGAGGTTACTCAGTTACTTGAACAGACTAAAATGGAGATTGCACAGTATGAGCAATGTAATTTACAAAATTTACCATTGGACCAATCTAACAATTGTATATCTAAATTACAGGAACAGTTTCACCAATACGAAAGGGAACTAATGGACTTTAAGAATTACAGGTTAGAAAGTGTGACACATTTATCTATGGAAACTGAATGCCCAGGACTGCAGATTAACTATTGATGGGAGGACTCCCAGATAACAAAGACCACATACTTTGGAAGATAATTGATAGTTTGGGCTTTGGATCAGATTAGGATGGAATAGTCTCCATGGATGCCACCCAGTCCTCTGTCATAACTGGGGACAGTACACATTCAAAAAAATTAACAGGCCACGCCCCCATACTAGGCTAGGGGGCTACAAACATCAACACAAGGCCACCTCAGCTTCAGAGACTGAGAGGGAAGACATTGTGATTAACTTGAGTCAACACAGACTTACATCGCAACAACATAATGTACTAAACGGTAGATTATTATTTGTACCTACATGTTTAACTGATGGTTGTGAGCTATATGTAGGCATACAAAAGTTTCAAAAAACTTTGTGACTAAAGGAGGCTCCAAAATTTAAAAAGAAAAGTACATATGATCCAATAAGTAACAATACATTAATCAAAACCTTTACACATCTTGTACAAGAGGAGATGTTCCAAATCACAAACCATTCACAATCTCTTTTAAGTAACAATTTATCTAACAGTGAATGCTCAGCTTTGCTGGACCAGAATGAGTATAAGTGCATTGTGATACGTGAAGCTGATAAAGGTTGAGTTGTGGTTTTGCTTGACTATACATATTATCATCAGGATATCAACTATATGATATTGAGACATATTGTAAATTACAGGGAGATCCCATTTATATATTTAAAAATAAGGTTGGCCAATATTTGACCCAACTCTTGGAAACCAATTATATCGCTAAAAATCTTTTTGGTGATTGGCTCCTTGACTCAACCAATTGCCTTATTTCTTGATTCTCTTTTAGAACCTCTTGTACAACATTCAGAATACTTTATTTTGGATAATATCTCTCTGCTTCAATTACTCAATGGCATAGTGGATATTAGGGAGTTGGATATTCTATCGACTATTAATGTAAAGATGCAAAACAGAAGAAGGGGAAACTACAATACTAGTATGACCTGCACAAATTGTGGAGGGTGTAACTAACTAGAAATAATACTTAGATTAATTAAGTCAGAAGTAAATGACCAAAGAAAGTTGTGTACACCTTTAAAATGCAAAGGGTTGTAACTTTTCCATTATAATAAAATTTTACTTTTATTTACTAGGATTAAGAAAAAATATGATTAGTATCATTCCAACACACACATACAATGTTCCAAATAAAACAAAATTAAAAAAACATTGTTCCAGCTAGTATCTTTCTGAGTATAGATGGATAAGAATAATCTGTTCTTTTAGCACATATTACATTTGTAAACAGATAGTAGAAGACAATAAGCACAATAATGAACAAATACATCTATGGAATTGCTATAATGAATTTTGTGCCATGTTATGTAATTTAGATAATTTATCATCCTTGGAAAACAATATATTTAAAGGAGTAAAGACTTTGAACAATGTGGGGCACATAATGGTCTTGAAAGATCATGCAACATGAACATCAGTTAATGAACTGTAATTTCATATATTACTAATCAAGAACAATAAGTGCTTTGATACATCTTTATTTACATAAAGATTAATTCCTATAGGCCAGCAATAACATGTGACAGAATAATGTCACTATAGCTTCAACACTGGCTAACACTAAGTTTAATTATTGATGTGAAGAGTCTGTACATCAGAATACCTCATGCAGAAGGTTGTGGGGCTGTTTGGAAACATCTTCTTAGATATCACAGGGAAAAAAAAATAAGCTTTTTGTCTGGGAGAACTCAAACCAGGTTGCTTTAAGTGTATGTAAAACGAATAATGATCTCAGAACGCATATAGCTAATCATGGTACTTAAAAGGGGTGGGTCCAAATAACCTGTTGCTAGTTTAATTTTGAATAGATGGTCCCTTGAAGATATTTTTCAAGGATTATGCCTCTGGACTTCTCTGAAAAAGCAGAACAAGCTAACTTTGCAAACTTTCAGCTAAATTACGAGTTTTGCGTTACAGTGCGGTACGGCTATATTGCTGAAAAAATGGCCATTGCGCGTGGAATGGCCGGTAATGTACATTACGAGTCACAGCGGTATAGGCTGTAACTCAAGCATTTTAGCCTTAACACAACCCTCCATTACACACTCCAAAAATTAAATTTCAGTGCGGAATTTTCCATAGCACCGTATTACAGGTTGTGCAGTCCGGCTAAAATGCTAGCGTTATAGCCTATACCGCCATGATCCATCTGAGACCAGTAGTTATGGATTTTGCGAAACAAAAATGTTCCACATAACTCATAATTAAAATGTTACAAAGTACACTAACACCCATAAACTACCTATTAACCCCTAAACCACCACCCTCCTGCATCGCAAATACTATATTAAACCTATTAACCACTAATCTGACACCCACCCACATCCCCAACACTAAAATAAACCTATTAACCCTTAAACCACCAACCTCCCGCATCGCAAATACTATATTCAATTTATTAAAGGGACACTGAACCTAATTTTTTTCTTTAATGATTCAGTTAGAGCATGCAATTTTAAGCAACTTTCTAATTTCTTCCTATTATCAATTTTTCTTCATTCTCTTACTATCTTTATTTGAAAAAGAAGGCATCTAAGTTTATTTTCTTGGTTCAGCACTCTGGACAGAACTTTTTTATTGGTGGATGAATTTATCCACCAATCAGCAAGGACAACCCAGGTTGTTCACCAAAAATTGGCCGGCATCTAAACTTACATTCTTGCATTTCAAATAAAGATACCAAGAGTATAAAGTAAATTTGATAATAGGAGTAAATTAGAAAGTTGCTTAAAATGTCATGCTCTATCTGAATCACAAAAGAAACAAATTGGGTTCAGTGTCCCTTTAACCCCTAATCTGCCGCCCACCCACATCGCCAACACTAAAATAAACCTATTAACCCCTAAACCGCCGACCCCCCCACATCACCAACACTAAATAAATCTTGTAACCCCTAAACTGCCAGCCCCTCACATCATAACTAATAAACTAAACCTATTAACCCCTAAACCACCGGCCCCTCACATCACAAAACACTAAATTAAACTATTAACCCCTAAACACCCCCTAACTTTAAAGTTACAATATAACTATCTTAAAATAAATAAAAACTTACCTGTGAAATAAAAAAAACCTAAGATTAAACTATAAATGAACCTAACATAACTATTCTAATAAAATAAAAAAACCTACCAATTAAAAATCCTAAATTACATAATTAAAAAAACCTAACACTATGAAAAAATAAAAACCTAAATTACAAATTTAAATAAACCTAATACTACTAAAAAAATTATAAAAATCTAACATTACAAAAAATAATAAACACTAAAAATATGAAAAATAAAAAACTCTAACGGCTAGATTTAGAGTTTGGCGTTAGCCGTCAAAAGCAGCGTTAAGGGGTCCTAACGCTGCTTTTGGCCGCCCGCTGGTATTTAGAGTCAGGCAGGAAAGGGTCTACCGCTCACTTACCTACTGCGATTCCAGGCTACTGCAGATCCCCTTCCGCCAATTGTGTATCCTATCTTTTCAATGGGATCTGCCTAACGCTGGTATTTGGAGTCTTGGGAGAAGTGAGCGGTAGACCCTCTACCGACAAGACTCCTAACGCCAAAAAAAGTCAGTAGTTAAGAGCTTTATGGGCTAACGCCGGAATATAAAGCTCCTAACTACTGTGCTCTAAAGTACACTAACACCCATAAACTACCTATGTACCCCTAAACCGAGGCCCCCCCACATCGCTGCCACTCTCAAACATTTTTTTAACCCCTAATCTGCCGACCGGACACCGCCGCCACCTACATTATCCCTATAAACCCCTAATCTGCTGCCCCTAACATCGACGACTCCTATATTATATTTATTAACCCCTAATCTGCCCCCCCAACGTCGCCGCTACCTAACTACACTTATTAACCCCTAATCTGCCGACCGGACCTCACCGCTACTATAATAAATGTATTAACCCCTAAACCGCCGCACTCCCGCCTCACAAGCACTCTGCCCTCTCTAACATCGCCGCCACCTACCTACAATTATTAACCCCTAATCTCCCGCCCGCAACGTCGCCGCTACTATAATAAAGTTATTAACCCCTAAACCTAACTCTAACCCTAACCCTAACACCCCCTAACATCAATATAATTTATATTAAACAAAATAATATTCCTAAAATTAACTAAATTATTCCTATTTAAAACTAAATACTTACCTATCAAATAAACCCTAATATAGCTACAATATAACTAATAATTACATTGTAGCTATTTTAGGATTTATATTTATTTTACAGGCAACTTTGTATTTATTTTAACTAGGTACAATAGCTATTAAATAGTTAAGAACTATTTAATAGCTACCTAGTTAAAATAAGTACAAAATTACCTGTAAAATAAATCCTAACCTAAGTTACAATTAAACCTAACACTACACTATCATTAAATTAATTAAATAAATTACCTACAATTACCTTAAATAAAATACAATAAAATAAACTATTATATAATACAAAAACAAACACTAAATTACAAAAAATAAAAAAGAATTACAAGCAGTTTAAACTAATTACACTTAATCTAAGCCCCCTAATAAAATAAAAAGCCCCCCAAAATAAAAAATTCACTACCCTATTCTAAAATACAAAAGTAATCAGCTCTTTTACCAGCCCTTAAAAGGGCTTTTTGCGGGGCCTTGCCCCAAAGTAATCAGCTCTTTTGCATGAAAATAAAAATACAATACCCCCAACATTACAACCCACCACCCACATACCCCTACTCTAACCCACCCAAACCCCCCTTAAAAAAACCTATCACTAACCCCCTGAAGATCTCCCTACCTTGAGTCATCTTCACCCAGCCGAGCCGAATTCTTCATCCAAGCGGAGCAAGAAGATGTCCTCCATCCGGTAGAAGTCTTGATCCAAGTGGCAAAGAAGAGGTCCTCCATCCGAGCGATTTCTTCTTCCAAGCGGCATCTTCTATCTTCTTTCTTCCGGATCCATCTTCATCCCGCCGACGCGGAACATCCTCCTTCCCCGACGGACTAACGACGAATGAAGGTTCCTTTAAGGGACGTCATCCAAGATGGCGTCCCTTCAATTCCGTTTTCCCAGCTTACCGCTACCGTAAGCAACGATGGTATTGAGGGTTGAAGTGGAGCTAAGTTAGGCTCAACGCACCCTTTTTTGAGCCTGATGCAGCCCCTCAGACAACTCTAAATACCAGCGTTGTTGGAAAGGTGCGTTGGGAAAAAAAAGCAGCGTTAACTACGCGGGTCTTTACCGACAAAACTCTAAATCTAACCGTAAGATTGTAAAAAATAATAAAAGAAATTATCAAAAATAAAAACAATTACACCTAATCTAATAGCACTATAAAAATAAACCCCCAAAGTAAAAACACCCCCTAACCTAACAATAAAATAGCCATTAAAAAAGCCTTTTGTAGGCATTGCCCTAAGTTAAACAGCTCTTTTACCTACAAAAAATTACAAAGTCCCCCTAAAAGTAAAATCCCCCCCGAACCAACCCCCCAAAATAAAAAACCTAAGTCTAAAATAATCCTAAAATACCTATTGCACCTAAAGGGGCATTTGTATGGGCATTGCCCTTAAAAGGGCATTCAGTTCTTTTATTACCCAAAGCCATAATCTAAAAAAAAAAACACTCAAAAAAATAAATAAAATTAAATACTTATCCCAGAATATCTACTCACGGTTCCTAAAGTCCGGTCATTCATCCTCATCCAGGCAGCGAGAAGTCTTCATCCAGGCAGCGACATCTTCCTCCATCGCGGGACCATCGTCTATCTTCATCCCGGTGACGCAGAGCTGTGGAGGCGCGTAGCAGAGTTGTCCAGGTCCGGCAATGATGTCCAGTGTGGAGCATCCTCTTCATGCGATCATCAATGTACACTGAAGCTTGAATACAAGGTACCCATTTAAAAAATGGGGTACCTTGCATTCCTATTGGCTGACTTTTTCAAATCAGCCAATAGGATGAGAGCTACTGAAATCCTATTGGCTGTTCAAATTAGCCAATAGGATTTCAGTAGCTCTCATCCTATTGGCTGATTTGAAAATGTCAGCCAATAGGAATGCAAGGTACCCCATTTTTAAACGGGTACCTTGCATTCAAGTTTCAGTGTACAGTGGTGATCGCATGAAGAGGACGCTCCTCGCTGAATGTCATCGTCAGACCTGGACAGCTCCACTCCGCGCATCCACAGCTCCCCGTCACCGGGATGAAGATAGAAGATGGTCCCGCGATGGAGGAAGATGTCGCCGCCTGGTTGAAGACTTCTCGCCACCTGGATGAGGATGGAGGGCCGGACTGCAGGAACCGTGAATAGATATTCTGGGGTTAGTGTAAGTTTTTTTTTTCATTTTTTGGGGTGTTTTTTTTAGATAAGGGCTTTGGGTAGTAAAAGAGCTGAATGCCCTTTTAAGGGCAATGCCCATACAAAGGCCCCATTAGGAGCAATGGGTAGTTTAGGATTTTTTTTAGATTAAGGTTTTTTATTTTAGTAGGTTGGATGGATGGGGGGTTTACTTTTAGGGGGGACTTTGTAATTTTTGTAGGTAAAAGAGCTGTTTAACTTGCCCTACAAAAGACTCTTTTAAGGGCTATTGGTAGTTTATTGCTAGGTTAGGGTTTTTATTTTTATAGGGCTATTAGATTAGGTGTAATTGTTTTTATTTTTGATAATTGCATTTATTATTTTTTGTAATCTTAGAGTTTTTTATTTTTCATATTTTTAGTAGTATTAGGTTTATTTAAATTTCTAATTTAGGTTTTTTATTTTTTCGTAGTGTTTTTTAATCATGTAATTTAAGATTTTTTAATTGGTAGTTTTTTTTTGTTTTATTAGAATAATTATGTTAGGTTAATTTATAGTTTAATCTTAGTTTTTTTTATTTCACAGGTAAGTTTTTATTTATTTTAAGATATTTATATTGTAACTTTTAATTTAAAGTTAGGGGAGTGTTAGGTTTAGGGGTTAATATTTTATTTTAGTGTTTTGCGATGTGGGGGGCAGGCGGTTTAGGGGTTAATAGGTTTAGTTTATTAGTTACAATGTGGGGAGCTGGCGGTTTAGGGGTTACTAGATTTATTTAGTGTTGGCGATGTGAAGGTTGGCATTTTAGGGGTTAATAGGTTTATTTAAGTGTCTGAGATGTGGGTGGGTGGCAGATTAGGGAATAATAAATGTAATATAGTATTTGCAATGCAGGAGGGTGGTGGTTTAGGGGTTAATATGTTTATTATAGTGTTGGCGATGTGGTTGGGTGGCAGATTAGGGGTTAATAGGTTTAAAATAGTATTTGCAATGCAAGAGGGTGGTGGTTTAGGGGTTAATAGGTTTATAATAGTGTTAGCGATGTGGGGGGTGGCGGTTTAGGAGTAATAGGTTTATTTAGTGTCGACGAAGTCAGGGAGCGGGGAATTAGGGGTTAATCACTTGATTTTGCATTGACGATGTCGGGGAGCGGCAGATTAGGGTCTAATAACTTTATTTAGTGTTGGCAATGTTGGGGGCGGTGGGTTAGGGGTTAATAGGTTTATTTAGTGTCGGCTATGTGAAGGTCGGCATTTTAGGGGTTAATAGGTTTATTTAAGTGTCTGAGATGTGGGTGGGTGGCAGATTAGGGAATAATAAATGTAATATAGTATTTGTGATGCAGGAGGGTGGTGGTTTAGGGGTTAATATGTTTATTATAGTGTTGGCGATGTGGGTGGGTGGCAGATTAGGGGTTAATAGGTTTAAAATAGTATTTGCGATGCAAGAGGGTGGTGGTTTAGGGGTTAATAGGTTTATTATAGTGTTGGCGATGTGGGCGGGCGGCGGTTTAGGAGTAAAAGGTTTATTTAGTGTCGACGAAGTCGTGGAGCGGGGGATTAGGGGTTAATCACTTGATTCTGCATTGACGATGTCGGGGAGCAGCAGATTAGGGTCTAACAACTTTATTTAGTGTTGGCAATGTTGGGGGCGGTGGATTAGGGGATAATAGGTTTATTTAGTGTCAGTGATGTCGGGGGTGGCGGATTCGGGGTATTTAGACTAGGGGTTTATGTTAGGGTGTTAGGTTTAAACATAATTTTCTTTTCCCCATAGACATCAATGGGGATGCGTTATGGAGATTTGCCATTTCTCGGTCGCAGGTGTTAGATTTTTTCTAACACTCTCTCCCCATTGATGTCTATGTTGGGAAAGCGTGAACGAGCACGTAAACTCAGCTCTTGGATTTTGTGCGGTATGGAGCTTAACGCACCATAATGCACAGCACAAGGAGGTTTTTCAGTAACTTCTAAATTGTAGCGCTATGGAAAGTGCGGTACCGCTTATTTTATTGCGTTATTTACGCACCCGGTATAGCACAAAACTCGTAATCTAGCCGAATGTAAGTGCACTTTATTTTGTATGCTGATCATTTGTGATTGCACACTTATTTGTGGATATATACTATGTAAATCTAAAACTTACATTAATGTCCCTTTAAAAGCTAGATGTACCACCCTATTTGTGTTTAAGATGAGTGAGAATTTTGGTCACCATTTTCATTCATTTTATATGTGTTTCCAATGGATTTGTAGGTGTTTTCCCAAGCACAAAATTCCATTTGAATACAAACCTTTAACCTGCATTCTAACCCATTTTTACTGAACATTTATCTAATGATGTCTTGCATATTGGATCGTTCTTCCTGCAAGTTGTACCATAATCCTTCTAGCATTTTTACCTTCCTGTCTCACAAAATCCTGCACATACCATCTCATTATATCATTCATATGGTTTCTTGTTATATATATTCTGTACATGTCAACTTCTACATTTTAAATCATCTTTCATATTATGTGTATTCAAATATATTTGCTGCTACACATTGAATATACTGCATTTTACACATTCAAGACATCCTAAAAAATTCCTTAATATGAAGAACAGTATAATTGTTATTTGGTACATGTAGTCTGCACTTTTTATCCCCTGTATCCTACATATTGTAGCCCATTTGATTATTTTATTGCCCTCTGTCATAAAACAAAGACTCCCTCAATATGGTATTCTTGAATCTTTGCATGTCTAAGACTCTCATGCCAGCATTTAAAGGGACATGAAAATGCAAAAAAGAAAATTCTTTAATCTTTTAGAGCATATGATTATTTCACTGTTGCTTGCAGGAGCTAATTAAAGTCAACTCCTGAGAAACAACGCCCTACAGGGACTTGGTGAACCAACAAAATGAAGGATATTTGTGTAGCCACAAATCAACACTAAGCTCCCAGTACTAGCTCCCAGTAACAAGTGCATTGCTGCTTGTGAGACTACCTAAGTACAAAGAGAACAAATGCTGAAACAAAAAAAAAACTTATAGCATTTTTAGTTGTGAGCTACCTAACATATATTTATATTTCCAAACAAATAAAAACAAACTCCTTTGGTAAAAAAGGATTAGGAAGAGGAAACATAAAGATCATGTAGTGGCAAAAGGTCTGTATGTTGAAATTAATGACCCAACTGGACACTTTTGTATCAAAATGTTGACAAGACGTCTCACATAACTGTAGCAGCTATCTATGCAGCAAGTCAGAGAGTGGCATCTGAGAAAATGCAATAATCATTATTTAAAAACTATTTGCCAAGATTACAACAATGATTGTGGGAGATGGCACTACCGACTGCACGTTACATAACTGACAATTAAAATTCACTTAAATGGACAGTAAACCTTAAAAATAATGTTATATAATTCTGCACATAGTGCAGAATTATATAACATTATTTAGGTGCTATAGCCATAAAAGCATTTTTTACCCGTTTAATTTGCTAAAATACGGCGCTTTTACAGACCCGCTCTCTGCTGAGCGGGTCTGTTATTTTTAGTCAGCGCATCGGGCCAGCTGTATAGTCACAGCCCGGCCCGACCGCGCCATAGCACTAAGTGCAGCTCGCTCCTGTGACAGGAGCGAGCTGCACTTAGTCTTATGGCGCGGTCGGGCCGGGCTGTGACTATACAGCTGGCCCGATGCGCTGACTAAAAATAACAGACCCGCTCAGCAGAGAGCAGAGAGCGGGTCTGTAAAAGCGCCGTATTTTAGCAAATTAAATGGGTAAAAAATGCTTTTATGGCTATAGCACCTAAATAATGTTATATAATTCTGCACTATGTGCAGAATTATATAACATTATTTTTAAGGTTTACTGTCCCTTTAATGCCCTGCATCCCCATTACCCTGTAATCAATTAAAAGCTGTAAAATACACCGAATAAAAATGTACATTTTGGGGGGCGGAGCCTACACTCTCTGCGGCAGGACGCATATCAGGGAAGCTCTCTGAATCTGAAGCTATTTTTTACAAGTTTAATATAGCTAACCTTCACATTTATTACTTTGAAGCAGATATTTACCGGCTATTAATCAAGGTGAATAGAGATATTCTTGGTATTGATACTTAGCTGGAGCTCCTGCCTATGTTCTCTGAGGCAGCTACGGGTCAGGCCTATTACCAGAATTGAAGCCATTCTTGCTACCACGCAGCAACAAAAGGATCTTGTATGGGCTTTGAAACGTAGGACTGGGCTGCCGTGTTATTACCTCCCCCCGAACTCCGGGGTTACGATATCCTTTATTATAGGATAACAATTAAGGGAAGTCTCCAATCAAGTTACTGAGACAGGTACAACCTGTAATTTACACACTGGACGCTAGCTCTAAAATAGTCTTGACAGTAATAGATATTTCCCTGACACTGTTGCATCATGGAATTAGCCGTGGCTGCTGTGGATCGGTGGGAATGGGAGATAAAGTCTCTCCTCAAGACGCACTTTGACATGCTGGCACAGGAACTGAGCAAGGTTCTGAGACCTTTGAGCTCCTCACGGGCCCTGCAGAAAACAGACACGTCAAGCGCAACTGACTCCGGAGTAGAGTTGGTGTCAGAGGCAGTTCTGGGTGCTTTTGTACAACCGATGCACGCCACGGCCCCCACACCAATGGTTCGTGCCTCCGCTTGCCAACACACTCCTCTGAAAGTAACTCTGCTTCCAAAGCCATCCCGCACCCCAGATGGGAAGATCAGCCTACGTGTGGACCAGCGAGAGTTGGCTGCTGTGAGCTGTGAACGGAAGGCACTCTCACTCCCTTGGGACTTAGAACTACTGAGATACGGCAAGAGATTCCTACTCCATATTACCGAGGTAGGGATGCAAACCATAGGTATTGTTCAGACCCCAAACACTCTGTACATGGCACCTGAGATGAAAGAGCCCCGGGCTTTGTGGATCCCCTGCCTCGGGAGGTTTCTTAGTGCTGTCTGGTCTTTCCACAGGAGGGGAGTAGGCTAAAGCAATGTATATGGGACTCTGTGGAGATTTCACAATGACACTGACGTTACTACTAATTTCAGAAGTCTGACAGAAGTTGCTGTTATGATTACATCGATATAACCTTTTGTTGTGCATAGTTCTTACAATTAGCTGTTATGACAATCAATTTCTCACGTTGCAATCCGCAGTAGTAATAACTGTTTCTCACATAACATTTTAATGTTGTACACTGGGTTTATTTTTTATTTTTTTCCCTTCTGATTCCAGTTTGTATGCGCTGTCCTTAACTGTTAGAAAGTGCCAGGCTCATCCTTCATGTACCCTAACCTAATATAACTCTGATCTTTTGTCAGTTTGAGGAAGTCAGCTCTACAGATCTCTGAGCTTATAGATCTCTTCTCATTACACGGCAAAGTACATTCAGCTTCTGTCCCTCCTTAGAGCTCTAGATGCAATTTACTGGATGTGTGTGTGCTCTGGAGTAATCCCTCTTTCCCAGATGATAGTTAAGACTGTACTATTCCGCTTTCCTCCACCCTGCCTTATCCTTTGCCTGGCTTCCCACTATGCTATTGCCCTCTGCTCCTGTTTCATTAATAAACAAATCATACTACTAAATATAGGGTTAACATGAGACCGTACATACTACACTTTATATTCGCAGAATGGTCCCAGACCAAGTTTTAGAGAAAGTGGCAGCACACTTATATTTAACCATAATGTCATGGAAAGCAGATAGCAAAGACTTATTATTAGACATGATTCCCTCATTGCAAAGAGGCGACTTCCCTTCCTCTCTTTCCCTTTTCCCTGTTTATTCCTAGTTTGAGATGTCCTTACAGGTTCCCGTTAATTCCTAAGTTTCCTAGGTGGCCCAAGAGAGACCACAATTCATCACTTAGGGAAATTACTTGATTATTATTTAGTTGTGCTTCTATGGGATTCTAACTATATAGTATATAGAAAAAGTGAGGTTTTGGAAATATTATCTGTGATCATTGTACATTATAATGCATTTGTATAACTCCTTCAATGTCACTGTTTTCATATTATGATTGTATGCTTTCAACCTCAATAAAAATTAATATAAAAAAAAAAAAAATGTACATTTTGTAAAGTTGTACCTATTATCATTCAGCTAGATTACGAGTTGTGCGTTATGAGTTAAAAAGCATCGTTTTGGCTCATAACGCTGCTTTTTCACTACCGCTGCTATTACGAGTCTTGTAGGTACAGCTGTACACCTTTTTGGCCATCATGCAACTTAACTACCGCACCTTTCAAAAAGTCCTTTTTCAATGGGACTTCCATAGCGCCAGTATTACGAGTTTGCCTGTCCGGCCAAAAAGTGAGTGGTACAGCCAATAACTACAAGATCTGTACTGCCACCTGAAAGTCAGTAGTTATGAGTTTTATGCTACAGCTCTGTAACGTAAAACTCATAACTAAAGTGTTACAAAGTACAATAACACCCATAAACTACCTATTAACCCCTAAACCAAGGCCCTCCCGCATCCCAAACACTAAAATGAAATTATTAACCCCTAATCTGCCACTCCGGACATCGCCGCCACTATAATAAACATATTAACCACTAAACCGCCGCACTCCCGCATCGCAAACACTAGTTAAATATTATTAACCCCTTATCTGCTGCCCCCAATGTTGTCGCCACCTACATACACTTATTAACCCCAATCTGCTGTCCCTAACATCGCCGCAACCTACATTACTGTTTTAACCCCAAATCTGCTGCCCCCAAAATCCCTGCCACCTAACTGCACTTATTAAGCCCTAATCTGCTGCCCCCAATGTCGCCGCCACTATACTAAAGTTATTAACCCCTAAACCTAACCCTAAGTCTAACCCTAACCCTAACGTAACCCTAACCCTAACACCCACTAACTTTAACATAATTAAAATAATTCCAAATAAAAATTACAATTAATACCTAAATTATTCCTATTTAAAACTAAATAAATACTTACCTGTAAAATAAAACCTAAGCTAGCTACAATATAACCAATAGTTATATTGTATCTAGCTTATGTTTTATTTTTATTTCACAGGTAAGTTTGTATTTATTTTAACTAGGTTGATTTGTTAGTAAATAATTATTAACTATTTACTAACTACCTATTAAAAATAAATACAAATTTACCTGTAATAAAACCTAACCTGTCTTACAGTTAAACCTAACATTACACTAAAATGAAATAAATTACATTAATAAAATACAATTAACTAAATTACAAACCCCCTCCCACTAAGTTACACAAAATAAAAAAAAAATTATCAAATATTTAAACTAATTACACCTAATCTAATAGCCCTATCAAAATCAAAAGAGCCCCCCCCCAAAATAATAAAACCCCTAGCCTAAACTAAACTGCCAACATCCCTTAAAAGGGCCTTTTGCGGAGCATTGCCCCAAAGATAACAGCTCTTTTACCTGGCAAATAAAAATACAAACAACCACCCAACAGTAAAACCCACCACCCACACAACCAACCCCCTAAATAAAAACCTACCTAAAAAACCTTAACTACCCATTGCCCTGAAAAGGACATTTGGATGGGCATTGCCCTTAAAAGGACATTCAGCTCTTTTACATTTCCCAAACCCTAAGCTAAAAATAGTGATGTTAGGGACAGCAGATTAGGGGTTAATAAGTGTATGTAGGTGGCGACGACATTGGGGGCGGCAGATTAGGGGTTAATAACAGTAATGTAGGTTGCGGAGATGTTGGGGCAGCAGATTAGGGGTTAATAAGTGTAGTTAGGTGGAGACGAGATTGGGGATGGCAGATTAGGGGTTAATAACAGTAATGTAGGTTGCAGCGATGTTGGGGCAGCAGATTAGGGGTTAATAACAGTAATGTAGGTGGTGGTGATGATGGGGGCAGCAGATAAGTGGTGTTTAGACTCGGGGTTTATGTTAGGGTGCTAGGTGTAAACGTACATTTTATCAATAGGCGATAAAAATTGAATGCAAGGTACCACAATCAATTTGGGGTACCTTGCCTTCCTATTGGCTGAAATTTTGAAATCAGCCAATAGGATGAGAGCTACTGAAATCTTGCATTCAATCTTTATCGCCTAGTGTACTGATAAAGTCAAGCAGGCTAGTATGTAAAGGCTACTATAAATGTGGGAACGCAGACTGTAAAGCTTGTGGCCATAGAGTTGTAGTTAAAGGACCAGTAAATACAGTAGATCTGCATAATCAACAAATGCATGATAACAAGACAATGCAATAGCACTAAGTCTGAACTTTAAATGAGTAGTAGATTATGTATTTC
Source organism: Bombina bombina (assembly GCF_027579735.1). Classification (NCBI taxonomy): domain Eukaryota; kingdom Metazoa; phylum Chordata; class Amphibia; order Anura; family Bombinatoridae; genus Bombina; species Bombina bombina. The sequence continues at coordinate 189,754,348 of NC_069503.1, read as the reverse complement.
TCCATTCCTCTTATATCATGTGACAGCCATCAACCAATCGTAAATGCATATATGTATATTCTATGAATTCTTACACATGCTCATAAGGAGCTGGTGACTAAAAAAGTGTAAATATAAAAAGACTGTGCACATTTTGTTAATGTAAGTAAATTGGAAAGTTCTTTAAAATTGCATGCTCTATCTGAATAATGAAAGTGTAACTTTGTCTTGAGTGTCCCTTTAAACATTTTCAGTCTACAGTTACTCAAAGAGTTCACAATTTACAGGCATGTAGAAATTGCAGTTGAGTTAAAAACATTTTTTTTGTTTTGTTATTTAAACAAAAAAAAAAAAGAAACACAAACAAAACAGTTGATAACATGGCAATGTCTTTATGGATAATTAGGTGAAGTAGGCAAACCAACCTAATAGATACAATATAGCTGCAAAATGGTACATACATTAGCAAGTAAAAATAAACATTCAAGTAAGTGTGTTGCATATAACCCATTTGTCGATGGGCTAGGAATGATTAAGGGGAAAATATAAAGCAGTTGTGACTAGTGTAGGCTCATTGTGTGTTATCTGTTTCTTCTATCTGGTGTGTTTGCTTTTTAATATCTAAAATATAAGAGTTCCAGATTTTGGCATATAAAATATATTTATCTCTAGTTTCATGTAAAATAAAACCATATTCCTCATATATTAGTAAATCAGAAACTTTCCTCCACCACTGTTGCATAGAAGGGCACTCACTAGTTTTCCAATTTTTGGCTGTTAGAGGGCAAGCCCCATTATACATAATTTGAAATAATGTTTTTTTGAGGGCTGCTAAGCCTGATGGTGATTTATTTAATAACCATAACATCAGATATAAAGATAGTGTCTATATAGTTGAGATTTTTTTTTTTTTTTTCAAAAAATAATTTTTATTGTAGAGTAAACATGTTAACAATAATAACAGACTCAGTAAGTTTGCTCACAATCATAGATCAAACAATGCTGGTGCAGAAAATGCACCAAAAATACCTATAGGAACAATCAAGTAAATACACTGCACATAAATAGGGTCTCCTGAAATTAGGAAACTTTTAAAAGTAAGCAAAAGATATTACCATATTGTAGATGCAAAAACTAGTGCAATAAAACATTTCAGAGCTTTTAACGCAATATTATAATGGCTGAAAAACAAAAAAGTCAGTCTGTAATTACCATTTCACAAACTTATTCTGATAATCCAAAGGGTCAGATGCAGTGCACGTCTCCGGATGGGGCCAGCAGTCCCAAAGAAAGGGGGAGAAGAAGGATAAAAGAGATGGGCCGGGGGAAGGGGGGGGGTGATAGGTTGCATATTAGGGAGAGGGAGGGAGAGAGGTTTAGGTAAGAAGGAGGGGGGGGGGCAATAACAAGAGGTTGGGGATGGGTAAGGGCGAATATGGGTCCTTAATTAAATAGCAGGTTTGGATAAGGTTGAAATCCAGATTTTATTTTACGGGGGGTACCTAGGGGCCTCACCATGTCTACATGCTTGTCTGTGGTCCTCTTGGTAGACTAACCAGGGTTCCCAAATCTGCCAGTAGAGGTCCTCTTTATCTAAACTATAGTAGAAACTTTGTTCCATCCTGGCATATATCTGTATTTTAGGGGTTACAGCTGTAATATCTGGGGGTTGAGTCTGCTTCCACGCTCTAGCTATCGCCAGTTTCATTGCTGCAAGAACAAAGACTATTAATTTAGTCAGAGGAGTCCGGGCATTTTGTGGAAATATGTGTAGGAGGGCAATCTCAGGAGTTAACGGGACAGTCAGCCCAAGAGTGGAACAGAGGCCAGAAATTTGATTCCATTTAGGCTGTAATTTTGGGCATTCCCACCATATATGGATGTCTGAGCCTCGTTGCCCGCATTACCTCCAACAAAGGGGGGATGCAGAAGGAAACATCCGTGCTAGTCTGGAAGGTTTGTAATACCATTTTAGGAACAGTTTCATGTATGATTCTAAGGTGTCTGCACAATGCACTGTCTTTTTAGTTAAGGTATAGATGTTTGCAAGTCCTTGTCCGTAATTGGTCTTGATAGATCTCCCTCCCAGGCCCTGAGTTGCCAAGGTCTACCTTGGTTCGTAGATGTCTGTAGTAGATTATAGTGAAATGATATAAGTCTGGGAGTTTTAACGCAGAGCTGCCACAGTTTTTCCCAGGTAGTCAGGGGTCTGTTGGAAATTTTAGGGAATTTCCAGGATAGTAAGAAGAAGTATAGTCTGGAATACTCGAATGTGACCCATAGAGGAGGGTCTTGGATGATAGAACCTAAGTGGCTCGGGATAAGAAGAGCGCCCGAAGAGTATAACTGGGAAACCAGCTTCAAACCCCACTCTCCTCACTGCAATACATGTGTATCTGGTAAGTGCCGGTATGGAGTGTATAGGAGATGGATGAGGGGCGACATCGGGTAAGTTTCTGAGATCTTGCCATGTTTTTAGATTGTCTCTAATAATAACATTTTTAATCCCTAGAGTATCTAACCGATAATTCGGGATCCAGGGCAAATCAGCCAGTACCAGTCCTACTGGGAGAACAGACACTTCTATAGTTTTCCACCCCTGTGGCTCCCCCTTGTCCGCCCACGCCGAGATGTGGGATAACCTAGCTGCTTCGTAGTAGCCACGGATACTTGGCATAGCTACACCTCCCTGCTCATAGCGTTTCTGGAGTATTTTTGCCGTGATACGGGGCTAGACTTGCCCCAAATATAACTCTGTCCAAGGAATTGAAGCTTATCTATTAGACCGTTAGGGACATTAAGAGGAATACAGCGAAAATAGTAGAGAATTGTGGGTAGAATAGTCATTTTAAAGGATGCTATGCGGCCTAGCCATGAGATTTCCCTAAAATTCCAGGAGGTTGTGAGTTCAGTGACTTCTTTAATAATAGCGGAATAGTTTAGGGAGACTACCAATTTTGGATCAGGTCCAAGCTGGACCCCTAAGTGACGGAGAGTGGTTTGCGCCCACTGAAAGGAATATGACGTTCGAAGCACATCCATTTCAAATGTAGGAATACAGATAGGTAAGGCCTCAGTCTTGAGGACGTTGACCTTATAGTAGCTGTGAGCACCAAATTTAGATATGAGGTCTAATAGAGCAGGCAAGGAGCCTAATGGATTTGTTAAAAATAAGGTCACGTCATCAGCAAACAGGGCTACCTTTGCAACTTATCCACCAAACCGAACTCTTTGTATCATATGAGAATTCCTAATGGCCTGGGCCAGGGGTTCAATGGCCAGAACAAAAATCAGAGGCGACAGGGGACACCCCTGTCTAGTACCATTAGTGATATGGATTTCTGGGGGAAGTAAATCCCAGACCCCTAACCACTGCAGAAGGGCAAGAATATAAGGCCCGAATTGCTGTAATTACCTCCTCTGGTATGCCAAACTGAGACAACGTGTGCCACAAATAGTCCCATCTGACCCTGTCAAATGCTTTTTCTGCATCAAGCAACAATCTGGAGGCTTCTGTGAGGATGCCAAGTACTTTTCGAGTGTTGTCTGGACCTTCCCTGCCAAAGGTAAACCCGACCTGGTCTGAGTGTACTACCTTCGGGAGCAGGTGATTAAGGCAGTTAGACCAGAGCTTGGCATACAGCTTTACATCCCCGTTAATCAGCGAGATCCGTCTATAGCTAGTGCACTCGGAGGGATCCTTATTCGGCTTAGGGATAGGGAGGATGATTGCCTGAAGAAATTCCTTTCTGAACAAACCTGACTCTCGCGCCTCTGAGAAAACCTTGAGGAGGATCTTATTTATCTCTGTCTTAAAAAGTTTATAAAAAGCCGCCGGATATCTGTCAGGGCCTGGAGCCTTGTTATTTTGGGTATTTTTGATGGCTAAGTTAAGTTCAGTTAAAGAGAATGGGGCCTTTAGCACCTCTTTATCAACCTCTGTCAAAGTTGGCAATTTTAGGTTTTGTAGGAAGTCAGTTATGTTTTGTACAGAGGATTCTCTGTCGGCCATAGAAGGCCAGAGATGATACAGTTGTGAGTAATATGCTGCAAAGGTTTCTCCGATTTCTTTTGGCGAAGAGACTGATACCGTCCCCCGTTTTAGTGACAAGATCCTAGCTGCCACCGTTCTACCTCGTAATTTATGTGCTAGGAGTGTTGAGGCCTTATTGCCCTGACAATACATTAGCTTCTTAAATCGAGAGTAAGACTCCCTAACTCTTTCTAGCTCTCTGTCAGCCAGCTGTATTCTAAGTTTTTTAATTTTATCTGCTAGAGTCAAGGATGGGGAGCCCTTATTCTCTAATTCTACCAACCGCAACTCAGCCATAAGAAGGCCTAAAGAAGCACCGTTTTGAGGCCTAAGCTTTGCCTGTCTCCTAATACATATTCCCCTCACATATGCTTTTAGTGAAGCCCACACTGTTTGGGATGACATATCTGGGGTTTCATTTATTCTCAGGAATTCAGTTATCGAATTTTGGAGGGAGGCCCTGAAAGATTTGTCTTGGAGCACCTGTTTCGGTAGTTTCCATCTAGGCCTAGACATTTTTGTTAAGTCAGTGGATAAGGTGAATGTGAGTATATCATGATCTGACCATGCACAGACTCTAATACACGAAGATAAGACTCTATCAAGCAACCAAGAGTCAGTGAAAAAATGATCCAATCTCGAGTAGGTATTATGAGGTCTAGAAAAATAAGTATAGTCTCTGTCATTATGGTGGTGTGCCCTCCAGATATCATATAAGTTATATTGGATTATATGCTGACGAAATTTATTGGCAGTATTTATTGTGTATGTGTCAATTTTTTCCCTTTCTGAACTTTCTTGTCAACCAGGGGGTCCCATACCATATTAAAGTCCCCACCTAAGACTATAGTTCTGACTTTATAGCGTTCAACTTTAGACAGTACTCCTTTCAGAAACCTGGGTTGTGATTGGTTTGGGACATAAATATTAGCCAAGGTAAATAAGATACCGTTTAATTTGCAGGTAAGCAGTAGGAACCTCCCTTGCATATCTTTCTCTTCATGTATGAGTTCAAATTGTATAGATTTGTGTATGGCAATAGCTACTCCTCTAGATTTTTCAGAATGTGAGGCCGTGAGGACTACAGGGTAGTCGGGGGTTCTATATGGTTTCAGGGATGAGGCTAGCCAATGAGTTTCTTGTACAAATATAACCTGAATCTTTAAAGCCTTCATAGAGTTAGTAAGCATGCTTCTCTTTTCCTGTGAATTAAGTCCCTTAGCATTTAGGGTTGCAAAGGAGATATTGTGGGGGGTTGCCTCCATTATAGGGTTGGGGAGGGGAGAAAAGAAAAGAGGGGCAAGGTAAAGGAGAGGGAAGGAGTTTAGTAACTTGACTTACCCCGCCCGGATCCGCGCACCAGAATACAGCTCCCAATGATCACAGGGTGCATAAAATCAAATCAGTGGTCAAAAGAAACCACAGGGAGTCAAATCTTGATTGACCTAGAACTTTATACAGAAAAAAGAACGAGGTTATCACAAAGGTATACTATACAATATAGAAATACAAAGTACACCCTGAAAATTCAGCCACCAATTTATGATATTGGCTACATAAGGTGTGGGAAATACTTTGAGAGAGAAAAAAAAAAAGAATGGTGAACCAGGGGATCACCAAAAGGAGAAGTTTATCTAAAGGTTAGACTGACTTCTCCAGTCCCCATAAGAGGGGATAACACAAATTGAATTTGCGTATGTGAGGGGGGGGGGGGCGATACAAGTAAGCAACCTGTAAATGAAGATTGACTACCTAAGGGGGAATGTGAACTATAAAATAATCATGATATTTCTCAAATGAACTTATAAAATAGAAACAATTTTGCATTCAGTGTAATGGTTATGATCTATGTCGTATAAATACAATCAACTCCTGGGCATCTCTAGAAACAGCTCTAAACATTTGTCAGGAATGTGCCTATTAGAGTTTGTTAAGCTAAAGCTAATTGGGGGAGTGGTAGGCGATCGCGAGTCCCAGTCCCTAAGGAAGGGATAGCTAATAGGTAGAGGCAAAGTGGTTTAAATAAATTCAAGAACTCATGCCAGGAATCTCGAGCACCCCCACTCTTTACATTTACTGAGTGTCTAGACATAAAGTAAGAACAATAAACAAAACATATAAGAAAATATACACTGTGTGAATCAGTACCCGTATACCATATTCAGACCAATAGGAGAGAAGGGGGTGATAACTCTCATGTAGTGGGCCATTGTGGCCTTGGGGTGAAATCTGGAGCCCCAGCTCGGATTTTTGTGGCTAGAGGAGCATCCACTGTACCAGGCAGTTGCATCTGTGGGGCCAAGCGTTAGACTTCAGAACGATTCTTAGGATGTATAGAGTCAGTTGCTGTTCGGGGCTCAGCCGAAACTGGACCCAATTCTTTTAACAGATCAAACCCTTCCTGGTGGGCTATGATCGTATGAGTTTCTCCATTCTTTGAAACTATTAGCTTTCTCGGATAACCCCATCTGTATCTAATATTTTCCGTTCTCAAAATTTGGGTGATGTTTCTGAAGGTTCTTCTTCTTTGTAAGGTGTAGCTGGAAATATCCGGGAAGACAGAAATTTGTTGGAATTTATCTGGCAGTTGAGGCTTGTTAATCAGCTCTCTCATTATCTTCTCTTTTTGGGTGAAGAAATGAATCCTAGCTAGGACATCTCTCGGTTTGTCTTGTGAGACAGATTTAGGGCACGCTACTCTGTGAACTCTGTCTAGTAGAAGGCCCGGTGGGTCTATCGAAGGTAGCAAGATATTGCAGAATTCCAAAACATAGTACTCAAGATCTTGGGAGCCAATCTCTTCAGATATCCCCCGGAACCTCAAATTATTCTGTCTGGACCGATCCTCCATGTCAGCTAGTTTTAATTCCAGGTCAGATATCTGAATTGCTAAACTCTGAGAATAAGTTAGTAGATGGTCTTGGTCAACAGCTAGATCTTCTTGCTTGCGTTCTAGAGTTTCAGTGCGCTCTCCTAACACTGCAATGTCTCTACGAAGCTCTGCTGTGGAACCTTTCATTTCTTTAGTTAACGTGTCTTGAAGGAGGTTCATGCGTCTGCTTAGAACATCTACAATATTCGTAGATAGAGCGTCTCATGTAGGAGACTGGGAATCCATACTGCTTTCAGATTCACTGCCTTCCAATGCAGAAATAGATTCTCTGTACAACTGAGTTTTTTCAGTAGGTTGGCCTTTAAAATGATCTGACACTGTCTTCTTGGGTGGCTGAGACGGTTTTGGTTTTCTTTTGGTAGTTTGAGACATGCTCTGTGCAGTGTGCTGTATCTTTGGTCAAGCCAGTGAATATGGTATATGTTTAATGATAAATCACACTTGAATACAAAATACTAATAGGAAAAAGCAAAGGTAAAGAGAGTTATAACATAGTCCCCCTGACGTCAATCTTGGTTTAGGCAGCCATGCTCAACATACTGCCTGCAGACAGGGAGAAATATACCAGTATGACCCCTGCTAGTAGTTTATCCCGATGAACCTTCAGCAAAGACAAATAAAGTGATAAGCCTTGTGTGCACCCTCTCCAGGGAAGTTGCCCTCACTGGGCCAAGACGGAAAAAGGAATGGGGATATGACCTTCTGCACTTGCATACAGCAGGAAAGGGGGGGGGAGTGCCCAGGATTGTGGGGTATATGGCTTTCAGTTGCAGGCACCTAGTATATAATGGAGTAACAAGGCAGAGTTTCCTGCGGAGAAAAGTACAGGTTAGGAAATAAACACTACACTCTTGTAAAATCAAGTAATAAATACACTGTGCCTCCTGAGCCTTATGGGGCCAGATCCCCAAATAGCACTGTCTACTGATGCTGACAGTGGAGTTATGAGGAGCTGGTCAGAAGTTCCCTGGTGGCAGTTATTATGAGATATGTAAGCAGTTTATGTAAGTTGAGTAAGGATATCCTTGATCCGTGACCTGCTTGTGAACAGATATTATAGTTCCCTCATTTAGCAATGTGCTGTGCTGTTGTCTATGGTGCGTACAAGTTTATATACTCCAATAGGGCAGAACTTGTCAGAGATGTGGTGTATAGGGCCACAGGTGGAAGAAAGAACAAGAAGGGCTTGATTTCTTTGTGGAGCCCAGTATAAACCTCAGATATGGCTAATAGGCTGGAATAAGGGACATAACTGTCTCATTAACAGAAGGCCCACACTTATCTTCTTCTCACCCAGTGTATGTGCTGCCGGGCTTGGCAATGTACGATGAAGGCTTATGTCTTATGGCAGGTTTTAGAGCACTTGAGGTATAGTACTAGGAACGCAGTTCTTATACAAAAGTACTTGATAGCACTTTACCTCCTCAAGGCTATACAGGGGATCTAGTACAGTCAGTTTGAGGTAGTAGCCCAAGTTATTATGTGTAATGCAGTGTGACGCACTTTAAATTTAAGGCCTCAGACAAACTCAAGGGCAATATGTTTGATGCAGATGGGAAACTTTCAATTTAACCACCACAGAGTTCCCTACAACAAGGACCACAGTGCTAAAGGTATGTCCCATAGGATCTGTAGGACTCCCAGAGTAGTAGGCTGTTTATCTGTAGATGGCCCGGTGTGTGAGACTTGGGCCTTAAGATGATAGCTAAGAATGCTCCGTGGCACTCAGAGAAAGTACAGGGCCTCTTATAAATTGTACTCACCAAAAGTGCTCAGCCCCTGAACCGGCAGTCCAGGAGTCCTTTGTAGTCTTAGATATTTCTCGTGCCCGCCTCACCTAAGTGGCTCCCACCATGGAACTCCTCTGCCTTGGCCCCTCGCCACGTGAGTCTGACCGTGTCTTGTTTGGCAGCCTTGTCAATGTCTCCTCCTGCGAGACCCCCGACCCTCCGGAGCTCAGGTAGGCAAAATAGATCCCAGATGAGGTGGTTGGCCCCGGTCTGCAAGTGTCTGGCACAGCTGTTAACTCCTCGCACAATTTAAATCCTCAGTTCGGCCGGACTGAGAAGGAGCTTGATCGATGGTTTGTCAGTAACACCAGGGAGACTTTTTGGTGTCAATAGAGCACTTTCTCAGCCTCTAATATTAATTAAACTCTAAAAATCGCACAGAGCTCAGAACTAGTGCAACTGTCCTGCACGGCAGTTAGCTCCGCCCCCTATATTTGAGATTTTACTATAGACCAAAAGTCAAACACCATAGGGTGAGAGTACCACATATAGTACACATCACTTTGTTCAGCACCACATCTCCAGCATTTCGTATTTCATTTAGGGAAGAGTTTGTGTAACCTTTTAGGTGTAAAGTTCCAGCAACAAAGGATCTTGTAGTTGATTTCTAATAGCTGGGATGAAGTAGAGGATTTCATAGTGCAAGTGTAAATTTCTAATGCTGCATGAGGTATGATTATGCAGTCAAAACTCACGTTGCTAGCTTTACACATATTGTGGTATGTAGCCTGAGGTAGCTTGTTGGATAATATTGTATACCAGAGATAAAACCTGTTGTCAAGGGGAATATGCAGTGTAAAGTTATTTAAAGTTAGATAAATCTCTCAACATGTTACTTTATTTGTTTGAATATAATAGACCATATGAAAATAAGTGAACCAGTTGTTAAAATTAAGAGGGCCAGAGTCCATTAGTTCCTCTCTAGTTTTGAGTCATGCACTAAGGGATATATACATAGGTCTCTATGAGATGTTGAAGTGTGAGGCCATTTGAAACATTCCCTAGGGGGACAATCTGGGCATTAAGATAAAGAGGTTAACAGGGAAGTGGTAGAGGAAATATGAGGTTATAAACTTAGTGAGCGATACCAAATAATCAGTTTCATGTATTATTGTTTTTTTTTTATATATTATTTTTATTATAGCCAGCTGGTAGCAGAACATACTTGAGTCATACATCTGTGTATCACACAGGACACTATCATACTACATCTTTATACAATCCAAAAAAAAAAAGAAGAAAAAAGTACCCAAGACATTGATATAAGCTACTCGTGTACAACCTTATAATTAACAAGTCTATACATCAACAGCTACCTGGCATTTTCCAAAGAAACTAAAATAACACTTAAACATAAAATGGAAAGAAAAAAAAAACAAAAAAAAAACCCTGCAATGGGAAAGAAGGGAAACCCCCCCAATTAGATTAACCTTCCCCATCTTAACAGTCCTACTAATCCACACAGTACTTACTCATCTAGACTCAGCTGACGCCATCCTCTTGGGATATATCCGCCACCTCCCAAACCCTGGTACAGCTTTAATTGATACTATGCTAACACTAAACTACCTCTTAGAGCCAATTATAGAGTAATTTCTCTATTATTAGTGATCCAAGTTGCAGGGAACACTTCAGCTAGGACTAATTCTGCAAAACTGATAGAAGCCAAAAAGGGGGACAGTAAACGTTTTTGCAGTGAGATTGGAAAAGATTTAATAATTGCCGCCCATCTTCTCAAAAATTGCCCTATTCTTTTCACGGATGCAAGAGATAAATGAAAGGTCTCATAAATAATTTGAAGTTGGATCTCCTTTACAATTAAAGAGAAACTAGGGATCCTCTTGGATCTCCAGTTTCTTAAAATAAGGTGTTTAACCGTCATTATAACCGTATTTAAAGTAATTATCAATGGATTGAACTTAGAACCAGTGACCAGAAAAACAATCTCCTCTAGAGATAACACAAATATTGTTGAATGTGTTATATTAAACCAATACAAAATCTTTTTCCATATTTGATTAATTTTAGGACAATACCAAAACATATGGACCAAATCAGCATCTCTGTTAACACATCGAGGACAGAAAGCCGCATTCAGAGGATAAAATGTGAAAATTTTGAGCGGGGTATAATAGAAATCATTGATCACTTTCATGTGTGACTCCTTCCAACTAACAGAAATTTGACAATAAGATAGACTATAAAAGCTTTCCTGGATTCTCTCATTATCTATCGTAGGGATATATATACACCAGAACGTTCCGAGTCTATCCAAATATCTAGCTCCTTGTTTAGAGAGCATAATATCATATATTAATGAAATCGAGGCTTTACCAGCTTTAAATTTAAGTATACAATTCTTAATATCGGACCATGCAACCTGTGTGAGAAGTGGACAATTTTGAGACTGAATATAAGTCTCAAAATGCATCAATTGAAAATAAGCAAACAGATTATTATGCGTGAGATCATAACTTTGAAAGATTTGACCAGCAGTAAACACTTGATTAATAAGGTCCAACATTTGCTGAATATAACTAAGCCCATGCTCTGACCAGATTCTAAAAACCTTGTGATATATAGCTGGAGTAAATTGCGGGTTACCAATTATAGGAAGATATTCTGAATAAGTAAAGTCAATTTGTAACAATGAGCAGAACTTTTGCCAGACTTGAATAATATTTCTAAACGAGAGGCAAGATTTAATATTTGCAGGAAGACTCTGAATGGGACAATGCAAAACCGCTTTTATGGACCAAGGAGTAATCAGAAGAGTTTCTAACTCCAATGTAGTAACTAGTTCCGTCTCTGCCAACCAATCAATAGCAATTTTGAGCATAGTCGCCCAATTATATAGCCGGAGATTCGGACATGCTAGACCAGCAAAACTGTGGTCCTGCATGTGTCTATCCAATGAAAGACGTGTTTTTTTGCCACTCCAAATAAATTGGGAAAACCAAGATGAAAGTTACGTTAAATCTTTATTCATAATGAACAAGGGTAAGTTTTGAAGAGGATACAAAATACACAGAAAGATGATTGTTTTAATCAAATTAACTTTCGCTGAAATGGAGAGAGGGAACGATGCCCATAGTCTTAAATCCTCTTGAATCTTGGAAAATAAAGTTGTAAAGTTAGCATTATGCCAATTTTTAGGATTTCTGTGGATTTCTATACCTAGATATTTGATTGTATCTACTTGTCTAAATGGGAGATCCACACAAATCCTACTAAACTTGCCCATCCTCATTAATTCCCTTTTTTCAAAATTAACTTTATAGCCAGAAAATGCACTATACTCTGCTAAATAGTCCGTTATAATTGGGATTCAAAGTCCAATCAGTTCTGCTAGTAATGTTAGTGAAATTATGTGATTCAATAGAGTTCGTTCTTTCCAGCCATTTTATAATAAACATAAACAAATTATACTAAGATAGACTGACCCCTAAAGGAACCTCTCAAGGGGATCAGTTAACAATTAACATTCAACAATGAACAGTGAGCATGCTGTAGCTTGGCATTACAATCTTGGTATTCATCTGTACAGTTCTGGTTTTACCTGGCACAACCTGTTTTGTGACATAGTTCATATGTGATAGCGTGAGTATAAACGTTCCCTCCCTCACAACACTGTCAGTCGAAAGTCCACTGTCCTGTGAGCTGTTTTTCTAAGATGTAAATAGTGTCTCTAAATGGATAGATAATTTGTTTCTGTGTCTCTCTGGCTAGTGTGTGCATAAAGGGTTCCCACTTTTCAAAAAATTTCTCTGTTCTTTTATTTGGGTCTTCCAATGTGTCCCACTTTTCCTTAGTGAGCTGTGTGAGGATGAGGTTTTTCAACTCATTAAGTTTCGGGATTTTGCCAGAAGGCCAATGTTTCAGAATAAGTTTCTTGGCCAAAATAATCACATTAATAATAAAGGGTCTGGCAGCTACCGGGGTATTATCTAGTTTCAGGAACAAGATTTGTTCCTCTCTGAGAGGGGTGTCAGTTGAAGTGAGAACCTTAATCCAATAAGCTATCTGAGCCCAGTACTTCCTAATATGTGGACAGTTGAGTATAAAGTGGAGTATGCTGGGATCCATGAACTGACACTTCGGACATATGTTAGGTATTGTTGTATTCCATTTCTTAAGGACTTTCGGGATCATGTAGGCCTGATGGAGCATCTTTGTATGGGCTTCCCTGAGGTCTGTGGCCAAAGTGGCCTTTCTAATGTGTTGAAAGCTATCAATGATCACCTGGTGTGTCACCTCAATGTCCAGAGCGTCAGACCACCTCAAAACTATGTTATTTATAGTGTGCTTTTCAATGTCGTGTAGTAATGTTCTGTAAAGCAATGAGATGGAATGTTTGCCATGTTTGAAGACTGATATAGTAGCCTCCAACCCTGAGTGTCCCACTAGGGACGGTGAGCCTCTAATTATCTGGTTAACATAGTGCTTGGTTTGCAGATATGCATAGTGATGTATATTCGGTATTTCAAACTCTCTTTGCAACTCCTGAAAAGTCTTGACCTCACTTGTTCCCATTTTGAACAATTGACTAACCTTCTTTAGGCCCCTCTCGTACCATATCAAAAAGGGCTTGGTAGAGTAGCCTGCTATAAAATTAGGGTTTCCCCTCAAGGGAAGATGTTTAGAATATGTATTGTCTATTTTCAACCATTTACATACTTTTTGCCATGCTCTCAGTGGTTCAATAAGGGGCAGATGTGAACCCATCGCCTTCTCAGCTTGTGTTCTAGTTAGGTGTGGTAACATTTCTAATGACATGGGGGCAATCAGCTCCTGCTCTAGCTGTGTGTGTGCAAAACAGCCCTCCCCTGTCAGCCAGTCTAACACTATTTTCCCAGATGTGACCCAATTATATAGCTTGATATTAGGTAGGCCAAAACCTCCCATTCCTCTTGTAGCTGTAAGTTTTTGTAGGCTGACTCTATGTTTTTTGTTGTTCCAGACAAAGGCCAGAATCGTTTTATTAAGGGTATTGAGGTCAGATTTTCTAAGCGTGAGAGGCAGCATCTGCATTGTATACAATATCCTGGGAAAAATGGACATCTTTATCAGGCTGATCCTACCCGTCAGGGACAAAGGCAGGCCCCCCCAAGCTTTTAGTTGAGACACTATGGATCCTATCAATTGTCTGTAGTTGAGGTCATACCATTTATGTGGATTAGCACTCAGCTGGATTCCCAAATATTTGAAGCTACTCTTTACTATCTTAAATTGAAAATCTGGCAGCCTCACTCCTCCCTCAGGATGCAGCCACAGAAGTTCTGATTTGCTGTTATTTATCTGATACCCCGAAATTTCCCCGAACATTTTAATTATGGAGATCAGGGGTGGTAGATTGGTAGGCGGGTTGGGAATAGCTAAAATCATGTCATCTGCGTACAGAGACAGATGAATCGTCTCCTTCCCTATCTTAAGGCCCTGTAGTGTATTCCTAATTTTCACTGCCAGCGGTTCCAATGCCAAGTCGAACAATAGTGGGGAGAGGGGGCATCCCTGCCTGGTCCCCCTTCCTAGTTTGAAGGATTCGGAGAGTCCTCCATTAATAATCAATGCTGCCCTAGGGTCAGAATAAAGCCGCCGGACCATTTGCAGAAATTCCCCTCGGATCCCAAATTTCTCCAAAGAATAGAATAAGTGTCCCCATAAGACTTTATCAAAAGCCTTCTCCGCGTCCACGGCCAGAAGGCACGCTTCCGGGAGCGGGGACGGTATGTCCGATTTGTTATAGTTAACCCAGTAGTGGGAGAGAATTAACTGAAGCTTTCTAATATTCGAGACAGAGGAGCGGCCCTTAACAAATCCTGTCTGATCTTTATGAAGGAGGGATTGCAGAATTTTCATTAATCTATTTGCTAGGATTTTAGTTAGGATTTTATAATCGCTGTTTAGGAGCGAGATAGGTCTGTACGACTCCCTCAAAGTTGGGTCTTTTCCTGGTTTGGCTATCAGCGTAATATTAGCTTCTACAAATCTATTTGAGATATCAATTTGTCCAGCCAGTAGGCCGTTATATAGTGTTTCTAGGTCCTCCACAACATTTGGGAGCAAGATCTTATAAAATTCGCCTGGCAGTCCATCAGGACCTGGCGTTTTCCCTTGTGGGGACCCCCTGATAACACAGGTTATTTCCTGTTTGGTTATGGGTAAATTCAAGGCATCCGACTCTGAGTCAGACAGGCGAGGCAGTTGCAGATGTGACCAAAATTGGTCTCTAAGCTCAGTGTCAATGTCTGTGGGACAGTAAAGGTTTTGGTAGTACTCCCTAAAGGCCTGCGCTATCCTATCATTGTCTTTCTCCATGGAGTCCCCCACTTTTATGCTAGTTATTAAATTGTTTGGCCTTATAATCTTTGTCAGTGCTGCCAGATATTTGCCTGTCTTGTTACCATGCCTGTAGAAGAGGCCTGAAGCCCTATTTAATGTTCTCAAGGAGCTATCCAATAGGTATGTGTCCCTTTGTTGTTTGACCGCATAGTAATGTTCTCTGTTTTGTGTGGTGGGGTATCTTAAGTATTTATTGTATGCATTTTTAAGTTGTCGGAGGAGCTCTGCTCTTGCTTTATATTGTTTTTTCAGTTTTATCGTGTAGGTTGTGATTGCTCCTCTCAAGACCGCTTTAGCGGCCTCCCAGAATAACATCGGTTTATCTCTATGGGCAGAGTTGGCCTCGCTATAGTACTGCCACTCTTTGTTAAGGAAGGTGTGAAAGTTAACATCATTATATAGGTATGCTGGGAATCTCCATGTGTGTCCCCTCCGTTCTGGTGCTCCCAGACTTAATCGCAACTGAATGGGTGTGTGGTCTGAGAGGGTTATATCTAGTATTTTTGCGTTTTCCACCTTTGGGGTCAGTGACATGGAGAGTAAGAAGTAGTCTATGCGGGACATGGTGTGTTTTGCGGTGGAAATGCAAGTGTAATTTTTCCCTTCCGGGTTCCTATCTCTCCAAATATCTCTGAGTCCCAGTGTGTTTTGAAATTTAGTCATGATGCGGGTCTCTATTTTAGCATTCCTGTTGATTCCAGGGGTGGTACCCCTCCAGGCCGGGTCTCTAAATCTATCTACGGGCGTGTGCGGAGCAATGTTAAAATCCCCTCCTATCAGCAATGGTAGGTGAATAAATGGTAATAGTTTATTGTGCAACCCGGTCCAAAATTCATGCTTCTGGTTGGGTGGCCCATATACTCCACATAGCACCAGAGCGAGCTCCTGTATTTTAAGGTGTAGGATAATGTAACGCCCTTCCGTGTCTATTGTCTTGTTAATTATGGTGTATGGGAGTCCTTTTTTAAAGAGGACCGCTATTCCCCTCGCTCTGCGTGATTCGTATGGGGTGTACACTACTTCTGCCACCCAGCCCTGTTTCAGTTTCTGGTGTTCTACTTGAGTTAGATGAGTTTCCTCCAATATTGCTATGTCAGTTTTAAGGGATCTAAGGTGTTTTAGAATGGCTTTGCGTTTGATGGGAGACGTAATGCCTCCCACATTCCACGCAATGATGTTTAGTTGTGCCATGGCTCCGCACTGCTTGTATAAGGAAGTATCTTACCGTGTTTACGTGTCTTATGCCGGCTCATGGTGTCATAAGCAGTCTCAGTCAAGCCTGTCATATGGCAAAGTAACACACTGCTGTCTGTAAGATTGAGTATTTGGTTAGGGTCAACATCACAATACATACCTAAGAAATTATCAGTTTTAAGCTCCCCACCCCTGCTCAGGTTGGAGTAAACGTTACACAAGGTTATCCGCACAACATGCTCAACAGGTGAAATATAACATACATAATTACTGTGTACAACATGATGAAACAACAAAACAAACATAGCTAATAATATCAGCATTTAAATCTCTTTTATAAGTTCCTATGAGTAGGGACTATTTAACCTTTATCTCCCTCACCTATGATATGATTGTTTAAGTGATTCTTATAGACAATTATGACAAGATTCTTTACCTTCAAGTTAATTTACTGTATGTAGATCTTCCTGATTCTGTATTTAGAATGTGCATCGAGGGCTCTCATCATGACTCTAAGGGCGATTAGGCCCCATCCCTCAGAACAACAATAAATTCAATTTCACCCCCTAAATGGCATCCCGAGAATGGATCTTAGACTCTCTCAATGTCAGTCTGGGACATTTCTTCCTGCAGCAGTGTCTTTTTCTTCTTCCTCTAGAAACTTTTGCAGCTGTCTAGTGGAGTCAAAGAGTTTATGTCCCGTTGGTGTGTGGATCCTTAACTTTGCAGGGTACAGTAGTGAAACTTGTCGTCCTTTTTCTATGAGTGTTTTACAGTATGGTGCAAATTCTCGTCTTCTCCTGGTTACTTCGATTGAATAATCTTGAAAGATCAGTAACCTTCTCCCTTCAAACTGTATCGGGCCGTTTTGTCTGTATGCTCTTAGGATGGTCACCTTATGTTGGAAGTTTAGATACTTGACCATTACTTGTCTCGGGAATTTTGACTGGTCTCTGTTCCCTCCTGGGGTCCCCACCCTATGTGCTCTCTCTACACAAAAGGGCGTCAAGGAGTTTGGTATTTTCAGGATCTCTGGCAGTGTTTGTTCAGCAAAGTTGATGAGGGTGGTGCTGGCCACAGTTTCTGGCAGCCCCACTATACGAAGGTTATTTCTTTGTGATCTATTTTCTAGATCATCTAGTTTCTCTGATAGTATTGTATTTTGCTTTTGTAGTGCTGTTATAGTTGTGGCTTGGGACCTTTGCAGATCTTCTACCCCTGACACCCGATGTTCCGCTCTGGTGATTCTGTTGGCCATCTGTTTCAGGTCAGCCGCCATGGCGTCTTGGCCAGTTTGTAGGTGCTCCAATTTGGGGAGAAATAAGGCCGAGAGCTGTGCGACTATAGGGTGTGGGTCTGGATTCATGGCGTCGTATTCAATCTCCCCTCCTCCTGCCGCCATCTGTGTCTCAGCCTGATGTTTGGCTTTCCTGTCTGTTTGTTTATTTCTTGCCGCCATTGTGCTCGTAGCTTTCTGAAAGCTGCTGTAATATTTCTGCATACAGTGATTTTTATAAGAATAAAGGCCACCGAGCCTGAGCCAAACCGCAAGGTCTAAGTGTAGTTCCTAGTATGTCTGGGTGTTGTGTCCTTGACCCAGGATCAGATCCCTCTTTTATTCCCTGTTTGTGTTGGAAGTATACGCCACTTTTTATTTGCCTTTCCTTATAGGGGGTGCTTGCAGCTTTAATTATGAGTATGTAATGTCCTGATAATGATATAAAAGCACCCACCTAGCTTCTCAATGTTACATTAGTGTGGCCTTCTGCCCTCACATCCGGGGCCTTGTAGCTGTTTAAGTCCGGAGAGGGAGATATCCGGTCATTTATAATTCGGTCATTTAATGTCCCTTTTCTGCATCCCCGTATTGTGTGCTATAGGCAGATTTGAAAAGCCTATTAACTGTGTTGCAAGTGCTGGATGCCATAACATCGGTAATTGTCTCTTTTTGTTTTCAGTGTTGCTTTATGTGGCCTGAGACAGAAATACCTCGTGGTCGCGGTAAGCTAGATGATATACAGCCTTGTGTCTCTGTACTATTCTCCTGTCAACTCCGATTGTCAAGGCACTCCGTTCAGTGTGTCTGTGCCATTAATCAACTTGTAATGTCAGTTACTTTTCGTCCACGTGAGTGGATCGTACTGCGCCTATCGCGCTACTAAATACTTTACCCTCCGGTGGTGGAGCAGATCTCTCGCTCCCTCCTTTTATTTACCGGGCTAGCTTCTCTCCCTACAGCCCAAGGTAGTTGTCTGGTCGGGTTTAGGTAACAGATTTTACTGTTATTACAGGAGCGGTCGCGGAGCTCCTTCTTCATGCGACCGTTCCTATGGCCCGCCCACCGGAAGTCCCTTTTCAATTTTTTTTAGCAGGATTCCGACCAGTCATAAACCCCGACTGATCAGGATGAATTAGTTTCACTACTACCGAAGACAATCTTGAGGCTATAATGGAGGCAAAAAATTTATAATCAGTGTTTAACACTGAAATAGGTCTATATGAAGCTACATCTTCAAGGTCTTTACCTTTTTTAGGAATCAGGGAAATATTGGCAGCAGAAAATAAAACCGACATAGGAGCCTCTGAAGTAAAATAACAATTATACAAGATCTCCAAGATAGGGACTAATTCTTCTGCTAAACCTCTATAATATTCAGCCGGTAGACAATCCAGACCAGCTGCTTTATTTAGTTTCGCATGCTCTATAGCTTCCCTGATCTCTTCCTTTGAGATAGGTAAATTGAGTAGCTCTAAATTTTCCGTTGAAATTTTTGGCAAAATAGTCTGCGACCAAAACTTATCTTGCGTTTGCATATTTTTGTCAATCCTTGAGTATAATGTTTCATAATAATTAAAAAAAAGCCTTATTAATTCCCTCAAGATCCGTAAATCGCTTCCCGTTTTCCCTAATAGCCGATATATAGTTCTTCTTTTTCCGAATCTTGGTTAGTCTAGCAAGGCTCCTGGCTGAACACCCATGAAAGCTATGAAAGTGAAGATTCAATTTAGTTTACTCTTCATGTGCTTTCTGGGACAAAAATAAATCTCTTTCTTTTTTCTGCTGAATATATTTGTTCCAATTACTATCCAAATGAACTGAGATACATTTTTTATAAGCATTCTTAACCTGGTTAGCTATTTGAACTTCATAAGCTCTCTTTTTTTTTAGACCAAATGTTCATATAGGCTTTAACTTCACCCCTTATCACTGCTTTTGAGGCCTCCCAAAATATTTCTATTTTATGGAGGTACCCTTTATTATCAAAGCAAAAGTCTTGCCATTTCTGTTTTAACCATATGACACACTTCGGATTATTGAAAAGGTATCTAGGATAGACAAACATAGTAGGTTTAGTGATAAGATCTAGTGACCAAAAAGAAGGTTAATGAAATAATCCCAAGGTCCGATAAAAGAATTTCACCTATCATAGCTTCCATTTTATGATTAGAAAGAGAATCTGAAATCAAAAAGAAGTCAATACGAGAAAAAGTTTTATGGGCTTGTGATTCACAGGAGAATCGTTGCACATCCGGATTAAGAATATGCCATATGTCAATAAGCTTAAGTTTATGACACAGTTTTTTAAGATATTCTGCTCATTTTTTATATTCTGAAAGATTTTTTTTAGATAGTCTATCCAATGCCAGACAAATTGTTGCATTAAAATCCCCGCCCAAAACCAAATTTTCTTTAACAAAAGGAAAAATTTTACTTTTAATCTTGTCCCAGAAGGGTGCAGAGAATTTATTTGGGGCATATGTGTTACATAAGGTTACTTTAATCTTATTGACATAAACCTGTATTATTATATATCTGGCCTCTGGGTCTACATCCACATATAATATTTTGTAATCAAGAGTCTTACTAAATAGTATTGCCACCCCACACTTCCTGCCAGTATCTGAGGTGGAAACTATTTCTCCAACCCATCTCATCTTGAGTTTCGCCGCTTCTGGCGCATTCAGATGGGTCTCTTGAAGAAGAGCAATATCAGGTCTAGATTTCGCTAATGTTTTAATAATCAATTTGCGTTTTGCCGGAGAGGAAACCCCACCCACGTTCCATGATACAATATTTAGATTAGCCATTCAGTTGTAATACTACTAATAACCTGAATCCCTTTCTAACAAGAAAAGGGGAGCAACCACGGGGGGGGGGGGAGGGAGAGGAAACCCCCCCCCAAAAAAAACAAAAAAAAACCAAATACACAGAGAGGGAAGGGATACAGACCCCCTTGGGGGAACAAAACCAGAACAGTATATACTCCTGTTAATAATGCATAAGAAGATCTTAACTGTCAGATATATTTTATACATTTGAACCCTGAATCCCACCCCTAAAAACATCTTAAAGGGACAGTCTACACCAGAATTTTTATTGTTTTAAAAGATAGATAATCCCTTTATTACCCATTCCCCAGTTTTGCATAACCAACACAGTTATAATAATATACTTTTAACCTCTGTGATTATCTTGTATCTAAGCCTCTGCAAACTGCCCCTTTTTTCAGTTCTTTTGACAGACTTGCAGTCTAGCTAATCAGTGCCTGCTCCCAGATAACTTCACGTGCATGAGCACAGTGTTATCTATATGAAATACGTGAACTAACACCCTCTAGTGGTGAAAAACTGTTAAAATGCAATCTTAAAAGAGGTGGGCTTAAAGGTCTAACGGCTATATTTAGAGTTCGGCGGTAGATGGGTTGCTAACGCCACGCGTGTTTTATGTCTAACGCACGGCATTGTTTGACTCCGGTATTTAGAGTTCAAATAAGACCATCTAACGATGCTCCTAACGCGTGTATGTCACACGCGTAATCCTGCCCGCGTTAGACAGTCTCCCATAGAGATCAATGGGAAAGGCAAAAAAATTGCTTTTTTCACCTAACACTCGATCTCGCGAGAATACGCACAGCTCGGTCATATGACGCATACCACATCATGCACAACAATAACACGCCACAAATGTCACAACAACAATCAATCAACAAAGCACACAAGCATTACACATTCACAAGCGGGGGGATTTGAAATAAAATTATATACAGGGAATACGCATATACTTTAAGATGCGGAAATTCGCAAAATAACAACAAGGAATAAAAAATATATACATACACTAGAAAAATATTCGCATTCAATATCACTATATATTAGGACAAACATACATATACAACACTTCAATAATACCACACCATCGCAAATTCACATTTAAAAAGAATACTATTGGACAATGTTAGAGCAAACGACCACTATGACATCATCGCATTCTACACATTCCACAAATAATAACTCAAAATGAGCATGCGCAAATTTACACACCTAATACACATTGCACTAATATTAATTGCTAATAAAGCACACCTGAACACAATTTACAACGCAAATCGGTACATCATTAAACATTTACACAGGGTATATAAGCACCACACAAGCAGGGCTTCTTTGACTGTGTTGCTGGTGGGTCTTTGGAGATTGGAGGTTTAAGATTAGAGAGTTGGTGCATTATTGTGAGTGAGTTAGTGAGTTAGTGTTAGCGTGAGAGTCAGTTGTTAGTGTTATCGTGAGTTAGTGGGAGTGGGAGAGAGTCTGTTAGTGGGAGCGTGAGTGAGTTAGTGGGAGTGGGAGTTGTTAGTGAGAGTTGTTAGTGGGAGCGTCAGTTAGTGGTAGTTAGTGAGCGTTAGTGGGAGTGTTTGTTAGTGAGAATTAGTAGTAGTGTGAGTTAGCGAGCGAGTGATTTTTCTGTACACTTAACACATTTACACGCAAACACATTCAATACATACATACACTTATCAATAACACTACATACACTCCATACCCCATACCCCCTCATACTACACTCCATACCCCATTCCTTGTAGTCCCATTCCCTTTCATCCCATTTACTCTTATCCCATACCCCATACCCATCCCATACCCATCCCCTAGTTACATTTAGTTTACATATCCTCCTTTTAGTCTTATTCTTCTTTTGGTTTATTTAAATACTCCTTACCCTCTTTGTTTTTTTACATCCCTCTCACACTTTAAGCACTTTTTTTGTCTTTTTAGTTCTTTATTTTGACCCCCTTTCATTTCATCACGCTCACTTTTTGTTTGATTATTTGGGGTTTAGTTTAGGGAACAGATGGAGGCCAGGCAGGGGACAGGTAGAGGGGGGAGGAGAGGGAGGGGGAGAGGAACAGGGCAGGAAGGGGAGCAGGAAGGGGGGCAGGAAGCGGGGGTGGATGACCAAGTGGCTGGGCCCAGTGGCGGTCAGAGTAGGGCTTCACAGTCCGGGAAACAGAGGGCATCGTCACAGGGGAAGGCCAAGGCCAAGGCGACTAGGGAGGCGAGGTTTTCGATGGAGGAGAAGGAGGCCCTCGTAGAGGCCTATATGGCCAGGCATAGGAGGCTGCAGCACCAGAAGACAACCCCGACTGACAAGAGGAGGCTCTGGAATGAGATCAGAAATGCAGTCAATGCAGTGGGTGGCCGGAACAGAGATCTGGATTCGATAAAACATCGCTACCGGGACTGTAAAATGGATCTAAAAAAAAAGTTAAGTCTGGAGGCCCGACATGCCGCAGGAACCGGTGGCGGACCTGCCCTGGAAATAGAGTACTGCCGATGGGAGGAAATGTTGCGGCCCAGCATCTCCGAGGTGGAAGTAGTCGGTATCGGAGGAATTGATACCGGGAACCTGCCACTCTCATCTGACGGTAAGCTCATTGAACAATAAATTCACATACAAATGTATTTCAAGGGACACTATACGCAAACCTTTACTTTCATGATTGAGGTAGCGAATACAATTTGACAAAACATTCAAATGTACTTATATTACCTAATTTGAATCCTTCTTGAGATATATTTTAATGAAGAAATAGCCATGCACACGGTGAAACAATCACAGGAGGCAGCTATATTCAGCTAACAATCAGCATCTTATAAGCATATTTAGATATGCTTTTCAGCAAAGAATATCCAGAGAATGAAGCTAATTAGATAAGAAAAGTACATTAGAAAGTTGATAATAAATGTATGCTTCTAAATCATGAAAGATAAAACATTGGGTTTCATGTCCCTTTAAGGATCAGATTAATGCTATAACGTTGTTTACACGCATTCAATTACTTTGCGGTTACATCAGTATCTAGGCTATAGGTTAGGTGTGCATTTAAACAGACTGAAAACAAACGCAAAAACATTCACATTGACCACAGATATCACAAACACGGTTTAGAAAAAGCGGAAATCGTATTGATTGTTTGTTAGATTTCAAAGTGGATTAATGATTCTGCATTTGTAATTGTATCGTAAGCTAAGTCATTTAAAGCTTGATTTGCAAATATGCTAATATATACATTTTTTATTTTTCTTTTTAAATATACAGAGTCTGGGGAGGAGGCAGCACAGGAAACACAGCCTCATGCATCTCCCTGGGATGAGAGTGGTGGGGAGGAATTTCCACTTCGGAGGGAAGAGGCCCCCCGTGATGAAGAGCGCACGGGAGCTGATGAAGAGGCCCCGGAAGCAGAGGAGGATCCCGCGGAACCAGAGGACCCTCAAGAACCCGCACACCGCCGTGCACGGGCACCCCGCCGTGCACGGGTACCCCGCCAAGCACAACAAGAGGAAATAGCGGAGGTGCGGGTTCTACTGGACTACATAGACCAGATGCGTAACTCCCGGATACAAAATATCGAAGGACGCACTAGAATACTTGATGGCCAAAATCAAATAATTGAAGGACAAAACCAAATAATAAACATACTCAATAGAATCGAACAAGGCCAAAACAGAATCTTTCATCTGCACCAAGAGATGTTCAATTTTTTCCGGGAGGCGCATGCTGGTCTACCTCCTGGTCCGCCTCTTGCTGCTGGGCCTCTTGCTGCTGGGCCTCTTGCTGCTGGGCCTCCTCATGCCGGCCCATCTCCTCCTGCCGGCCCATCTACTCCTGCCGGCCCATCTACTCCTGCCGGGCCATCTCCTCCTCTTCAGCCATCTCCTCCTCTTCAGCCATCTTCTCCTCCTCAGCCATCTTCTCCTCCTCAGCCATCTTCTCCTCCTCACCTTGGTCGTCCCGGTACTCTTCCTTCCACTCTTCCCACAACATCTCCAAGGAGAACCTCATAGGTTTAGCTAGCAAATTTAAATAAACACAGACAAATGATTAATTGGTGAGAAACATTTGATATCATTGATATTACATAATTGACTTTTAGAATAATGAAAAACATTATTTGTTTTCTAAACTGTCCCTTTAACAAAATTACATATGCTAACACATATTTGAAGCTTGTTGGTATATCTACATGTACTTGTTCAAAAAATAAATATTGAAATCACATTTATATTGACGTGTTAAATAAAGTCTATTTTCTTAAAGAGACATTATTGTGTTAATTTTTTATTGGAAAGACATTTGTTTGAACAATGAATATGGTTTAAAGTCCTTTTAGGAGTGTGGGGGGGGGGTGAAAATATGCTAACAATAATATATTTGAAGATTAAACAATGTGGAACTCATACATGATACAAAAATCAACATTTGCATTAAAGGGACAGTATACTATATTTTTAACAGAACTGTATGTAATAGACACTACTACAAACAACAAGATTAACATATACTGATATCAATATTACAAAGCTTCAAACACTTTCAAAGAAAATCGGGTTAGCTCTATTGAAAATATAGATGAACCCCCATTACAACCGTAAAACAAGACAATACCCCATCATTAACATATGAAAAGACCCTTTACACAAACAGGAGAAAGCTGGAGATGGTACTCACATGAAACTCAGAGGCTTTGCGAGGAGTCTGAAAATTACTTACATTTTCTTAGAACAGAAGCAAAATGAAACGTATTTGTTAAACAATGGACTATCTAACTAGAGACAAAATAAAAGCTTTTGATTTATAATGTGAGTGTCTAATGAACCTTTAATAAAATATACAACAAAATTACATTTAGAAGAAGTCGGCATCATATATTTAGCATATGATAAAGATAAATGCATATTGATTACTTTATTCTAACACAATAGCGCATATTTATTAATTAGATATCTTTAACATTAAACACAACAGTCATTTTTCTGAAAAAGGAACATTGTTGACAAACATATTAAACAACATGGACTATAGAGATTTGCACTTGCCTCGAAATATCATATGCATGAAAACATTTTGCTTTCGTTCGTTTATTCAACCAGACATCCAGCAAAAGAGAATGTGGTGGTCTTTATCAGCTACGGGTCAACAATGTAACATGATGCAAATAATACATATTCGCAAGGTTTTTAAAATTGGCTGCAGTCACAAACGTTTTTAACGTGCACAAACAAATATTGCGGGACTACGTAATCCAATCAGACGTTTTTTTACCTTTGCATGTGACGTCTTAACATGGCGCTTCCTTGATCACGTAAGAACGCCATCCAATAAAAGGCACATTCTTGATCACGTAAGAACGCCCAAAAAAAAAGGCGCATCCTTGATCGCGTCAAAACGCAATCCAATAAAAGGCACATTCTTGATCACGTAAGAACGTCAGTCAATACAAGGAATCATTGGACAGCCTGGCAGGTGACGTCTTAAGCAACATGGCGCATCCGAGATCGCTGAAAAACCGCAGCCAATACAAGGACTCAGTGACATCTTGGCATATCACTAAGAAACTTATTTATATTTTAGGAACTAGTATGTGTCTAGATTGCTATCTAGGAATGTCATCAAATCATGAATCATCTTTTCGGACTTGACTGTCCCTTGAACTATAGCTATGGTGTATATCTTTAACATTTAAAAGATACACATGAGAAATACATATGCCATTGATGTTTTAAGATATGTTTGGATTGTTTTGGAATAACAATAGTTATACATGGATTGATTAAACGTGTCATTTATTCAAGTTTAATTATGGTCAGCCTACCTATAGCCATATATGGGAGGAGAAGTATTTTGTTAACATATTTGTTAACAAATATTCATCATCTAAATTATTTGCATTACACACAGAGATTTATTTGGTTACACTTTTACAATAAGATAGAATTGAAAATGAAATACATGTGCTGTCAACATTACAATAAGATTGTTTATTAATAAGATTATATGTCCTTGTTCATGTAAAAAGGACAAAAACACTTTAGAAATGGAAATACATTCATTAACAATTGTGCTCACCATCACTTAAAGGGACATGATTTTGTTTTTAAAAAGAGGATACACATAGACAATACTATTTCAATAAAGTGAACACTTTACAGGGATTATATCATTGTATCAATACTCAGATCATTTGTTAAAGGTGCATCAATTCATGCAGAGTTTCTAAATACACACATGGATCTGAACATTGAAATATACATATATACACAAATAACAATCTAGATATACATATATAAAACAATTACTATGCTAATCATAATCATGCAATGATAAAGCTAAGAGAAAAATATATAAAGACAAATAATAAGGTTACATTGGAGATGTTAATCTTAAAGTCATTTACAATTGTCTTACATATATGATTTTATTCTAAAAAATATTTTTGGTAGGTCCCTTTAAGGATCAACAACATAAACTAGAGCTTTCAAAAAATAACATGAAGAATCAGGACAAAGATTCGTGCAATGACATGTCTTTTATTAGTATGTAAGAAAACATCAACAACGTTTATAAATAATCTTGTAAAAATAAGGAATATATGAGCCATATGACAAGGTAACACAGTGCATCACAGTCCATGAAGAGAGTTACCAAGGGCCACCATAGCCCCATTGGAGACATATGACAAGGTAACACAGTGCATCACAGTCCATGAAGAGAGTTGCCAAGGGCCACCATAGCCCCATTGGAGACATATGACAAGGTAAAAGAGTGCATCACAGTCCATGAAGAGAGTTGCCAAGGGCCACCATAGCCCCATTGGAGACATATGACAAGGTAACACAGTGCATCACAGTCCATGAAGAGAGTTGCCAAGGGCCAACATAGCCCCATTGGAGACATATGACAAGGTAACACAGTGCATCACAGTCCATGAAGAGAGTTGCCAAGGGCCAGCATAGCCCCATTGGAGACATATGACAAGGTAAAAGAGTGCATCACAGTCCATGAAGAGAGTTGCCAAGGGCCACCATAGCCCCATTGGAGACATATGACAAGGTAACACAGTGCATCACAGTCCATGAAGAGAGTTGCCAAGGGCCACCATAGCCCCATTGGAGACATATGACAAGGTAACACAGTGCATCACAGTCCATGAAGAGAGTTGCCAAGGGCCAGCATAGCCCCATTGGAGACATATGACAAGGTAACACAGTGCATCACAGTCCATGAAGAGAGTTGCCAAGGGCCAGCATAGCCCCATTGGAGACATATGACAAGGTAAAAGAGTGCATCACAGTCCATGAAGAGAGTTGCCAAGGGCCACCATAGCCCCATTGGAGACATATGACAAGGTAACACAGTGCATCACAGTCCATGAAGAGAGTTGCCAAGGGCCAGCATAGCCCCATTGGAGACATATGACAAGGTAACACAGTGCATCACAGTCCATGAAGAGAGTTGCCAAGGGCCAGCATAGCCCCATTGGAGACATATGACAAGGTAACACAGTGCATCACAGTCCATGAAGAGAGTTGCCAAGGGCCAGCATAGCCCCATTGGAGACATATGACAAGGTAAAAGAGTGCATCACAGTCCATGAAGAGAGTTGCCAAGGGCCACCATAGCCCAATTGGAGACATATGACAAGGTAACACAGTGCATCACAGTCCATGAAGAGAGTTGCCAAGGGCCACCATAGCCCCATTGGAGACATATGACAAGGTAACACAGTGCATCACAGTCCATGAAGAAAGTTGCCAAGATCCTCCACTTACTGGTCATCCTCTTCATCGTCCTGTGCATGTCCAGCTCCTGATTCAGGCCTTGAACTTAATCGAATAATTGCACGCAGAGTCAAGTCCTGAACCCGGAGCTGGGCCTGCATGGTGTCGTTCATCCCTCTCAGGACAGCTGCGTTCCTCAACACGGCCTGCTCTACTCTTGCTATACCTTCTAGCATGAGCCATGCTGAGTCACAGCCTAAAATAAAGAATACATTAAATATTAAGGATAATTACACAACAGACGAAAAAAATAGAAAAGATACATTGTCATCATAAAGACAAATCATTCTTTACATCAATTAGTTTAAATTTATTCTTTACACATGAATTAGGTTATTCAGACAGACAGAAATCATTAAAGGGACAGTTTACTCAAACATGTTGTCCCCTTTAATTGGTTTTAGATGATCCACTTATACAGCTTGAGTGTATCAAATCTTGTTAAAGGATTTACATTGTACTTACATTAGCAATTTAAATATTTAAATTATACTGTGGTAGGCACACCTATCCTTAAACATTTTGGCATTGAGGACAAGCTGTGTAAACATAGCAACCTGAAGAAATTACATTCCCACTGGGTTAGACAAGAGATAATGTATCAACATTTGTACATTAATTGTTGGATCCAAGTAGTGGTGATTGGTATATGTAGTGATATCCAATTAAAGGGACACTGAACCTAAATATTTAATTGACTGATTCAGATAGAGCATGACGTTACAAATCTTTAAAACTTACACATATTCTTTAAATGTTTGAATTCTATAGCTAGATTTTGAATGCAAGAATGTTGCTTTTTAGGGAAGCCAATATTTGTTTATCAACTTTGTTTGTCCCTGCTGGTTGATGGATACATTCATCCAACAATAAAGAAATGATGGCCACAATTATTTTATTGTTTAAAATAATTATAGGCATTTCTTTGTTTCAATAAAGATATCAAGAGAATGAAGAATAATTCATAAGAGTAGTAAATTATAAATTTGATTAACATTGCATGCTCTATTTGAATCACAATAGAAAATATTTACCTTCACTGTACCTTTAAGTATCTTATAACGTGGATTTTGAATGATACTTACAGCTGTGCCTGGGAAGGACAATCCGACACCCAGGACAATGAAGGTTGAGACAGGGGGGAGGGATGGGATTGGCTTGGGGAGGGATGGGATTGGCTTGGGGAGGGGTGAGCTGCCGCTCCAGGGTAGGCCATACAGCTGGGGAGTGGGGAGTTGGGGTCTGGGCAGTTGTACGGGCCATAATACGGGGAGATCGGCAAAGGGGGTTGTAGGTGCGTTTTTTGGGAGGGACAGGAAATGATAAATGGGAAGGGCCGGCAGGGGTCTGGGCATGGGCAGGAGTCTGGTCATGGGCAGGGGTCTGGGTCTGTGCAGGGGTCTGGGCAGGGGTCTGGGCATGGGGAGGGGTCTGTGACTGTGCAGGGGACTGGGCAGGGGCGGAAACCAGATGACCAGAAGTGGTGGATCCATCTGAAAAATTAATAAATATATATTAACATCTCATACATCATGAAATCAAATCAACGCACTTCAAATTGATTATGTTTTCAATATACTTCGAAGTGTGTTTGAATTTGTAAACAATTATGAAATGAGGATATGGTATGCATATAGGCACTCAGATGAATATCAATTACTGTCTGTACAATTATAACATTATTATTGTGTTTTGGCCTGGAATATGCATGTGACATAATGATGGCATGAATTTTAAATATTTTCAATTCAAAATTTTTCATGCTGCCTGATATAGAAAGGGGGCAGTAGTGTATTTGAACAGACAAATAATATTCCTTTTTAAAGTGCAAAAGCTGTAGACTTTGAATGTCTTAAATGAAATTATTTCAAATAAAGCAACATGTTGGAAACATGATAGATATATTTCACATACCATTAGACTCCAAGGCAGCCTCTTCCTCCTCTGTCACATATGTTAAATCAATCTCTGTAAAACATAACATGTTGTGTACACGTTAACAACAGATATTATAACATATGTTACTGTTGTTCAAAGACACACATCAATGTTGCATTAAAGATATACACACACAAAGTTATGATTTACATCATTTTGATGGAGCATACAAATTACATTAGATTTGTTATTCTCAATGATTCATATTTTCGATGTATTGTTTGGATTAATTTAAAAATCATAAAAGCATAGTACATAGAACATTTAAGATTTCTCATGTGTGTATCACTTGATGACTGTTGTCAAAAAAGAACATGGAAACAAACATATGCTATACATCTTCTGAATAACAAATTTGTAGACTAATAAAGTTTAAATTATTAATCGTTCAATATTAAAAGAAAATTAATATATAATCAGAAGAGAAAATTATGTTTGTTTCAAATGTTATGCTTCATCAGAATCATGCTCATAATATTGATTACCAATACACCTTCAATTACATATAAATGAGTCAATGGACTTACCAGGAGACCGCAAAGGCGGCTCTGTGTCACTGCTTGATTCCTGTGGGCTCACCACACCAACTCTCTCTATGAATGATATAGATATATATTAGGAAACACATTTGGGATATCACTAAATCACATCTGTCTCGAATTTTAAGATTAATCAACTTTAAAATGTGAAGAATAGAGCAGTTATTAAACCAGAAAATGCTTGATTGAATCAAGGGGATTCTGTTAAAAATTCTGTATTGAACATATGTTTAATTTCAGACTATATTAGACATCAAACTCATCTCATATGATGCTATTGCATATCTAAATATACCCATTGATCAATGTTCGTAAAAGAATACACACAAACCACATTTTGAAGAGCAGCTGTTGACAAATCTAAAAAAACACATGTGGCACATCGAGCCATTTGTGCAATGTACAGTAATCTTGTTTAGGACACAACACATATTTATCACAATACAAAACCAAATTGATTAGTACAAATATGTAATCATGGTGCTGTTAGAGTATGCTGATATCTATAAAGTAACTCCAACAGTGAATATGTGAATTATATATCAATATTGTTTAATCCAAAGAATGTAAAGATGAATGAATCTATTTTTTCTTAAAGGGACACTGACATGATTAATTTAAATCATTGATTTCTCTGTTCAAACTGTTCAAAATGATTTAACATTGACTACTATTATAATTTGAATGTTGCTACATTTTAATCTTAAAGGCAGATAAGCAATATTGGATTCAATAAATATTGTTTGTTGAAGGTATCCACCAATCATCAATAAAAACCCAGGTTGGTCAACCAAAATTGAGATGCAGATAAACGTACATTCTTGATTTTAAAATACATTTAGCAATAGAAGATTTCACATATGATGATAGTATTATATTTAAATGTTTATTAATATTGCATACTCTATCTGAATGACAACATTAATAATTGTAGCTCAGTATCCCTTTAATATAAAATTATATTGATTTGACAATGTTGGTGTTAATGAATTCTCTACTCCATATGTTGATGTAATGAATGGGATTGAGCATGCAATTCAAATCTAATATGTTATTTAAGGATATCCGAACAATTATTTAATTTCCATCTATTAAAGGGACATTACATATAAATATTGAACAATGTAGATTTAGTATGTAATGTTCTGTCCATGTTTCTAAGACAAATGTCAATTAAAATGAGACATACCATACTGTGACAAGCCCTGCCTTAAGGATCCAGCAGCAACATCCATATCTGTAATATATTAAATGAGGATTGCATATCATTAATACAAATCATGCCATGTTTAAAATCTTTACATTATTAGCAAATCAATTTCAAACTATTAATCCTTTGTTAGTCCCATGAGTTAATTGTTTCCTCAATTAAATTCATGATAAATATATCCTGTACTCTTATTTTCAATCAGTTGTGTTGTTTACTGTAGCTTTAATTATCGATTGTTGTTATTTCATTCTCATCAATTGATGGGCATATGTTATAATTTATTTTTATTCTTCTTTTTTTATTATGTATAATATTGAAAATAAGAATACTGTATTCTTCACATATATAAAAATTCACATTTCATTTTGACCAACATGTGTAAAGCAATGCCACTTACAGCAAAGCCATGTTAACGTGGATGCGCAATTCCATTTTCGCGATCATTGCGCAATGATTCCAAGCGGAATTACGCATCCGTCATTTGACCAACATGTGTAAAGCAATGCCACTTACAGCAAAGCCATGTTAACGTGGATGCGCAATTCCATTTTCGCGATCATTGCGCAATGATTCCAAGCGGAATTACGCATCCGTCATTTGACCAACATGTAGAAAGCAATGCCACTTACAGCAAAGCCATGTTAACGTGGATGCGAAATTCCATTTTCGCTCTGTGACGCATATTCTGTAGAGCGCAAGACACATCATTCCTATTTCATGTATCACTAATCTAAAATCAGATATCTAAACATCATATGTAGTGTATGTTGTGAGATCTGTATAGGTTTAGTATCTGACTATATACACATTTTTTGATTATAAAAAAATAAATAAGATATTATATGAAGTTGGATAATTACCTTGTTCAGATTCTCCATCTCCTCCCAGGCCACCGGACGGAGAAGCAGCTGCCCTGGCCCCCGCGTCAGGACTTTCAGATCCCGCAGCTGGGAGGGAAGAAGAGGAGGCCGAGGATGGCGAGGATAGAAATCTTTTGGGGACCCGGAGATTGAGGAGCTCGCATAAAGTCACCTCATAAGGGAGTAGGTACAGTTTCCGCGGGGCCTCTCTTTTGCCACCTCTTTTACGGGCTTGTACCCAGTCCCTTATGAGGTTGACTTTTTTGGTTAACCGCAACCTCATATCTCCGAATCTCCTCATGATCTGATCCTGGGTCCTCTGGACGTCACACACCAATCTAACCGCATTGGTGATAGACTCCCAGAGGGCCTTCTTAACGTGCACATCTGTCAACCTCCTCTTGTTCCCAAACAGCTGGGGATAAAAGTCCTTGACGGCGTGGACCAGTGCAGCGCTCTCCTCCTTGGTGAACCTGGGAGCTGACATGCCTGCTGGGTTTACGGATATGCTGGATATATATATAAATTATATATACAGTACGCCTGCAGGCATTAGAGAACTGACAAAGATGGCAACATGTAATGGACTTTTATATGGTGAAGTAAACATGAGATGCACCATGGGACAAGTTATCTGTACATCTGATTGGATAAAGGTTTGAAATATTGTTAGAATGTCTGTGAGACCATCCTGACTCAAGTTGTGTTTGTGTGATGAACTCTGATTGGCCGTTCATTAATGTTTCATATCTTATTAACCCCTTAATGACCACAATGTACCCTGTATGTCACTGGTCGTTAAGGGTTTTTTCAGGACATAATAGCACAAGTCTAGCAAGAAAACGCTATTAATGCACTCCCTCCAGCAGGCTCTGTGGAATAGAGCCGTCTCAACGCTGGTGGCAAGACCGCGCTATAAAACAATCACATCCCAAAAAAAGGCCAGCGACATACAGGGTACGTCGCTGGTCTTTAAGGGGTTAACATCCTTACACATACCTCATGGTGGTGCTGTTACTTCATTTTTCATGTAGACTTATTAGTAACTCATGGGCCTGTCATGCGGATATGTGTGACGCAGATTTAATATCCGTGATCCGTTAAATATTAATGATTAAATTCTCTTTAAAATATAATACTGTCACATTATTAAATGTTGTAGACATTTCTCAGTTTAATAACGGCCTTTTTCTTTAATACAAATACACATTTAATATTGTATGTCTTTATTGTTCATAAAATAAATTTGTTGACTTATTGTGAAGTATTGACATTGCTCTATTAAATGTATTTCATAATGCACATTGATTGTGTGCTATTGCGTGACATTAGACTAATGTTTAAAGATGCTAATCGGGTGTTTCAAGATGCGTTTCCCACGCAATATTTCTTAATGATCAAATTCAGGTTATAAGGTCAGTAACTTGGATAATCTGTTTATAAATGGTAAACTACAGGTTTGTTTGTTATTAGCAAATAAACCTCGAGCTTGTATTTGTCGGAAGTGCTCATATATGTTATTTTGCAATGGCGTCTTTATTTTTAAATAGACATTACAAACAAACAATTGTATCAAATGATCTGTAGAGATAGAAGATTGTTTAGACTTTAAAATGTAAATCAATTGATCTTAGTATTTAGATATCCTCAACAGAAGAAATTTAAATGCACATGGTTGAGCCAATCACATAAGGCATCTCTGTGCATCCACCAATCTTCATCTACTGAGCCTATCTCGATATGCTTTTCAAGCAAAGTATGTCAAGATAGGAAGAGAAGTAAATACACTATTTAAATTTCTTAAAGGGACACTGTCCAAACAAATTTAGCGTTGGTGATTCAGATTGAGCATGAAATGTTAAGCAACTTTATAATTTAATCCGATTCTCAAATGTTAACAGTTATCTTTCTTTGCAAATCAATAATGATATTTTAGATTATGGACAATTGTTTCAAAAAACAAGGGTTGTCCTTGATGATTGTTGGATAAATTAATCCAACCAAAAAAAAAAAGTTCGGTCCAGAGTACTGAAGCAAATAAATTATCTATTTAATGCCTTTTTTTTAAAGTAATGATAGCAACATCACAAGGAGCATTCATAAAATGAGACAATTTTTAAAGTTGCTTAAAATAGAATACTCATTCATAATGTATAAATCATTAATTTTTTAACTGTCTCCCTTTAAGTATATTTTGATTTCATGTCCCTTTAAAGAAACATTTCACAATAATGCTTAAAATATCAGAAACCTAGGCACCTTCCTTTTGCTAAATTAGTATAACATATGAGTAAAGCATATTTAGAATAACTTCTGGATTGTTTTACACACTGACTGAAATATATTTTGTAAAGGAGGTATTTTGGAGACTTCAGCTTAGAGGGACATTAAGCTATATGTTATGTATGCATTTTGTATAAGATTATAATATTTGAACAACTTAATATGTTTTGTTATTCAATCATTAGATTGTAATTATATATATTCTTTGATTAAATACATATCTACATAGGCTATTTTGATGCTGATTGTTGGTTGCACATAGATACCTTATGTAATTGACTAAGATATGTGCATTGATGTATTTTTTTAAAAGTATATTTAAAGACTGAATGTAATTCTATATTACTTTATAAATATGTTTAAATTCTTTTATGATTTTTTAAAAAATCTATACACAATATACTTTGTGAATGTCCCTTTAAGGAAAAAAACATTTTGAATGTTGATTTAACATTGTCAAAATAAACTAAAGGGGAATTAAAATTATATATAGATATTTGATGTCTAACCCAAGAGGTAAGATTTTAAAAACTACATAATATTAATAACTATAGTTAAATGACTCCACTAGAAAATTACATCGATTAACCTGGCATCCAATAACTAGCTTGTGAAAAATATCAAGTTAAATGACCTACCATTTATAAAAGTAAAAATTTAAAAAATTTCGAAAATAATGTTTTGAGATACCTAAGGAAGATACAAGATCTTATAAAATTAATTTTACATTCAACAACACTGTCACTTTAATGTAATTGAACCACTTCCCCTTCTTAAAAGTGTAAAAAAAATTTTTTTGTGACATTGACTACATATCCCAAATTATTTTAACATCTAATCATTTCTAAAGAAAAGCATCGATGGATCTCACTCCCCAATGAATGTTAAAAAAAATAGTTTAATGTAATATTCTTGGAATCAGTTGATTTTCTAAAATTAATGCATTATTTGATCTTATGCATGTGCTTGTCAAATAGCCAACTACCAGTCATGGGAGTCAAACTTTTTTTAATTGACAGATTATATGGATATTTATTATAATCTGTTCAAAAGAATGTATTTAATAATAAAATGTTTATTATTAACATTTAAAAAAAAAAAAAAGGTTATGAAAAATAAAAATATTCCTGGAAGTCATCAGATGACAATCTGAAATTAAAAAATAAAAATTGAACAAAGTTAATACACACGTTGTCAAATATTCATAAAATACATTTACAATCATCTTGTTTCTATGCTCTAACTTTGTTCAACATTTGGTAAAGATATTTATTAAATTGATTTTAAAATAAAAAAAAAAAACATACACCATTATATTGTGGAATAAAAATTAAATTGAAATATCCAAATTTCTAATTATACATAATAATGTATATCACATTTCAACAATATATGTATGCTGAAGATAAATGTAATATTTCATGTCCATTCAAATACCTCTATATCAACTATAATATGTATTCCTTTTTCTGATTGTGATCCCTAAATATCTAATGATGAAATAAGTATGACTAATGTATGTAAGCTAACAATAATCAACATTCTTCCTGTGATTCTTAACTAGCATGCACCAACCTGGATAATGCATGGTCTTTGAAAGTCAATTCAGGGGTAAACAGTTGATCTTCAATAGGTGTCTTATTTATCAGTTCATTAAATAGAGGACTGTGAAATCCCATCTAAAAAAGTAAAATCATCTAAGTGTCTGATTGTGATCCCTAACGGCTAGATTTAGAGTTTGGCGGTAGCCGTGAAAACCAGCGTTAGAGGCTCCTAACGCTGGTTTTAGGCTACCGCCGGTATTTGGAGTCAGTGATTAAAGGGTCTAACGCTCACTTTTCAGCCGCGACTTTTCCATACCGCAGATCCCCCTACGCCATTTGCGTATCCTATCTTTTCAATGGGATCTTTCTAACGCCGGTATTTAGAGTCGTTTCTGAAGTGAGCGTTAGAGCTCTAACGACAAAACTCCAGCCGCCTGAAAAAAGCAGGAGTTAAGAGCTTTCTGGGCTAACGCCGGTTCATAAAGCTCTTAACTACTGTACTCTAAAGTACACTAACACCCATAAACTACCTATGTACCCCTAAACCGAGGTCCCCCCACATCGCCGCCAATCGATTAAAATTTTTTAACCCCTAATCTGCCGACCGCCACCTACGTTATACTTATGTACCCCTAATCTGCTGCCCCTAACCCCGCCGAGCCCTGTATTACATTTATTAACCCCTAACCTGCCCCCCACAACGTCGCCGCCAGCTACTTACAATAATTAAAACCTAATCTGCCGACCGCAAAGCGCCGCCACCTACGTTATCCTTATGTACCCCTAATCTGCTGCCCCTAACACCGCCGACCCCTATATTATATTTATTAACCCCTAACCTGCCCCCCACAACGTCGCCGCCAGCTACTTACAATAATTAACCCCTAATCTGCCGACCGCAAAGCGCCGCCACCTACGTTATCCTTATGTACCCCTAATCTGCTGCCCCTAACACCGCCGACCCCTATATTATATTTATTAACCCCTAACCTGCCCCCCACAACGTCGCCAACACCTACCTACACTTATTAACCCCTAATCTGCCGAGCGAACCTGAGCGCTACTATAATAAAGTAATTAACCCCTAATCCGCCTCACTAACCCTATCATAAATAGTATTAACCCCTAATCTGCCCTCCCTAACATCGCCGACACCTACCTTCAATTATTAACCCCTAATCTGCCGACCGGAGCTCATCGCTATTCTAATAAATGTATTAACCCCTAAAGCTAAGTCTAACCCTAACACTAACACCCCCCTAACTTAAATATAATTTAAATCTTACGAAATTAATTAACTCTTATTAAATAACTTATTCCTATTTAAAGCTAAATACCTGTAAAATAAACCCTAATACAGCTACAATATAAATTATAATTATATTGTAGCTATTTTAGGATTAATATTTATTTTACAGGCAACTTGGTAATTATTTTAACCAGGTACAATAGCTATTAAATAGTTAAGAACTATTTAATAGTTACCTAGTTAAAATAATAACAAAATTACCTGTAAAATATGTCCTAACCTAAGTTATAATTAAACCTAACACTACCCTATCAATAAATTAATTAAATAAACTACCTACAATTACCTACAATTAACCTAACACTACACTATCAATAAATAAATTAAATACAATTGCTACAAATAACTACAATTACATAAACTAACTAAAGTACAAAAAATAAAAAAGAACTAAGTTACAAAAAATAAAAAAATATTTACCAACATTAGAAAAATATTACAACAATTTTAAACTAATTACACCTACTCTAAGCCCCCTAATAAAATAACAAAGACCCCCAAAATAAAAAATTCCCTACCCTATTCTAAATTAATAAATGTAAAAGCTCTTTTACCTTACCAGCCCTGAACAGGGCCCTTTGCGGGGCATGCCCGAAGAAAATCAGCTCTTTTGCCTGTAAAAAAAAACATACAATACCCCCCCCCAACATTACAACCCACCACCCACATACCCCTAATCTAACCCAAACCCCCCTTAAATAAACCTAACACTAAGCCCCTGAAGATCTTCCTACCTTGTCTTCACCATCCAGGTATCACCGATCCGTCCTGGCATCCGGTGCTGAAGAGGTCCAGAAGAGGGTCCAAAGTCTTCCTCCTATCCGGCAAGAAGAGGACATCCGGACTGGCAAACATCTTCTCCAAGCGGCATCTTCGATCTTCTTCCATCCGGTGCGGAGCGGGTCCATCTTGAAGCAGCCGACGCGGATCCATCCTCTTCTTCCGTTGTCTCCCGACGAATGACGGTTCCTTTAAGGGACGTCATCCAAGATGGCGTCCCTCGAATTCCGATTGGCTGATAGGATTCTATCAGCCAATCGGAATTAAGGTAGGAATATTCTGATTGGCTGATGGAATCAGCCAATCAGAATCAAGTTCAATCCGATTGGCTGATCCAATCAGCCAATCAGATTGACCTCGCATTCTATTGGCTGATCAGAACAGCCAATAGAATGCAAGCTCAATCTGATTGGCTGATTGGATCAGCCAATCGGATTGAACTTGATTCTGATTGGCTGATTCCATCAGCCAATCAGAATATTCCTACCTTAATTCCGATTGGCTGATAGAATCCTATCAGCCAATCGGAATTCGAGGGACACCATCTTGGATGACGTCCCTTAAAGGAACCGTCATTCGTCGAGAGACAATGGAAGAAGAGGATGGATCCGCGTTGGCTGCTTCAAGATGGACCCGCTCCGCACCGGATGGAAGAAGATCGAAGATGCCGCTTGGAGAAGATGTTTGCCGGTCCGGATGTCCTCTTCTTGCCGGATAGGAGGAAGACTTTGGACCCTCTTCTGGACCTCTTCAGCACCGGATGCCAGGACGGATCGGTGATACCTGGATGGTGAAGACAAGGTAGGAAGATCTTCAGGGGCTTAGTGTTAGGTTTATTTAAGGGGGGTTTGGGTTAGATTAGGGGTATGTGGGTGGTGGGTTGTAATGTTGGGGGGGGGGTATTGTATGTTTTTTTTACAGGCAAAAGAGCTGATTTTCTTGGGGCATGCCCCGCAAAGGGCCCTGTTCAGGGCTGGTAAGGTAAAAGAGCTTTTACATTTATTAATTTAGAATAGGGTAGGGAATTTTTTATTTTGGGGGTCTTTGTTATTTTATTAGGGGGCTTAGAGTAGGTGTAATTAGTTTAAAATTGTTGTAATATTTTTCTAATGTTGGTAAATATTTTTTTATTTTTTGTAACTTAGTTCTTTTTTATTTTTTGTACTTTAGTTAGTTTATGTAATTGTAGTTATTTGTAGCAATTGTATTTAATTTATTTATTGATAGTGTAGTGTTAGGTTAATTGTAGGTAATTGTAGGTAGTTTATTTAATTAATTTATTGATAGGGTAGTGTTAGGTTTAATTATAACTTAGGTTAGGACTTATTTTACAGGTAATTTTGTTATTATTTTAACTAGGTAACTATTAAATAGTTCTTAACTATTTAATAGCTATTGTACCTGGTTAAAATAATTACCAAGTTGCCTGTAAAATAAATATTAATCCTAAAATAGCTACAATATAATTATAATTTATATTGTAGCTATATTAGGGTTTATTTTACAGGTAAGTATTTAGCTTTAAATAGGAATAAGTTATTTAATAAGAGTTAATTAATTTCGTAAGATTTAAATTATATTTAAGTTAGGGGGGTGTTAGTGTTAGGGTTAGACTTAGCTTTTGGGGTTAATACATTTATTAGAATAGCGATGAGCTCCGGTCGGCAGATTAGGGGTTAATAATTGAAGGTAGGTGTCGGCGATGTTAGGGAGGGCAGATTAGGGGTTAATACTATTTATGATAGGGTTAGTGAGGCGGATTAGGGGTTAATTACTTTATTATATAGTAGCACTCAGGTCCGCTCGGCAGATTAGGGGTTAATAAGTGTAGGTAGGTGTCGGCGACGTTGTGGGGGGCAGGTTAGGGGTTAATAAATATATTATAGGGGTCGGCGGTGTTAGGGGTAGCAGATTAGGGGTACATAGGGATAACGTAGGTTGCGGCGGTGTACGCAGCGGCAGATTAGGGGTAATAATAATATGCAGGGGTCAGCGATAGCGGGGGAGGCAGATTAGGGGTTAATAAGTGTAAGGTTAGGGGTGTTTAGACTCGGGGTACATGTTAGAGTGTTAGGTGCAGACGTAGGAAGTGTTTCCCCATAGGAAACAATGGGGCTGCGTTAGGAGCTGAACGCTGCTTTTTTGCAGGTGTTAGGTTTTTTTTTCAGCTCAAACAGCCCCATTGTTTCCTATGGGAGAATCGTGCACGAGCACGTTTTTGAGGCTGGCCGCGTCCGTAAGCAACTCTGGTATCGAGAGTTGCATTTGCGGTAAAAATGCTCTACGCTCCTTTTTTGGAGCCTAACGCAGCATTTTATTGAACTCTCGATACCAGATTTAATTTTATGGTGCGGCCAGAAAAAAGCCCGCGGAGTGTTAACAGCCCTTCTACCGCCAAACTCCAAATCTAGGCCTAAATATCTAATTAAGAACTAAATATGACTAATGTATGTAAGCTACTAATATACAACAGTCTTCACTAGCATGCATTGGTACACCAACCTGGATAATGCATGGTCTTTAAAAGTCAATTCAGGGGTAAACAAGTTGATCTTCAATAGGTGTCTTATTCATCAGTTCATTAAATAGAGGACTGGGAAATACCATCAAAAAATTAGAAAATCATCTAAGTGTCTCCAATAGGATGCCTCCACAGCCTTATTCTATCAAATAGTTGGCACTTACCATGTGAACATGTCTTTGTATGGTTTTCAAGGTCAGCAGATTTGAAAGATAATGCCAGACATGATCCCATTGGTATACTTCAATTTCAATCTTGGCTTTTTCCACTGTCAGTCTGGGCAATCTTCACTGTCAGGCTTCTAATTCTTCCCTTTCAGTCTTTAGATTAAGTCAGCTCCCTAATGGCATAAAGAGTTTATTCAAAATTACTACAAGTGTGTGAATCATTTCTGTAGCCCTCTCCAACCCCCCATTTCATACGAAATTTCTTTCACTAGCTTACTAAGCGTGTGTAGCATCTTGTGTTATGTTCTATCAAGTGTGAAGATGAGTCATATTGAGCAGAACAAACCTCTAATGTGTGACATTGAACCATAGTCATGCTAGAGGATCCCTTTCTGAATATTTACATTTTAAGTAATGTGTAAACTAAATACTAGTTAATAAAATGTATGCCATATGATGTATTTGTGTACAATTCATGCCAGCAACAGTCAAGACATTTATACTTACCAGCTGATGTCCTCTTTAAAAACCAGGTGGCAAAGACTTGCTACAGGACCCAATGGCCAGAGCATCACCTATATTAATAAATGAAACACATTTTTAGCATTTGATGAACAATCCTAACATGTTTTCACAATTCTCTACTTGTCATTTCCCTAGAGTTCACATCTATTGATAATACTCCAGTCTAACTTTTATTCTTTACCGTCTAAAGTTGCGGTTGATGATGTCTGCTCTGACATTGAGCCCCTCGTCCCGGAATGGCCCCTCTAGAACAGGATCATCCTCCTCATCTCTGAGGAGGTCTCTGTCCGGCCGGACAGCCTGCAGCATCCCAGCCTGCTGTGCAATATTATGCAGGACGCTGCAGGCTACAACAATCTTAGCCACCTTCTTTGGGTTGTACTGGAGGGCTCCTCCCGACCTGTCCAGGCACCTGAACCTCATCTTCAGGAGCCCGAACATCCGTTCAACCACCGCCCTGGTTCTCTTATGAGCCCTATTGTAGCGCTCCTCAGACACATCATTCGGGCTACGCAAGGGGGTAATGAGCCAAGGCCGGCTCATGTACCCAGAATCACCTATAAATTATGAACAGAACATAATTCTAACAGAATCCTCAACATAGTATTTGTAGTACAATAAAAAGTTTTGTCCATGATAATCCATTAACAAATGTTTTTTAAATTTAAAATATCTAGTTCAATATTATTCTCTATCTTCCCATTTCAGCTAAGACATGCTACATATCTGCATTGAAGGAAAAGTAGACATTAGCGGAAAGAGACAATGACATGGTTAAATTGCATTAGCTAATATGTTCCCATTTCATCTAAGACATGCTACATATGCGTATTTCTCCTAAATCAAGCCTTGTGGAAAATGCTAACTACATGGTTACATTACATTCTCTATCTGAGCATTTAAGGTAAGACATGCTACATATCTGCATTGAACTAAAAGTAGACATTAGCGGAAAGAGACAATGACATGGTTAAATTGCATTAGCTAATATGTTCCCATTTCATCTAAGACATGCTACATATGCGTATTTCTCCTAAATCAAGCCTTGTGGAAAATGCTAACTACATGGTTACATTACATTCTCTATCTGAGCATTTAAAGTAAGACATGCTACATATCTGCATTGAACGAAAAGTAGACATTAGCGGAAAGAGACAATGACATGGTTAAATTGCATTAGCTAATATGTTCCCATTTCATCTAAGACATGCTACATATGCGTATTTCTCCTAAATCAAGCCTTGTGTAAAATGCTAACTACATGGTTACATTACATTCTCTATCTGAGCATTTAAGGTAAGACATGCTACATATCTGCATTGAACTAAAAGTAGACATTAGCGGAAAGAGACAATGACATGGTTAAATTGCATTAGCTAATATGTTCCCATTTCATCTAAGACATGCTACATATGCGTATTTCTCCTAAATCAAGCCTTGTGGAAAATGCTAACTACATGGTTACATTACATTCTCTATCTGAGCATTTAAGGTAAGACATGCTACATATCTGCATTGAACGAAAAGTAGACATTAGCGGAAAGAGACAATGACATGGTTAAATTGCATTAGCTAATATGTTGCCATTTCATCTAAGACATGCTACATATGCGTATTTCTCCTAAATCAAGCCTTGTGGAAAATGCTAACTACATGGTTACATTACATTCTCTATCTGAGCATTTAAGGTAAGACATGCTACATATCTGCATTGAACGAAAAGTAGACATTAGCGGGGGTAAAATATATGGTTAAATTGCATCCTATAGCTGAACATTACGCTAACATTTTAAAAATACAGTGGCAATTGTCAAACGAATTTAATATGTTGTGCACAAATACTCACCAACGAGATAACCAGGGGGCATTTGTCTTTCCTCAAACTGTCTCCACAGGGACGACAGAGAGAGGATGCGGGCATCATGACAAGCCCCTCCAAAATTCGCACACACATGCATAATCCTCATCTGTGCGTCACAAACATACTGCACGTTGAGGCTATGAAAATGTTTGCGATTTCTGAAGGGCAAGTCATCAATTGGAGCACGCAGCACAATGTGGGTACAATCTATGGCTCCCAAGACATTGGGCATTTGAGCAATATCAAAGAATTCCCGCTTCAGGCGCCTCCAATCACCATCATTCTGTGGGAATCCTATGTATTGCTTACTGATACGTACCATGGCGTCCAGAAAGTTATCAAACACCCCAGAGAATGTACCTTGAGCCAGGCCATGCATGTACAGTTCTCCGGATTGAAAACTCCCGGAGGCCAGGACGTATAGACAGCTTAGCATCCTACTCATGGCGGGAACAGCAGTCCTTATTCTTATACGTGGCTCCAAATGAGGTTTAAGAAGATCGTAAAGGCCAATGAGCTGTTCGCGATCGAGCCGATACTTATCATAAACCTCAAAGTCGCTCATGTTTTCCAAGGTGGGTCTCACCCTGTAGACACGAGGACCTCGAACCAGACGACCCCTTCGTCTCGGTCTGAGCCGCCGAGGCTGCCTGATTCGACCAACAGCTAGTTCGCCAATAGCAGCACCAGCAGCGTCTACCATGTCATCGTCATCCATCTTTCAAAACAGCGTAACAAGGTAAGCACTTGATCTGATGTGGATCACAAGTGATGCATTGGCCATGTTTTTTGGGGGATTTATAGTACGATTAGTCCAATGGTAGTTAGTTTGTAATGTTTGCTGATTGTATTCACCTGTTTGTATGTGAGCGGCGCGAATGCTTTCACAGTGGGCGTTTATTTGTTGTTTGCTGAAATGTTATTTTCAAACAATGAATCTCAATGTGAAAGTGTCAAATATCCCACATACAGTGCATGTTTGTAATGTTTGATCATATGCGTAAT
The DNA here is from genome assembly GCF_027579735.1 of Bombina bombina. Lineage (NCBI taxonomy): Eukaryota > Metazoa > Chordata > Amphibia > Anura > Bombinatoridae > Bombina > Bombina bombina. The sequence continues at coordinate 189,709,677 of NC_069503.1, read as the reverse complement.
CAATATTTCTTAAACGCGATGTTATAGTAACAAGCACACGTCCAGGCTAACATGAATGAAAGTGCATAGTTGTGTATAATGTGCATCAAATGTGATCGATCAATGTTGCTGCAATGTTGTTTGTAAACGATAAAGTAACATCTGCCATCTGTAGTATTGTATATATATATAAGTGATTGTCGAGATGTCAATATTTTATGCGTCCCTTTCAAATCGCAATAATAATTCCGAACTTCCCGTCTGCCATCTGTAGTATTGTATATATACGTGATTGCCGAGCAGTCAATATTGTATGCGTCCCTTTAAAATCGCTATAATAATTCCGAACTTCCCGTCTGCCATCTGTAGTATTGTATATATAAGTGATTGCCGAGCTGTCAATATTGTATGCGTCCCATTCAAATGGCACTAATACTGAATAACTTCCGGCTGTCATCTGTAGTATTATATATATAAGTGATTGCCGAACTGTCAATATTGTATGTGTCCCTTTAAAATGGCACTAATACTGAATAACTTCCGGCTGTCATCTGTAGTCTTATATATATAAGTGATTGCTGAGCTGTCAATATTGTATGCGTCCCTTTCAAATCGCAGTAATAATTCCGAACTTCCCGTCTGCCATCTGTAGTATTGTATATATAAGTGATTGCCGAGCAGTCAATATTGTATGTGTCCCATTCAAATGACACTAATACTGAATAACTTCCGGCTGTCATCTGTAGTATTATATATATAAGTGATTTGCGATCTGACAATATTTATTAATTGTCCCATTCAAATCTCCCTAATAATGGTGTTCCAAACAGTTCTTTACCTATATGTTGTATTGTAGTATTGAGTGTTAAAGTTCCGAAAGGGGCGGAACAGTGGTGAATCTGTGATGTGTATGGTTGAATCTTCTAATGACGTCATGATATTCTTAACCTGCCTATGTAGTTGTGAAATCCTCATTGTGTTGTTGTATTTGACTACATTGTTATTGTGTGCTGAATAAAATCTAAATGTGTGCTTTGTGGTTGCGTGATGGGTGATGCGTGTTATGTACATATACGTATATATTGTGATTGTGTCCCACATATGCTGACTTCTATATAGCGGTGTGGCATTGTTGTTCCTTCCCATAAAGTGACATCTGAAATCTGTTGTAATGATGTTGTTCTTGTACGTAATTCCTAATGGTATATTGTGAGTGAATCATGATGTTAAAAGTACAGTAAAATCCATATGTTGTGTTTTGTGATTCCTCGAGAGAATGTAATGTGTTTTTCCCCCATCATTTGAATGCACATGTATGAGTGAATGTTAAAAGTAATGTATGTGCATCCATGAGTGATCATGTGTTAAGCCTATGTAGATATGCTGTTGATGCAAGCATATGAGTTGAATAAATGAAATGCAATAATAAAGGTAAATGAGAGGTGTTTCCCATTGTGTACTGTTTGTGAATCCTGAAAATTTTACATTTTTTTTGTGTCCGTTTAAATGTAAATTTTTTTAAAAAAAAGTTTGTTACTAGTGATGTTGATTTGTAGTTGATGTAATATAAAACTCTGAAAGAATGTAATGGTGTTGTGAATATTGAAACAGTAAAATCCATAAATCCACCATAGGGAAATAGTCATTTCTTGATCTATTTATCATAGCTGTGTCTAACGCATGAAATCATGTCTTTTCTAGCGCTGGTATTTGGAGTTTTTCTGTCTACGCTATTTGCGTGCGTTAGGGAAATGAGGGTTTCGCGTGCACGAGCACGTCTTCCCAATAGAAGTCAATGGAGGCTCTAAAATTTGTGCTTGTTTTTTTTCTAAGACTGGTTTTCCTCGTAAAGTGAATGACGTCATGAGCTTGTGTGAAAAAGTAACTAAATCGTGTTCTTTTTGTGATAAATAAATATTTTGAGTATGTCATGTGGTGTATATTGTTTGTATGCATCGATGAGTGTATGTTTGTGATAATGTTATTAGTTAGATGTAGTTATATGAGGGTCTTTTCACGTGTGTCAATGTAAGTCAATGGGAAAATGGATTTGTGTTGTTTTTTTTCTAACACCCGAGATCTCGCAACTTTAATCCTTTGTATTTTGATGAAAAATGATTAAATCTTAAAAATATATATAGTGTAGTGTTTGTATGAGTGTAAGTGTACTTTGTGTAATATTTGTTTTGTGATTCGTGGATGTTTTTTTTGTCGGTATATGTTTACTACTGGGTCTGAGGTGTCGGTAGAAATGTGAGCGTTAGGTGTTTTTTGAGTGTCGGTAACTGAACTCTAAATACCGGAGTACGTAAGAAACCCGCGTTAGGAGCCTCTAACGCTGGTTTTCACGGCTAACGCCGAACTCTAAATCTAGGCCTAAGAAATTAGCAAATGAACCTCCTAGGTTAAGCTTTTAACTAAGAATACCAAGAGAACAAAGCAAAATTGGTGATAAAAGTAAATTGGAAAATTGTTTAAAATTACATGCTCTATCTGAATCATGAAAGTTTATTTTGGCCTAGACTGTCCTTTTAAAAAACTACAAAAAAATAACAAGATTAATTTTTACTGCGCAAAGTAAAGTAGCACTATAGCAATATATTTTTTTACCTCTGAAACCTCGGCGAAGGTCAGCCTACTGCCCCTGTCCTCAACAATAATTTTTGCTGGATAGATCATCCAGGCACCAACCCCTTTCTTAATTAATTGAGAACAAAACGGGGCCATCAGCTTCCTCTTTGCCACTGTTTCAGAGGAAAAATCTTGAAACAAGAGAATCTTGTGATTCCCAATCATAAATGGTGTGGATTTCTTGAAAATTTTAGTAGTTCTACCTTGTCTTAATATTTTAGGACTTTAAAAATAACCATCCAATTTTTGACAGTGCCTGATGTAGAAAAATTTCTGGGGCCTAATCTATGGGCTCTTTCTATACTTAAGGGTATTTGGAGGGGAAAAAATCCTAAAGCTTTGGGCAATGAAACTGAGGTAAATTGAATAAGGTCTTCAAATTCTGGTGTCTCCGGAAGGCCAACAATTCGAACATTGTTGCGCCTCGAGCGATCCTCCAGATCCTCAAGCGCAATTGCATAGTATTAATTCTAGAGCCCTGACTGGAAATAATATAATCTTGGGCATTAACTTTATCCTCCAATATAGAGATTCTATCTTCCGCCTCTTGAATTCTGGAGGAGAATTGCCTCATTTAAGCCTACAGAGTACTTAAATCGGCAGAGATTAACTCTAATTCTTTTTTTATACCTTCAAATTGAGGGGTGAATATTTCTGAAAGCTGGGTAATTAATACATGTGTTTCAAGTGAAATATTATCAGGGATATTTTCTGAATCATCATCAGCCAATTTGTTTTTTTTATCTTTTTTTACAGGCATTCTGGGTGAATTCGCCTTCACCTGTGTGACAATTTTTTTCCATGTATTCCAACACTAATAATACGTAGTACCTTATAGAATACAGGAATGGGCTCCTTCCTGAACACGTTGTGCAAAAACACAATTATAGTAAGCAAATATTAAGTTAGGGGGACTCAGCGGTCCCTCTCATATCCCAAAAATAATGTGTTTCTGTGACTAATTCCAAATTAATTACATATCTACCCGGCTCCTAGGCCTGGAATTATAAAGTGAAAATAACAAACTTATATATGTGAAAAGAAATAGCAAATAAGTGACTTAGGGCCTGTAAAAAAATGGATGCCCTCAAATATGCTTCACAAAATGGACTCTCCTAAGATTTTTTAACTACTCATAGATATATTATTAGGCATATGTAATTACTAGGGTAGTCCTAAACTCACAAAACACGATTTAACTTTTAAACCTAGCCACATCCAACCAAGCGCAATTTTCATATCAATAAACAAAAAAAAGATGCTTTGCAAAGAGTGTTGCATAATGCAAAAAAGGGTACTATCCCAATAAACTCCAGTCATTTATACTATAGGTGGATTTGTTACAGCAGTTCTTTTGCAAAAAACAAAAACAAAAAGAGTTCCTCTGCTAACAAAGTTCCCATGCAGTGCTACTTATGCTGAAGAAAAAGGTTCAACCGGCTGTGTTACCTCACACAGCTGGAACCAAAGCGGCAAACAATTGGGCACCAAGAAAAAAACAGAAAATAAAAAAATTAAACTCATAAGTCATGGACCCCAAAAATACTCCTTTACCAGAGCAAAGTTGTACAGTTGTACAGACCACAAAGTCCCTTAAGAGAGGGAGTTAGTTGAAAGGAGATCAACTCCTTGGACTTACGATACACTCCTGCAACAGTCTCTCAAGTCCACCAGGCTAGCTCAACTGTAAATCACTCACATTATCCACAAGCATAGAATCAGCTTTAAACACAGAGCAGGTTGTCAGATATACTTGCGGACCCTGTGCTGCTATTGTCGACAAGAATTCTTCCTGTATAGCTAGCCGGCTCCCATCCAGATGATACTGTAGGATACGTATTAAGAACAACCCTTTAACATTTTCTTTGGGACCACGGGTTCTTCGATTTTCCTTTAATCCTCCAGTTCTCCACACCGGCAACAGCACTACGGATCTTCAACACTGCCGTAGTGGTGCGTGGTAAACGGATCCCTCTGCGTGCCAACCGCACCTCCCACCTCCGTGGGCTGATCCTCCGGCTCGTTGACTTTCACCTCCTCTGCGCACTGCAGGTATGTGGCTTGATTGTTTCCTTGTTACAACGGTGTCTACTTGTGCTCACGATATCAGCCTTTAACAAGGCGCAGCTATATTATGTCTCCTGGACGCTGTCCACATAAAAGAAAATTAGCGGTGCAACCGCTAGCCCAGCCGGGCAGTGTAGTTTCCGCCCCAGGCCGACACACGGCCTAGCTTCAGCCCAACTGAACCCCAGCACCTGGGGCTATGAGGCTATGAGAAGGGGCATAGATTTTGAAGACTTGATCAAAACGCCGACATGGAGCATGCTGTTGCTTAGCTCCATTCGGCATGTAGAAATTGCAGATCCAATTCTAATATTTGGTGAACTTTAAGGATACATGTGATACTAGAAGCACAATGTAATATTTTATCTAGTAGGTGTGTATGAGTTTATAAACTATATAAGTTTGCAATTATAGTAACTTTATATTGATATGTCAGTTCAATTTGCACCGTTTCAGAATAACAACCTTTTTTTTCAGTCACGTGACTGCTATTGAAAAGCATTGAGAAGCATTGCATTGATTAAAATAGCCAGTAGGTGGAACTGTCCGATTGTGTTGCAGCAAAGATATGCAAACCCAAGCACACAAACGGGCTGAAATTAATGAGTCTAGCTAGACATGAGCTATCGAGCAGCTTTCATAGGAACAAGATCTTCCTGTTTATAAATCAGTCCAGATTGGAATGCATAGAAAGAACTGTTTGCAGAAAAATGCAAGTAAAGTCTGTGTTGTGTGATTATTTCATAAGGTTTATAATGCAGTTTAGCAAATGTTTTTGTTCATTTAACTTAGTTTAATTATATATTCTGTATTGTGTGATTATTTGATACTGCTTATAATGCTGTTTAGCATTTAAAGTCTTCATTTCAAAGCTTTAAAATTAATGTATTAGGTGTTACTTATGACAATTTTGAGAAAGGTTTGGAACCTAACTCCCTCACTTCCCATTGACTTACATTATAAACTGGGTTTCAATTTACAACGGTTTTGATTTACAACCATTCCTTCTGGAACCTAACCCCGGCGTAAACTGAGGGCTACCTGTATAAGGATTTGGAATTTAATTACAAACATGTTATGTATAAATACATATATTCAGTGAGTTATTAAAAGATGGTCATGTATAGCTATCCGATAAACATAAATATATTCATAAACATCCTTACTAGTGTATTTGTTAGTATCTGAATAATAATTTTGCAAGTTATTTGAGAAAGGGAATATTTCCACTACAGTTATTGGTATACAGAATTCAAGGGTGCCAATATTCTTTCAATTTAAATAGTCTTTTGAATATAAGAATCAGTTTTCCATGTCTAGCAAGTATTTGCTAATAGTACATAGAAGCAAACTTTCTCTAGCATATCCATTCTTGTGGGATCACTGCTGCTGTTTTTTTAATTGAATTATTGCTGAAAGTACTACTACTAGTTTTCACCCATAGATTAATTTGACAAGGTGAACTATTAATTATATATTCACATATATCAATCTTTTTTCTCTTTTCTCGAGGCTAATATAATCCCTGAATGTTACTCAGATTTTGTTGAAGTATTCAGTAAAAGGGAGGCAGAAAACTTACCCCCTCATCAGACATATGATTGTCCAATAGTTTTGAAACCTGGTACAACAGTCCCTTATGGACATCTCTACCCATTGAGTCAACCTGAGCTACTACATCTAAAATCATATTTAGATGACAATTTAAAAAAAAGGTTTTATTAGGCCTTCAGTGTCACTAGCTGGAGCAGGTATGTTCTTCATCACTAATAAAGATCAAACATTACGCCCTATCATTGATTATAGAGAACTCAATAAGATAACAATAAAGAACAGATACCCCCTGCCGTTGATCCCAGAATTAATAGAGCAATTACATAAAGCTAAATTTTTTACTAAATTAGACCTAAGGGGCGCGTATAATTTAATTCGGATACAGGAAGAAGATGAGTGGTTGACTGGTTTTAGACCCCGATACGGTTTATACAAATACCTAGTAATGCCTTTCGGGTTATGCAACGCCCCGGCCACCTTCCAGCATTTCATTAATGATGTCTTTCGGGACCTCCTCGATCGATGCGTAGTAGTATACCTAGATGATATCTTAATCTACTCAGAGAACTTAGAAGATCACATTAAACATGTTAGGTGGGTCCAATCTAGGCTTAAAGTCCACCAATTTTATGCTAAGGCAGAAAAATGTGTTTTTCATACAGATACAATATATTTGTTGGGTTATTCTATTTCTCCAAAGGGCATCCAGATGCAAGAGAATAAGGTCGAAGTAGTGAAAAACTGGCCTATCCCTACTAACCGAAAGGAACTACAATGGTTCCTCGGGTTCAGCAATTACTATAGGAAGTTCATAAAAGGATTTTCAAGAATTGTGAAACCACTAACTACTTTAACTGGTTGTACAACTCTGTTCCATTGGGATTCCAAGGCTGATCAGGCATTTGAGTTCCTGAAAGATTCTTTCTCTACCGTTCCTATTCTCTGATACTCAGACCACACCTCACAGTATTTCCTCAAAGTGGATTCCTTGGGCTATGCAGTAGGAGCTGTTCCTTTTCAAAGGAAGAATCTCACCGACCCTTTACATCCAGTGGCTTATTACTCCAAAGTAATGTCCCCAGCCGAGATGAACTACCCTATCGGAGAAAAAGAGTTACTCGCTATTAAAAGATCTTTCGAGCATTGGAGACATCTATTAGAAGGAACCCAAATACCTCTTATCATTTACACAGACCATCAAAATCTTGAATACCTACAAAAAAATAAAACACTGTCTGCTAGACAAGTACGCTGGAGTTTATACTTCAGTAGATTCAACTACCAAATAATCTATAGGCCAGCATCAAAAAACGTTAAAGCCGATGCATTATCCCGCAAAGACCAGAGACCTAAAATCGTACAAACCTCTGATTCCATCATCCCACATGAAAGATTCATGGCCATGATAACCAGTTTTACCTCACAATTCTGTACAGTGTTACAAAATAAACAAGGGTTGCCTAACTGTTTAAAGGAATCTAGGGGTCTCTATTTCTTTGGAAACAAGCTCTATGTTCCTGAAGAACTCAAAACAGACGTAATAAAACAGCATCATGATTCCCTCTTGGCTGGTCATCCAGGCTACAAAAGGACTACAGATTTAGTAGCTAGAGAGTATTGGTGGCCGAAAATGGTACATGACATACGAAGTCATGTACAAAATTGTATTACTTGCATCACATCCAAATCGGAAAAAAAACACCATATGGCTTACTCATGCCAATTCAGATTCCAGAGAAACCCTGGACCCATTTGGGTATGGATTTTATCGTTGAACTTCCATCATCAGCTGGGATGAATACTATATTAGTCGTGATTGACTTACTCACCAAAATGGCCCATTTTATCCCGTTCCACAAACTACCGTCCTCATCAGAGACTGCTCAACTTTTTTAGATCAGGTTGTGAAACACCATGGAATACCTTGTATACTCACCACCGATAGAGGTAGCCAATTTACCTCTCACTTCTGGACTCATCTCTGTGTAAAGATGCAGCTCGACCATCGTTTCAGCATTGCCTACCACCCACAAACTAATGGACAATCAGAACGTTTAAACCAATGGTTGGAGCAGTATCTGAGGTGCTACTGTGCATATCATCAAAACATTTGGATGGATTATTTATCTATGGCAGAATTTGCCTATAATAACACCCTCAACTCCTAATCTAAAATGACTCAATTTTTTGCCAATTTCGCCTATCATCCAAAGATGTCTCTTCTGACTGCAGAGACTTCTCCTTGCCCTAGTGTTGATGATGAATTGGCAGACAAATTGACAGAAAATTTCCATTTCCTTCATAAGAATCACCAAGTAGCTCAGAATAACCAGAAAAAATACTATGATTTAAGAAGGAGGTCCCCCCCAGTTTACCATTGGTGAAAAGGTATGGCTTTCTACAAAAAAAACCTCAGACTACAATTACCTAGCAAAAAATTAGCCACCTGGGAACCCTCTTCTCATATCAATGCTCCCAGACTCATATCAAGATTTCACAGAAGGCATCCTGGTCGACCTAGAATGCAAACCGTGGAACGGCTTGCCTGAAGGGGGTGTCATGTCAGGAATTTCTCTACTTCCTCATCATGCAGCATACTAATTGACAGCTGTCTCCTTCACCTTGCCTACCTACTCTATTTATTTAAGGGGCTCTCTGACGTCACGCAGGTGCTTAGTTATTGTGTTTGTAACTTTAGGCTGAGCCAGACATTCCTCTCCTTTTAGGAGATTTCCTTGCTTATCGAAGCTATTGGATTACAAACTGCTACAGTATTTCTTTCTCAAGTATCCTGTTCTACTATTAATACTAAATTGCTATCTCAGGAGCTACGTGTTTCTTCCATCACCAGTAAGCGCCTCTCTGCCCTGCTGACTCCAGGCTCATTGAAACCATGTACTGACTTTCCACTTCTACACTCCAGAGTTAACTGTTGTATTTAAAATATTGCCTGCTGACTTTCGTTACACTGTATGCACTCTGTTACCGGAGTTGGACATACCCACCTGTGACATCACTCCCTTATCCTCTGAGCGCAGTACTCTGTTACCGGAGTTGGACATACCAACCGGTGATATCGCCCATCATACTCTGATTGTATTACTCCATTACCGGAGTTGGTTACACCCACCTGTGACATCTCATCCTCACACTGAGCGCAGTACTACGTTACTGGAGCTGGACACACCCACCTATGACACTCCCCTCTCAGTGATTCTGTTCAGTATACTGAAACTGCTGTTGGACACTTACACCTGTGATGTCTCTCTCTCAGTGAATGTGTTCACAAATATGCATTACCAGATTTAGTTTTATGTTTATCCCCTATACTTTGTTACTACTTTAATAACACGTTCATTGTGTTATTGATTTGATACATTGTTCTACCACTTATAAACTCACTTTAAGCACCTCTGGATTAGTATTCCTATACTAATCTTGTGCCAAGTGATACATACCATATATTTATTGATTCTGCAGTTGAGATCCACACACTAAGTTGTCTGAAATATTACAGAGAGCAAAAGAGGGGGGAGAGAGAGCAAAAGAGGGGGAAGAGAGAGCAAAAGAGGGGGAAGAGAGAGCAAAAGAGTGGGGGGAGAGAGAACAAATACGAGGGGGTGAAAGCCAAGAGAGGGGGGAGAGAGAACAAAAGAGAGGGGGAGAGAGCCAAAGAGGAGCGAGAGAGAACAAAAGAGAGGGGGGAGATAGCCAAAGAGGGGGAGAGAGAGCAAAAGAGAGGGGGGGAGAGCAAAAGAGGGGAGAGAGAGAGAGCAAAAGTGGGAGGAGAGAGCCAAAGAGGGGGTAGAAAGAGCAAAAGAGAGGGGGGAGAGCCAAAGAGGGGAGAGAGAGAGCCAAAGAGGGGAGAGAGAGAGCAAAAGAGGGGGAGAGAGAGCCAAAGAGGGGGGAGAGAGAGCAAAAGAGAGGGGGGAGAGCCAAAGTGGGGAGAGAGAGAGCCAAAGAGCAGGAAGAGAGAGCAAAAGAGTGGGGCAAGAGAGAACAAAAGAGAGGGGGGGAGAGAGAACAAAAGAGAGGGGGAGAGAGCCAAAGAGGGGGGAGAGAGAGCAAAAGAGAGGGGGGAAAGCAAAAGAGGGGAGAGAGAGAGTCAAAGATGGGGGAGAGAGAGCAAAAGAGGGGGGAGAGGGAGCAAAAGAGAGGGGGGAGAGAGAGCAAAAGAGAGGGGCAGGGGAGAGCCAAAGAGGAGAGAGAGAGCGCAAAAGAGGGGGGAGAGAAAACAAAGTAGAGGTGGGACAGAGAGCAAAAGAGAGGGGGGGAGAGCCAACGAGGGAGGAGAGAGAGCAAAAGAGAGGGGGGAGAGCCAAAGAGGGGAGAGAGAGCAAGAGAGGGGAGAGAGCAAAATATAGAGGAGAGAGAGCAAAAGAGGGGGAGAGAGAGCAAAAGAGAGGAGGGGAGAGAGTCAAAGAGGGGAGAGAGAGAGCAAAAGAGGGGGGAAAGAGAGCAAAAGAGAGGGGGGAGAGAGCCAAATAGGGGGTAGAGAGACAAAAAGGGGAGAGAGAACAAAAGAAGGGGGGGGAGAGAGATCAAAAGAGGGAGAGAGAGATCAAAAGAGGGGGAGAGAGAGCAAAAGAGGGGGAGAGAGAGCAAAAGAGGGGGAGAGAAAGCAAAAGAGGGGGGAGAGAGAGCAAAAAGAGGGGGAGAGAGAGCAAAAGAGAGGGGGGAAAAAGCCAAGAGAGGGGGGGGGAGAGAACAAAAGTGAGGGGGGAGAGCCAAAGAGGCGAGAGAGAGAGAGCCAAGAGAGGGGGGGGGGGAGAGAGAGCAAAAGAGGTGGGAGAGAGAGCAAAAGAGGGGGGAGAAAGAGCAAAAGAGAGGGGGAGAGAGAGTAAAAGAGAGGGCGAAGAGAGCCAAAGAGGGGGGGGGGGAGAGAGAAAAAGATAGGGGGGGAGAGCCAAAGAGGAGAGAGAGAGCGCAACAGAGGGGGCAGAGAGAACAAAAGAGAAGTGGGACAGAGAGCAAAAGAGAGGGGGGAGAGCCAACGAGGGGGAGAGAGAGCAAAAGAGAGGGGTAGAGCCAAAGAGGGGAGAGAGAGAGCAAGAGAGGGGCAAGAGAGAGAGCAAAATATGTGGGAGAGAGAGCAAAAGAGTGGGGAGAGAGAGCAAAAGAGAGGGGGAGAGAGTCAAAGATGGGAGAGAGAGAGCAAAAGAGGGGGGAAAGAGAGCAAAAGAGAGGGGGGAGAGAGCCAAAGAGGTGGTAGAGAGACAAAAAGGGGAGAGAGATCAAAAGAGGGAAGGGAGAGATCAAAAGAGGGGGGAGAGAGAGCAAAAGAGGGGGAGAGAGAGCAAAAAGAGGGGGAGAGAGAGAAAAAGAGAGGCGGGAGAAAGCCAAAAGAGGGGGGAGAGAGAACAAAAGAGAGGGGGAGAGAGCCAAAGAGGAGGGAGAAAGAACAGCAAAGAGAGCAAAAGAGGGGGAAGAGAGAGCAAAAGAGTGGGATGAGAGAGAACAAAAGAGAGGTGGGACAGAGAGCAAAAGAGAGGGGGAAGAGCCAACGAGGGGGGAGAGAGAGCAAAAGAGAGGAGGGGGAGAGCCAAAGAGGGGAGAGACAGAGCAAGAGAGGGGAAAGAGCAACATATGGGGGAGAGAGCAAAAGAGGGGGAGAGAGAGCAAAAGAGAGGGGGGAGAGAGTCAAAGAGGGGAGAGAGAGAGCAAAAGAGGGGAGAAAGAGAGCAAAAGAGAGGGGGGAGAGAGCCAAAGAGGGGGTAGTGAGACAAAAAGGTGAGAGAGAGCAAAAGAGGGGGAAAAGAGATCAAAAGAGGGGGGAGAGAGAGCAAAAGAGGGGGAGAGAAAGCAAAAGAAGGGGGAGAGAGAGCAAAAAGAGGGGGAGAGAGAACAAAAGAGAGGGGGAAGAAAGCCAAAGAGGGGGAGAGAGAACAAAAGAGAGGGGGAGAGAGCCAAAGATGGGGGGAGAGAACAAAAGAGAGGGGGGAGAGAGCAAAAGAGAGGGGGGAGAGAGCACAAGAGGGGGGAGAGAGAGCAAAAGAGAGGGGGGAGAGAGCCAAAGAGGGGAGAGAGAGAGCAAAACATGGGAGAGAGAGAGCAAAAGAAGGGGGAGAGAGAGCAAAAGAGGGGGGTGAGAGAGCAAAAGAGGGGGGAGAGCAAAAGAAAGGGGGGAGAGAGCCAAAGAGGGGGGAGATAGAACAAAAGAGAGGGGGGAGAGAGCCATAGAGGGGGGAGAGAGAACAAAAGAGAGGGGGAGAGAGCACAAAAGAAAGGGGGGAGAGAGCCAAAGAGGGGGAAGAGAGACCCAAAGAGAGGTGGAGAGACAAAGAGGGGAGAGAGAGAGCCAAAGAGAGGGGGGAGAGAGAGCAAAAGAGGGGGGAGAGAGAGCAAAAGTGGGGTGGAGAGAGCCAAAGGGGGGGGGGAGCCAAAGAGGGGGGAGAGAGAGCAAAAGAGTGGGGGAGAGCCAAAAAGGGGAGAGAGAGAGAGCCAAAGAGAGGGGGAGAGAGAGCAAAAGAGGGGGGAGAGAGAGCAAAAGAAGGTGGAGAGAGAGCAAAAGAGAGGGGGAGAGCCAAAGAGGAGAGAGAGCGCAAAAGAGGGGGGAGAGAGGACAAAAGAGAGGTGGGACAGAGAGCAAAAGAGAGGGGGAGAGAGAGCAAAAGAGAGGAGGGGAGAGCCAAAGAGGGGAGAGAGAGAGCAAGAGAGGGGAGAGAGAGAGCAAAATATGGGGGAGAGAGAGAAAAAGAGGGGGGAGAGAGAGCAAAAGAGAGGGGGGGAGAGAGTCAAAGAAGGGAGAGAGAGAGCAAAAGAGGGGGGAAAGAGAGCAAAAGAGAGGGGGGAGAGAGCCAAAGAGGGGGTAGAGAGACAAAAAGGGGAGAGAGAGCAAAAGAGGGGGGAGAGGGATCAAAAGAGGGGGGAGAGAGAGCAAAAGAGGGGGAGAGAAAGCAAAAGAGGGGGGGAGAGAGAGCAAAAAGAGGGGGAGAGAGAGCAAAAGAGAGGGGGAAGAAAGCCAAAGAGGGGGAGAGAGAACAAAAGAGAGGGGGAGAGAGCCAAAGATGGGGGGGGGGGAGAACAAAAGAGAGGGGGGAGAGAGCAAAAGGGAGGGGGGAGAGAGCACAAGAGGGGGGAGAGAGCGAAAGAGAGGGGGGAGAGAGCCAAAGAGGGGAGAGAGAGAGAGCAAAAGAAGGGGGAGAGAGAGCAAAAGAGGGGGGTGAGAGAGAAAAAGAGGGGGGAGAGCAAAAGAAAGGGGGAGAGAGCCAAAGAGGGGGGAGATAGAACAAAAGAGAGGGGGGAGATAGCCATAGAGGGGGGAGAGAGAACAAAAGAGAGGGGGAGAGAGCACAAAAGAAAGGGGGGAGAGAGCCAAAGAGGGGGAAGAGAGACCCAAAGAGAGGGGGAGAGACAAAGAGGGGAGAGAGAGAGCCAAAGAGAGGGGGGGGAGAGAGCAAAAGAGGGGAGAGAGAGAGCAAAAGTGGGGTGGAGAGAGCCAAAGGGGGGGGGGGGAGAGCCAAAGAGGGGGGAGAGAGAGCAAAAGAGCGGGGGAGAGCCAAAAAGGGGAGAGAGAGAGAGCCAAAGAGAGGGGGGGGAGAGAGAGCAAAAGAGGGGGGAGAGAGAGCAAAAGAGGATGGAGAGAGAGCAAAAGAGAGGGGGGAGAGCCAAAGAGGAGAGAGAGAGCGCAAAAGAGGGGGGAGAGAGAACAAAAGAGAGGTGGGACAGAGAGCAAAAGAGAGGGGGAGAGAGAGCAAAAGAGAGGAGGGGAGAGCCAAAGAGGAGAGAGAGAGCGCAAAAGAGGGGGGAGAGAGAACAAAAGAGAGGTGGGACAGAGAGCAAAAGAGAGGGGGAGAGAGAGCAAAAGAGAGGAGGGGAGAGCCAAAGAGGGGAGAGAGAGAGCAAGAGAGGGGAGAGAGAGAGCAAAATATGGGAGAGAGAGAGCAAAAGAGGGGGGAAAGAGAGCAAAAGAGAGGGGAGAGAGAGCCAAAGAGGGGGTAGAGAGACAAAAAGGGGAGAGAGAGCAAAAGAGAGGGGGAAGAAAGCCAAAGAGGGGAGAGAGAGAACAAAAGAGAGGGGGGAGGGAGCCAAAGAGGGGGGAGAGAGAACAAAAGAGAGGGGGAGAGAGCCAAAGATGGGGGGAGAGAACAAAAGAGAGGGGGGAGAGAGCAAAAGAGAGGGGGAGAGAGCCAAAGAGGGGGGGAGAGAGAGCAAAAGAGAGGGGGAGAGAGCCAAAGAGGGGAGAGAGAGCAAAACATGGGAGAGAGAGAGAGCAAAAGAAGGGGGAGAGAGAGCAAAAGAGGGTTGTGAGAGAGCAAAAGAAAGCGGGGAGAGAGCCAAAGAGGGGGGAGATAGAACAAAAGAGAGGGGGAGAGAGCCAAAGAGGGGGGAGAGAGAACAAAAGAGAGGGGGGGAGAGAGCCAAAGAGGGGGGAGAGAGATCAAAAGAGGGGGAGAGAGAGCAAAAGAGGGGGAGAGAAAGCAAAAGAGGGGGGAGAGAGAGCAAAAAGAGGGGGAGAGAGAGCAAAAGTGAGGGGGAAGAGAGCCAAAGAGGGGAGAGAGAAAACAAAAGAGAGGGGGGGAGAGAGCCAAAGAGGGGGGAGAGAGAACAAAAGAGAGGGGGAGAGAGCCAAAGAGGGGGGGAGAGAGCAAAAGAGGGGGGAGAGAGAGCAAAAAGAGGGGGAGAGAGAGCAAAAGAGAGGGGGAAGAAATCCAAAGAGGGGAGAGAGAGAACAAAAGAGAGGGGGGGAGAGAGCCAAAGAGGGGGGAGAGAGAACAAAAGAGAGGGGGAGAGAGCCAAAGAGGGGGGAGAGAGCAAAAGAGAGGAGGGAGAGAGCCAAAGAGGGGGGAGAGAGAGCAAAAGAGAGGGGGAGAGAGCCAAAGAGGGGAGACAGAGAGCAAAACATAGGAGAGAGAGAGAGAGCAAAAGAAGGGAGAGAGAGAGCAAAAGAGGGGGTGAGAGAGCAAAAGAGGGGGGAGAGCAAAAGAAAGGGGGGAGAGAGCCAAAGAGGGGGGAGATAGAACAATAGAGAGGGGGAGAGAGCCAAAGAGGGTGGAGAGAGCCAAAGAGGGGAAAGAGAGACCCAAAGAGAGGGGGAGAGAGAGAGCAAAAGAAAGGGGAGATACAGAGCAAAAGAGAGGGGAGAGAGAGAGCCAAAGATGGGGGGAGAGAGAGCAAGAGAGAGGGGAGAGAGAGCCAAAGATAGGGGTAGAGAGAGCAAGAGAGAGGGGGGGGAGAGAGAGCAAGAGAGAGAGGAGAGGGGGAGAGAGAGCAAAAGAGAGGGAGCTTGATGCCCCGTGTTTCTAAAGACCGCTGCTCCATAACCTGTCCGCCTGCTCTGAGGCGGTGGACAGAAATCAACCAGATCGGATACGTCAGAAATCAACCCGATCGGATACGATCAGGTTGATTGACACCCCTTGCTAGCGGCCGATTTGCCACAGATCTGCAGGGGGCGGTATTGCACCAGCAATGATAAATGCTGACAGCGTATGCAGTCAGCATTTATCGATGAGCAGCGGAGATGATATGCTACATCGTATCATGTCCAATCACACATTAACAAATTGACCCCTTAGTGCAGTGTCAGTGTAGTGTGCGAGCAATCACTAAAAAGGCTTTTTGTAGCACTATCCAAAGTCCTGAAATACGTGTCTGAGTCTTTGCACTAACGTTTTACTTTCATTTATGCCAGCAATGTAGATAGCATTCAAGCGCAATAAAAAATTAGCATACCACTTGTAATCTGGACCTATGTAAGCTGACATATTAGTAAGATATATGGGAGGAATTGATAGATATTTTGGTTCTTACGTGCCATCAAAAATATATTTATTTACAGTATATATATATATATATATATATATATATATATATATATATACACCGATTTATATGGAGGCATTTGCTTGAAAAGTAATTGGATCCATATAAAACATTAATTTAATATATTTTAAATAGTTTTACATCAGAATGGTTAAAATAAACTGGTGTAGATTAATACTGAAACTATCAGGAATTATTTGTGAACAACCAATACTTGCGCATGAGCTTCTGTTTTTTATGAAACAATAAACTTTCATATGTTTTAAAATACTTTGATCTTAATGATTCTTTAACATCGTTCAGGGTCTCTGTAGTCCTATTTTACTTTTCCAAAAAATTACCATATATGTTACAAATAAAAGAATGTTGCTTAGTTTTTTTTTTTTTTTCAAATGCTTTATTGATGTGATTAGTCAGGGCACAATCATAAAATTAAGAGAAATACGGTTACAATCCGTTGCGATGGACAATCATAACTTCAATAAACATAACCAAGTTAAATTTCACATCTGTAAATTTAAATTCCGTCCATCGCTTCCGAGGACGGAAACTATAACATCCATTTTTTATTTTTTTTGCCAGTCCTCAATGGAAGGGGTGACCTGTGTTTTCCACTTTCTGGGAATCAATATCTTGGCCCCAGTAATCATGATCAGCAGAAGCGCTAAGTGTGCCTCACTTTGAGATTTGGGAAGGGACAGAAATGTAATGTTGAGGATTCCAGACATTTCCAAAAATTTCCAAGATTCGGGCAGTGCCACCAAATGTGAAGTAATGACCTGTCTCCCCCACAGCCCCTCCAGCAGGTGGGACTGAGAGTAGCAAACAATTTATGTAACCTCATCGAAGTGAGGTACCATCTGCCAAGAAGCTTGATATGGGACTCTTAAATATACGCAGACACTGAGGATCTCTTAATCAGGGCCAGGGCCTTCACCCATGCTTTGTAATTGAAATCAGAGCCAAGTTCTCTGTGCCATTGACTTGTATATGAGGGGAGTGCGTCCGCCCCGGGGACGAGCAAGATTTTGTAAATCAGTGAAGTCAAATGTTTTGGGACTTGGACTGTGGAACAGAGTGTCTCAAAAGGTGTAAGGTTTCTCCCTAGATCCTGCTTGTTTTTGTGGGTCTTTATAAAGTGGAGAAGCTGGTTATAATGTAGCCATGAGTTGAAGATACCTGTGTATTTTTTCTCCCAGCCTGTCCTGGGACAAAACATTCCCATTCTCAACTATGCCCTGTATCGATCCCTCCCTGAGACTATATGGTTTGGACCTGCGATACCCCAATTTATGAAAGGGGAGATCGGGATTTTCAATAATCGGAAGGAGAGGTGAGTTCCTTGTGGATACGTGAGTTGTGGTAGCCAAAATACCGTCCCACACTCTAAGAGTCTCTGCAAGTAGATGGTAATCCTGTATATTATTTGGTCTCTTTGGAGGAGCGATCCAGGCCAGTATTCCCATGTTATTTGATTTGAGAATTTTCCTGTCTAAATGTATCCATGCCTTCTGTTCTACATTATGTGACCACTCGACTATCCTCTGTAGGATGACCGCGTTTCTATATGTTTTTAAGTCAGGGAGGCCCAGACCGCCTCTGTCCCTGGGCAAGTACATAGTCCGTCTGGGAAGGCGGGGTTTAACTTTAGCCCATACGTACTGTTCGATCAGTCTTTGGAGCTGGTCTAAGTATCCAGCCGGGAGGGCAATGGGGACCGTTTGAAAAATATATAAGATCCTAGGGAGGACATTGATTTTAATAATTCCCACCCTTCCCAGCCAGGAAAGAGGCCTATTACTCCAGGAGGATAAGTCGGCTGCAATATTATGTTTGAGGGTCCCATAGTTGTGCTTGAAGAGGTCTGAGGGGTCAGAGGTGAGGTGTATTCCCAAGTATTTTAATTTTTCTTTGGCGATTTTAATGTTGTATTTTATATGTAATGACTGTATGATCTTGGGGCATGTATTAACATTTAAAAGCTCTGATTTACTAAGGTTAAGGAGAAAATTAGATACACCACCAAATGTTTCCAGCTCACCCAGAAGTTCAGAAAGAGACGTTTCGGCGTTTGTGATGGCACAGAGAACATCGTCGGCATATAGTGCCTGTTTATACTCGGAGTGGTCAATTTGTAACCCCGTAATGTTATGATTCTGTCTGATTTTTTGGGCTAGGGCCTCTATTGAGAGAGCAAATAAAAGCGGGGATAAGGGGCAGCCCTGCCTGGTGCCATTCCTGATGGTAAAAAAATTTGGATAATGTACCATTCACTCTAATCCTGGCATTCGGACTCGAGTAGAGGGCGAAGACTGTATTTAAATAGGCGTCTCCAAAACCCATCGCTACCATAACCCGATGCAGAAAAAGCCAATCGACCCTGTCGAAGGCCTTCTCCGCGTCAGTTGAGAACAGCACTAATGGAGTATTTGAAGTTCTGGCATGAGAGATCAGCTGTAAAACTTTGGTGGTGTTGTCCCTGGCCTCCCTGCCAGGGACAAAGTCCACCTGATCGTTAGATACTAGTTCTGGGAGGTATTTATTAAGGCGGTTCGCCATAATTTTAGCCAAAAGTTTCATGTCTGCATTGATTAAAGAGATAGGTCAAAATTTCTCTGGGACCTCTAGTGTTTTACCAGGCTTAGGAATAACGGTTATATGGGCTTCCAATAGGACCCCTGATAATTTTGGGTTATCTCTGAGGCTGTTGAATAGTTGAAGGAGGGGACAAGATATTTCTTCTATGAACTTTTTGTAGTAGGGTATAGTGAAGTCATCCGGGCCTGGACTTTTCCTGAAGGGGAATATTTGATGGCTTGGGCTAGTTCCTCTTTAGTGATTGGGGAGTCTAAGTAATCCGAGGCCTCTTTGGTTAAATTTGGTAACCCAATGTCTTGGAGGTATGAGTCGATTTCTGCAACCCTTCGGTGCTGTGGATTCTCACCCCCTATTGACTCTGGGTCTTTCTCAATGTTATATAAGGAGAAGCAGTATTTGTGAAACGCAGAGGCAATCTGTGAGCTACTATACAGACAGTGACCGTCTTTAGTTTTGATCGAGTGTATATAGGACTGCAATTGTTGTCTTTTAAGAGTTCTAGCCAAAAGTTTTCCGGGTTTGTTCCCTCCTTCGTAATAGAACCGCCTCAAGGATAATGCTTTCTTTTGACGCATTTCCTCTAGATATTTATTCAGTTCAGATTTTGTGGAGATTAGTTTGTTTTTAACGTCTGTACTTAATGGGTCAGATTTATGAGAGGCTTCTAGAGTTTTTAGTGTGGAGAGTAGGTCATTGTATATTACTCTATAGCGTTTGTTAAGTGTTGCATTATGCTTAATGAGGGCTCTGCAAATTACACTTTTATGAGCTTCTCATACCGTCATAATTGGAGTGAGTTGGGGTGTATTTATTTCGAAATATTCTTTTAGTGACTTGCGTATGTCTTCCAGAATTAAGGGATCGTCTAATAGAGTGTCATCTAATTTCCATGTGTAGTTTGTAACTGGGATGTCAGGCCAGTGGACCAGGCAAGAAACTGGTGCATGATCTGACCAGCTAATATGGCCTATGTCACATTTTTGTGTGATTGAGAGGCCATTGGCGTCTGTGTAGATGTAATCTATCCTCAAGTAGCTGTTATGGAGAATAGAGTAAAAGGAGTAGTCTCTCGAGTTTGGGTGTAAGGTTCTCCAGGTATCGTGTAATGCCACATCCCTGAGGGTGGAGTTAACCTGTTGTATTGTTGAGGAGGGGGTGCAAGTTACGCCTCTCGACGAGTCTATGGAGGTATTAGCCACCAGATTAAAATCTCCTGCCAGAAAAGTTATCCCCCTGGAGTGCTCCAAGAGGAGATCTGCAACCTTTTTAATGAAACGCCCCTGGGAAAAGCTAGGAGAGTACACCAATGCTGAGTGATGTAGTGTCCATATAGTGTTCCTATTACAATTATAAATCTGCCCTCTGGGTCCTTCTCGACCTGGGTCATGTGAAAAGGGACCGATTTGTGGAAAATGATACCCACCCCCCCCTTTTTGCTCGCCCCCGAGGCAAACACCGCTCTCGGGTACAACGGATGGAACCATTTAGGTTCCCTTCTGGAAATGGGTCTCTTGTACTAGAATAACTTGGCTCTGTAGCTTAGCTAACTCTCTAAAGGCGATAGAGCGTTTGCCAGGGCTATTAAGCCCCTTAGCGTTTATTGTGGTGATATTGATGCCGTGGTCTTGGAACTTGCTTGCCTTTGGCTGCATAATTATAATCCCTAAGGGCTGAGGAAAAAAAAAAAAAGAACAGGAGTAAATGGAAAAGGTTAAAGAAGATAGGATGGGGTTTAGTAGATGGTAAAAGGGAGGAAGAGAGGTCTAAGGAGAGGGATTAGAGGGGATATAGGAAGGATAACTAAGTTTACAGTCTGAATATCTTTCAAACACTAGATACTTAACTCTCTTGCTCTGTAAGATGAGAAAAGTTGCAGCTTTACTAACAAACTAGCAATATAAGAAAAAAGAGAAATAACAGAGAACTCTGTAGCTCAACAGTTTCAAACCTGTAACAACAACAATAGGGGAAAAGCCCCATAACTGCCGTTAACTATTAAAGACATTAACACCCCAATTACTTCATTGGGGTGTGATAACTTTTGGCATTTGAGGTATTATGAAAACTGGTGAGTTGGACTATGTGATGGACAAAACTGTCTATTTGGTGTGTGTTATAATGTGAGATATGGTAAGATGAAGTGGTCGACAGGACTAAGCGTGATGATGCATGGCAAGTAGAGTAAAGTGGTGACTTGTGACTAACTGTTTCTGTTCGACCACTAAGAATATTTTACAAAGAGCATAGTGTTTAGGTGGTCTATATGTAGTACAACTCTCTCTGTGAGTAAGTCTCAGAGAGAAGAAATGCTTAGCCGCATAGTGCGCATTTAACAAGTTATGTTTTCAATATTCATCACGCACTAATGGTGCGTTAACCTCCTATTGAGTGAACAGTTTAGCGTTCCGTTGGTTATACTGGAGCAAGAGATTTGTTCAATGGTAATTTGTCTCTTTATACATGTGCACTAAGGGTGTGTACAATGTGACGTGGGTGCGAGCTATGTCTAGCATGTTGGCTCTAACAAATTGTGTTCAAACATAAACAGGCAAACATAGAACTCTTTTAAGCTAAACAACTAACAGTAGATAAAGTAACAAATAATTTACCAATATCTCACTAGGCCCTCTATATCATTACTTTTTTTTTTTTTAAATGAACATACAGGGAGTGCAGAATTATTAGGCAAGTTGTATTTTTGAGGATTAATTTTATTATTGAACAACAACCATGTTCTCAATGAACCCAAAAAACTAATTAATATCAAAGCTGAATAGTTTTGGAAGTAGTTTTTAGTTTGTTTTTAGTTATAGCTATTTTAGGGGGATATCTGTGTGTGCAGGTGACTATTACTGTGCATAATTATTAGGCAACTTAACAAAAAACAAATATATACCCATTTCAATTATTTATTTTTACCAGTGAAACCAATATAACATCTCAACATTCACAAATATACATTTCTGACATTCAAAAACAAAACAAAAACAAATCAGTGACCAATATAGCCACCTTTCTTTGCAAGGACACTCAAAAGCCTGCCATCTATGGATTCTGTCAGTGTTTTGATCTGTTCACCATCAACATTGCGTGCAGCAGCAACCACAGCCTCCCAGACACTGTTCAGAGAGGTGTACTGTTTTCCCTCCTTGTAAATCTCACATTTGATGATGGACCACAGGTTCTCAATGGGGTTCAGATCAGGTGAACAAGGAGGCCATGTCATTAGATTTTCTTCTTTTATACCCTTTCTTGCCAGCCACGCTGTGGAGTACTTGGACGCGTGTGATGGAGCATTGTCCTGCATGAAAATCATGTTTTTCTTGAAGGATGCAGACTTATTCCTGTACCACTGCTTGAAGAAGGTGTCTTCCAGAAACTGGCAGTAGGACTGGGAGTTGAGCTTGACTCCATCCTCAACCCGAAAAGGCCCCACAAGCTCATCTTTGATGATTCCAGCCCAAACCAGTACTCCATCTCCACCTTGCTGGCGTCTGAGTCGGACTGGAGCTCTCTGCCCTTTACCAATCCAGCCACGGGCCCATCCATCTAGCCCAGCAAGACTCACTCTCATTTCATCAGTCCATAAAACCTTAGAAAAATCAGTCTTGAGATATTTCTTGGCCCAGTCTTGACGTTTCAGCTTGTGTGTCTTGTTCAGTGGTGGTCGTCTTTCAGCCTTTCTTACCTTGGCCATGTCTCTGAGTATTGCACATCTTGTGCTTTTGGGCACTCCAGTGATGTTGCAGCTCTGAAATATGGCCAAACTGGTGGCAAGTGGCATCTTGGCAGCTGCACGCTTGACTTTTCTCAGTTCATGGGCAGTTATTTTGCGCCTTGGTTTTTCCACTCGCTTCTTGCGACCCTGTTGACTATTTTGAATGAAACGCTTGATTGTTCGATGATCACGCTTCAGAAGCTTTGCAATTTTAAGAGTGCTGCATCCCTCTGCAAGATATCTCACTATTTTTGACTTTTCTGAGCCTGTCAAGTCCTTCTTTTGACCCATTTTGCCAAACGAAAGGAAGTTGCCTAATAATTATGCACACCTGATATAGGGTGTTGATGTCATTAGACCACACCCCTTCTCATTACAGAGATGCACATCACCTAATATGCTTAATTGGTAGTAGGCTTTCGAGCCTATACAGCTTGGAGTAAGACAACATGCATAAAGAGGATGATGTAGTCAAAATACTAATTTGCCTAATAATTCTGCACTCCCTGTATGAGCAACAGTTCAACAGGGGTGTCAATAATCAGTTCTATAGTTTCAGTAGGCCACAACAGTAGCCCGCAGGTCAAGTGTGAATAAAATGTTCTAATGTCTTGACAAAGACAGATTTGATAAACAGTACATTACCCAGAAGATTCCTGCTCTCAGCAGCTACCCAAATGAGGAATGGGAGGAGGGTGTTTCAGTTTCGTCGCTTGTGCCCTGTAATGTAGTCGCAGGGATAGGTTGTCAAAGAATTCTTTTTCGTCTGCTCCTGGTCTGAAGATAACAGTCTTATTGTTGTTGTTGGCTATGATAGAAACTGGAAATCCCCAACGATACTGGATCTTGTGAGATCTTAGTATTGATGTTATGTGGCCCAATTCTCTCCTCTTCTGAAGGGTCACTGGTGATAGGTCCGTAAAGATTTGTATCTCTGCTCCAGCATGAGTTATAGGATGTTTGCGCCTTGCTTCTTGGATGATCTCTTCCTTATCCTTAAAGCTAAGGAATTTGACTATTATGTCTCTCAGTGGTGCTTTACTGGGAGGCCTGGGCCTAAGTGGCATATGTGCCCTCTCAAGTGGTACTTCTGGTGCAGAGGGGTTTCCTTTAATGATTCGAAAAAGGGCCTGTAGATAACTTTCTATCCCCTGTTGGGGGACCGTTTCGGAGACCCCGCGGATTCACAGGTTATTCCTGCGGCCTCTATTGTCGAGGTCCTCAATTTTATCGTTTAGGAATTGTAGATTGTCTGTGTGATGTTGCAGCACAGTGGAATTCTGCTTTATGGTGGCTGATGTGGTGTTAAAATTAGTCTCAACCTTGAGTATCCTCGAATCTAGTGCTGATATATCTTTTCTGAGGTCCCCGAATAAAGTTTTCATCTCCTGCATAACACCCCTAATGTCTTCTTTAGAGGATAAGAGTACAATGTCCTCTTTAGTAAGATATGGTGAGTGGGGAGCTTCAGTGTTTAGAGAGGAGGTCTGTGACAGTGCCATTTCTTCCCTATTTATAGATTTACCTGAGTCTACTGGTTTTAGGTATTGGGAGAGTGGCTTTGAGGTTATTGACCTGTCAGTCCTGCTCTGTCTCTTATTAGGCATTACCCACTCGTTTTTTTGTTTTTGTTTTTATATGTTTATTTAAAAGCTTTAAGTTACGTCTCTGGGGATTGTGTTTCCAATGACCAAACACTGGCTATGCATTTATTCAGGTAGAGAGCCTGCAAAACATTGTCCCTTAATGATCAGACCCCTGGAACTTCTGGGCGCTAACACCAAACTGACTGTTTTCACAGCCGAGCCTACCCGCAGCCTCATCTCTAGTAAGTGCAGAGCCTTTGCGATCAGCCTCCCACCCGCGACGGCACAATCCTTTGCCTCCTTATTCTGGATTATTTGTGCAGACCACACAGGCGGTCCCTCCAACCCCGGTTTTCCTCTGGATCTTAAGGTCAGCAGCGGCGATGAGTAAGAGGCCTCTCCCGGTGACTGCGGCGGATGACAATGGCGGCACGCTCAGCGCTGGTGTGGGCTTGGCCTGTCTGCCGCTCAAAAGATAAGCGCCGCTTTGCTGTGTTCAATCCCCTTGAGCTTGTTAGGGCCCCTGTTTCTCTAGGAACTGATGCGGGGGTAGTGCCTCATGGGAGCCTTCACTCACCGGCAAGTCTCTAGTGTAGTTCCGGTGCTTCCCTTTTTCCAGCAGGCCTCCTGGGTTCTCAGAACTAGCGCTGTAGCGGGCTGCTCCCTTCAGGCTAATAGTTGCTCCCAAAAGTAGAAGGCCGATGCCAGGGATGATATCTCAGTCCACTCAATGATAATTAATCTAATTTGGTGCCATATAAAGCTTTTTTGCCAGTTTTGGAAGCAGTAGCCCTTCTAGTGTGTGGCCATCTTTCAGAGCGGCCAGACTCTGCCCCCTCTTAGTTTTATTTTTAATATCGCTGTTAGCTTGCCAATATTGATCAGAAGAATAAGTAGCAAATGATTGATGTATTCAGGGAAGAACATGCATCGCAAATATTCACTAATCAAGAGATTTCAAGGCTCCTAAATCGAGCATAAAGATTTTTAAGGTATATTTTAAATATTCAAAAAAGTTATAGCATACTAGATATTAAAATGTCCCTTTCTTTAGATAATCAGAGTTTATTAAAGGACCATTGAATATAATAGAATTACATAATCAACAAAGTGCATAATAAAAAGACAATGCAATAGCCCTTACCCTGAATTTTAAATGAGGAGTAGATTTTCTTCTGACACATTTGAAGAGTTATTTTTATTTTGCTGGCTCCCTGTATCATGTGACATCTATATAATCTCAAAAACAAATTATTGCTAAATTACTTTACTATTAATGTCAACTAAATTCAGTGACAAAGCAAAGGTTAAAAACGCAATTTAGCGACTTTGAGTAAGTGCATGTAATATACAAGGGAGATAAGAGATATGTCTTAGGAGGAAAACATTCACCCATTTATCTGCATATTGCTTTTTAAAGGGACAGCCTACTACAGAATTGTTATTGTTTAACCCCTTAATGACCGAGGACGTGCAGGGTACGTCCTCAAAAAAAGGCAGTTAACGCCTGAGAACGTACCCTGCACGTCCTCGGTGTGGAAAGCAGCTGGAAGCGATCCTGCTCGCTTCCAGCTGCTTTCCGGTTATTGCAGTGATGCCTCGATATGGAGGCATCCTGCAATAACCATGTATGGCCATCCGATGCAGAGAGAGCCACTCTGTGGCCCTCTCTGCACCGGACATCGATGGCCGGTATCGTTGGTGGGTGGGAGCCGACGTGGGAGGCGGGTGGCGGCCATCGATGGGCCCAGTGATGTGGAGGGGGGCGGGATCGTGGGCGGGGATGACCAGGGGCGCGCACGGACGCGCGTGCGTGCACGATGGGGAGGGGGCGGGCGCGTGCACGGGAGGGAGCGGGTGGGAACCGCTACACTACAGAAAATATCTAATCTAATCAGGGTTCTAAAAACATAAAAATAATAAAAATAAAAATCGAAATCAGGGGGTGTTGGGTTGGTATGTGGGAGGGAAGCTACACTACAGAAAAAAAACTGGGGAAAAATAAAAAAAAAAAACATTGTGACAGACCCTTCTGTCAGGACTGAAGGAGTTAATTGTGTTTAGCTAAGAAACTAATTTCTAAAGACAGAGTTGCTGGCTCCAGCTATAATCTAATTAGTGCTAAGCATTCTATTGTTTGATCACCTTAGAGAGAAAACGCCTAAGTGATAAGAAGGGCCAAGAGTGTCTTGTGGTTGAAGTGTTTAAGTAATATAATTCTATTGTATCATGTCAAAGGGCTTGTTCCCTCCATGTAATGTACAACAGTCTTTCAACCCCCATCTGGGGGGGGGGGTGTCAAACCTGTATAAATACTAGGCATCTAGCCTTTAATAAATGTCATTCTGTTTAAACCTGAAAACTGGCTGGTTTGTGAATTGCTGATTCCCTATGCAGGACGTTGTTCCCTGGTATTAACCCTTGGTACACTGTTGGTACCGTAACATTGGTGGCAGCGACGGAATGAACCTTATCGCCCAGAAGAGCAACTACACAAGCCAGTAACCTCAGGAAGAGGGGGATTATTACAATACTGACTAAGATGGAAAAGAGAAAAGTAAATTTTGCAGTTTTTAAAAACTTCCTGGAAACAGAAGGAGAGATTGATGGCTACCTTGCGGATTTTGAGAGGCAATGTGCACTACACAAGGTACCCGCAGAGGACTGGGTCACGATATTATCTGGAAAATTATCCGGCGGGCCAGAGAGGCTTTTCGGGCCATTCCAGATGAGGAAGTCAGGGATTATAATACGGTAAAAGAGGCTCTGCTCTCCAGGTATGCGGTTACACCGGAGGCATACCGGAGGCGGTTCAGAGACACTGTTAAATTAGCTGGAGATTCCTACCTTGAGTGGGCATGTAAGGTGCACCGCACAGCAGCTCACTGGATAGCGGGGTGCCAAGCCATATCTGGGGAAGAGGTGCTTGAGCTATTCCTGTTGGAACATTGCTTCGACAAGTTACCCGCAGGAGTTCGAGAGTGGGTTCGGGACCGTAAACCCTCCACCCTGCAGGAAGCGGCTCGCTTGGCAGATGAGTATACGGATGCCCGCAAACTGGACACTGCTACCACTAAGCCCCCTGCTAGAGTGGAGTACAGACCCCCAGTCACCCCAGCAGCTGCCAGTTACCAAACCCCGGCCCACCGCTATACCACACGGCCTCCGGCCACGAACTACCCTCAGAGAGCCCTGTTCAATTTGCGGGGCTACTCACAACCGATTCGATGCTTTGGATGTAAGCAACTAGGGCACAAAAGACCAGAGTGTCCCCTAAACGCAGCGAACCAAGCGCAGTCCTGGAGAAGACCTGCCGGCGGAATCCCACGTAATCCTCAGCCTGCGGCCCGCTACGTAGAGGCGCAAGAATGCTGGAGCATCCTACATGAGGCAGACCTTGTGCAAGCTGCCCACCGGAATAACCGGCAACTGGTTAAAGTGAATGGGAAGAAGGTCAGTGGTCTACGGGATACTGGTGCTACCATGACCTTGCTTCAAAAGAACTTGGTGTCTGAGAAACAGTACACTGGAGACACTGTGGCTGTGAGGGTAGCAAGGGGCGATGTGTTCAGCCTACCTGTTGCCAGGGTACATTTGGATTGGGGAGTGGGCGCTAGACCTGTGAATGTGGGGGTCAAGAAGGACTTACCTGCTGATGTTCTTCTTGGAAATGACTTGGCCCCCCTTGTTTCTGCCTACGCTCCTATGGGTCCCGCTGATGTTAACTCTGTGACTACCCGTGCCCAGATCCATGCAGCAGAGACTGACCCCCCTGCTGCTAAGCCCCAGGACGCTGAGCTCAGTAAATCTCTATCCGCTATTGATATGTGGAGGTCCCGTTACAATGCGCTGATGAAGGAGAAGAGGAGCGCAGAGGAAAAAGCATGTTTAGAACGTGAATCTCTGCTAGACAAGCTGCACCGACAGACTGCAGAAAACACCAGCTTGAGAGTGGGACATGAAACCTTAAAGACAAACTTAGCGACACTTGAGGAGAAGCTGACGCTGGCTCATAGTGAGGTGCAGCAACTCAAGGGCACCCTATGTCAGTATGAAGGGATTGTGGATACCTATAAAGAGCAGGTACAGAAAACTCGTAAAGAAGCTGATGGGATTTTGAAGGACTGTTTAGCCCTAGTCTGGGCACTGAGGAAGTTGAACCCTTCTTTGTATGGACAGGAATTCTCTCTCATAACGGGAATACAGATGGATTGTCCTGGCAAACTGACATGCCTACCACCTCCTAGTCCGGTCATCCCCAGGTTGACCCGCCAAAGGGTCAAGCCGGGTCTGCCGGAGTGTTCCACAACGGGGGAGATATGTGACAGACCCTTCTGTCAGGACTGAAGGAGTTAATTGTGTTTAGCTAAGAAACTAATTTCTAAAGACAGAGTTGCTGGCTCCAGCTATAATCTAATTAGTGCTAAGCATTCTATTGTTTGATCACCTTAGAGAGAAAACGCCTAAGTGATAAGAAGGGCCAAGAGTGTCTTGTGGTTGAAGTGTTTAAGTAATATAATTCTATTGTATCATGTCAAAGGGCTTGTTCCCTCCATGTAATGTACAACAGTCTTTCAACCCCCATCTGGGGGGGGGGTGTCAAACCTGTATAAATACTAGGCATCTAGCCTTTAATAAATGTCATTCTGTTTAAACCTGAAAACTGGCTGGTTTGTGAATTGCTGATTCCCTATGCAGGACGTTGTTCCCTGGTATTAACCCTTGGTACACTGTTGGTACCGTAACAAACATTTTTTCTGCAAATTGGGTACTGGCAGATAGCTGCCAGTACCCAAGATGGCCCCCAAAAAGGCAAAGGGGGATGGTTAGAGAGATGCTTGAGGGGGGATCAGGGAGGTTGGGGGCTAAGGGGGATCCTAAACAGCAGCATATGTAAATATGCTATACATTTTTTTTTTTTTTTTTTAAATATTCCCTTTATTTTTGTACTGGCAGACATTCTTCCAGTACTTAAGATGGCGGGGACAATTGTGGGGTGGGGGAGGGAAGGGAGCTGTTTGGGAGGGATCAGGGGGTGTGATGTGTCAGGTGGGAGGCTGATCTCTACACTAAAGCTAAAATTAACCCTGCAAGCTCCCTACAAGCTACCTAATTAACCCCTTCACTGCTAGACATAATACACGTGTGATGCGCAGCGGCATTTAGCGGCCTTCTAATTACCAAAAAGCAACGCCAAAGTCATATATGTCTGCTATTTCTGAACAAAGGGGATCCCAGAGAAGCATTTACAACCATTTGTGACATAATTGCTCAAGCTGCTTGTAAATGATTTCAGTGAGAAACCTAAAATTGTGAAAAATGTAACGTTTTTTTTTAATTTGATCGCATCTGGCGGTGAAATGGTGGCATGAAATATACCAAAATGGGCCTAGATCAATACTTTGGGTTGTCTACTACACTACACTAAAGCTAAAATTAACCCTAGAAGCTCCCTACATGCTCCCTAATTAACCCCTTCACTGCTGGGCATAATACACGTGTGGTGCGCAGTGGCATTTAGCGTCCTTCTAATTACCAAAAAGCAACAACAAAAGCCATACATGTCTGCTATTTCTGAGCAAAGGGGATCCCAGAGAATAATTTACAACCATTTATGCCATAATTGCACAAGTTGTTTGTAAATAATTTCAGTGAGAAACCTAAAGTTTGTGAAAAAAATTGTGAAAAAGTGAATGATTTTCTTTATTTGATTGCATTTGGCGGTGAAATGGTGGCATGAAATATACCAAAATGGGCCTAGATCAATACTTTGGGGTGTCTTCTAAAAAAAATATATACATGTTAAGGGATATTCAGGGATTCCTGAAAGATATCAGTGTTCCAATGTAACTAGCGCTAATTTTGAAAAAAAGGGGTTTGGAAATAGCAAAGTGCTACTTGTATTTATGGCCCTATAACTTGCAAAAAAAGCAAAGAACATGTAAACATTGGGTATTTCTAAACTCAGGACAAAATTTAGAAACTATTTAGCATGGGTGTTTTTTGGTGGTTGTAGATGTGTAACAGATTTTGGGGGTCAAAGTTAGAAAAAGTGTGTTTTTTTTCCATTTTTTCCTCATATTATATAATTTTTTTTATAGTAAATTATAAGATATGATGAAAATAATGGTATCTTTAGAAAGTCCACTTAATGGCGAGAAAAAAACGGTATATAATATGTGTGGGTACAGTAAATGAGTAAGAGGAAAATTACAGCTAAAAACAAATACCGCAGAAATGTAAAAATAGCCTTGGTCCCAAACGGACAGAAAATGGAAAAGTGCTGCGGTCATTAAGGGGTTAAAAAGATAGTTAATCTCTTTATTATCCATTCCCCAGTTTTGCATAACCGGTTACCTCTGTGATTACCTTGTATCTAAGCCCCTGCAGACTGCCCCCTTATCTGAGTGCTTTGTACAAACTTGTATTTTAGCCAATAACTCCACAGGATTGAGCACAATGTTATCTGCATGGCACACATGAACTAGAAGGTCTTGCTGTAAAAAGCATAGAGAAAAGGGGGCGACCTGTAGACGTTTAGAGACAAACAGAAATGTAGAGGTTTAAAGGTTAAAAAGTATATTAATATAACAATGTTGGTTATGCAAAACTGAGGAGTTGGGGCGCGATTCGATATACGGCGCAGGTTTCGGCGCAAGCGTGGAAACCTGCGCCGCCCGTAGTTTCAGCTCGCAACTTGAGCTATCACATATACGGCGCCGTCAGATGCTAAAGTGCCGTAAGTCGGACAAACTAGCGATGTCCAGAAATCTGCGTAAGTACAAATTTCTGGAGTCGCCAGTGACTTACGGCACTTAAGAAACTGCCACCGCCTACAAAACCTTACAAAAGTATTAAATCTCCCGTACTGTCTAACACGCCTCCCAAAAATAACCCGACACGTATACCCCTCTATCCGCAATCCCCCCTCTCACTCCTAATAATAAATATATTAACCCCTAAACCGCCGCTCCCGGACCCCGCTCCCAGCTACATATGTTTTAACCGCTAATCTGACCCCCCTACACCGCCACCAGCTACATTAAATGTTTTACCCCCTAATGTGACCCCCCTACACCGCCGCAAGCTACATTAAAATTATTACCCCCTAATGTGAGCCCCCTATCCTGCCGCCACCTATTTAAACTATATTAACCCCCTAATGTGAGCCCCCTACTTAAACTATATTAACCCCTAATCTGATCCCCTTACACCGCTGCCACCTATATTAAAATTATTAACCCGAGGGCGGAGCTAACCACCAAGCCGAGTGGTCGCAAGTGTGAAGAGCTCCACAAGGAATTAAGAAATTAAAGTAGCTTTTACTAAAATTTTGAGAAATTATTTGAATTAATACCCCCTCATTGCTGGACACTGACCATCTGAGGGCAAGTAAGGGCAGTCATCCACAACCCGGGCTATTCTGTGCCTGAAAGCAGCGTTTTACTAGAGAGAGGCTGAACCATCACAGCAGACACCGGAGGGTCGGGGCTCCGCTCCGGTGTCTCTGCACCACGAGACCGGGCCTTACTGGTTGGCTCTAGTGGAGGATCTGCGCGGATAACAAACAGGCATTAATGGCCAACGCTGTCTCCATCAGCCTACAGGTTGGCCCTCCTGCTTCCGATCCACTGCCGTGTGCTAATTGACCCTGAGTACCGGGCATCAGAGAGGCTCCCCTGCGACTGCTCTTACCTTCTAGCTGGGCCCAGGAGGAAGAAGACGGAGCGGCATCTAAGTGGCGCGAAAATCCGCCATTAGCAAAAGAGCGCACATACCTCCCCTATGTCGCCGCTGTTCTGACAGACACCTGTGGGCCACACTTGAGGCGACTATTAAGAGCTAACTCCCGTAACCTCCCCGGTCAGTGGAGAGTGACTGGAGGCAACTTGTGGGGTGAGATCTACCCGAGGAGGGGCCCTGATGTTGCCATCTCCCTTCTTTATCTAACTGCCTCATGCTTATCCCTGGGAATCACCTGTCGCTATCACCACATCCTGGTTCGTGTCCCCACCTTACAACCCATCTGCTCCACACTGAAGCCTTGGGCTGTTTCGGGCCCTCATATCTGCACGCAGGCTACATTAACAGATTGTGAATTCCAGCCACCATGTGGGGAGGGCCTAGCTGGGCCATAAACGTTCAGCTGCTCAATTCAAAATAGGAACTAGCCCCTCTATAAGGACACCTGAGGACTCTATACACAGGGGTAAGAACTAATTATATTTCTATATTAGACGCTATCCTATTCCCTCCACTTATAAGGCAACATTTCAAAGTATTACCTGCCTCAACCTAAGGCCTCCCCATTGAACTGCTTTTTACCACCCCAGCCTTATGCACTACCATCCCCATTGCGCCTCAAGCCAATAAACTTTACATGAGACTGGCCTAACTATCAAGGGGTCCCCCTGGACCCACTTTGGTTTTTACTTGTCCTCTGGTCGCCCCACGTCCCTTTAAGACTGAACCAGAACAGTTGGAAATACACTGGGTCTTCCCTAATACTGGAAAAGCCACATCTACCCCAGTTGTCAATTTGGACACAAAATTCAGCCCTTACTTACATAAAACCTGCTATCCTTATTAAGCTTGGGGCTACTCTAACAACCAACCACCTGTACAGAAGCAAACATAAGCTGCTGTCCCAGTACTTATTTGGTCCATAGATCTCTAGACATATAGACTCTTTGTATTAACTGCTGCGTCAGTTTAAGTGTCTTTGGAGCCCTGGCCCAAAGTGGAGTGTTATGTCATTGAATTGTATTGTTTTACTGTGTTGTATTTTGTTTTATGCAGCATATTACTCGCACCATAACACAGTACTAGGCTCACTGTGATCCATACCTTGTCAGTACTGCGTATAATCTTTATCAGTTAAGTACTTTGCAGAAGAGGGCTGACGTCTGTGGGCTCCCTTGTGTCTCTCCCTCTCTGACCCAGCTTACCTGGGTTGGTCACATCCCCACCTCACCTTACCCACCCTCACTTTATTTGTGCCACCACAGTGAGGCTTAGCAATGTAACCCCAGTTTAAGCCCCAATCCAAACTTCTCCTTAAACTGACCACTGCTGTTTGAAGTTTACCCTTTCATCTCAACTGTACAGACTCTCTTCTGGCACACTAAAAAGGCCCCTACTTCTTGCCACCCCTTATACTACATTCTATAGACCCTTTAAACTAATAGCTGCTGCGCCTAACATATTCTATATTACTGTGGCCCTTTAAGCATCTCCCCCTTTCCGGCCCGCTAGTCTGGGCTGGTCACTTCCACTTCCCCTTTTCCCTTCCTTCACGGTCGTATCCCCCCTTCCCTGAGGTGCAGAGGGGTCCATAGGGGCCATTTAGTCCACACAGACAGACACTAACTTTGTATTGTTACATATGGAATCAAGTGTAATACTGTAAATGTATGTGACATAAATTGGTGATGTTTAGCCTCACTCTCGCAAGTTAAGCTATAAATGATATAACTTTCAGGTAAAATACCAGGTGCAGGTCCTACGTGTTTCATTTTCCTTACAGTGTCCTGTGTGGTCAGAGGGGAATATTTTAGTGGGAGGGCTCACTCCCTTAGATCTTAGTTATCATGCCTCACGCCTCAAAAAGAAACCCCAGGACCCCTGCTGGGTCACAAAAGTCTGTTCTTGATCACTTTTCCCAAGCTTGCAAAGATCCTAGTTCACAGAGGAGAATGGAAAGCGACCCTGAGTCACAAGATGAGGGCTCCCAATCGAGCTCTCGTTCTACAGCCCATCTCAACCACTACATCACTGAAAATACGTTGCAGAAGATGTTGGCGTTGCAGACCAAATCGATTACAGCTGAAATCCAACTAAGCTCCGTGGAACTTAAAAAAAATATCGCCAAAATAGGTGACAGAGTAGACACCCTTGAACGCCAACAAGATGACCTGGTCACGGACCACTCTAGCTTGCTCTCATATGCCGAAACCCTTGCGGATGAAATCACACAACTTGAATTAAAACTGGCGGATTTAGAGGACAGGGCCAGGAGAAATAATGTAAGATTCAGAGGCATACCTGAGTCAGTGTCAGCGGGCGACCTCCAGGAATTCCTTAAAATGCTTTTTGTGGCCCTTCTAGGCCCCCTAGAGGGCACGTCTCACACCATGGAACAGGCATATAGAGCCCTTAGACCAAGGACTATCTCCTCAGATATGCCAAGTGATGTAGTAGCCTGCTTTCACCACTTCACCTTCAAGGACCGCCTGATGCAGGCGGCTTTCAACAAACCCCCTCTACCTGAGCCCCTGAAAGACATTCAGTTGTTACCAGATTTCTCACCCTACACCCTGCAACAAAGGAAGCTATATGCCCCTATCACATCTCAGCTCAGGAGGGCCAACATCAAGTATAGGAGGGGCTTCCCCACTAAATTGATAGTGACCAAGGACAACCAGACTCACACCATCACTTCCCCTTCCTTGGGGAACACTCTTCTGGCTAATTGGAGCCTACAACCGGATCCGGGAACTCAAGCACCATCTCATTCCCGCCTCAGGGCCTCAGCCCCTGAATGGACACTAAAAGAACAGAAGCCTAAACGACAGAGGCAAAACCCCCCTGACCACTCTCTGAGGCCTCAAGCCTCACCCACTTAGGACCTGCTACCAAGGGTATGTGTATACTAAAGGTCTTGACTTTGTTGAAAACATTGTTGCATGCCTTGACCTTGTTATAGACAGTTATTGAAAGTTTACAGTTTAGACACTATTAGATTATTGTAATTATTCCTTTCATATTCTATAACGAATATGGTTTTGCACTAAAACATTGCTGCTGGCAGAACCACACACACTCTGGTTCTGCCACCAACAATCAGTGACTGTTCATAGTTCAGATGTTCTGTTGAAGGTTTGGAGTCTTGACACATTAACTTGGCGGCATAAATGTGCCCTTTATGCCTTGACAAAATTGTACATTCTAATTCGGCCACCAACACTCAATGTTTGCCTATAGTTAAGATACTTTCGTTGTAGGTTAGTGTTAAGATTCCTAGAGTTGGCGGTGCAACTAGACTCTGTGTGTCCTAAAATGAATAGGGTTTTGCTGCTGACACGCTGGTATAGCTTGCACCGTATATTTTGTTTTATTTACCAACAGTCTATAAATGTTTACTGCCTTAACATTTTTGAAAACAAGGTTTCAACTATGCACGTCTTGACTAACATGTTTATGGTTTTAGCTTATACAACTTTGTTACTATTTCTACAACATGTCCCACTAGAGAGTGAGGCGACTCACCTCAACCCACTCCCCACTAGGCAGTGCTAGCTCCCCCTCAGGCTTAGGAGCCCATACTAGGGCTCCACTTTGGTGGACTACTTCCTCCGTATCTCTTCCCCCTCTCCCCCCCCCCCCTGCAACCTCCCCATCATCCCTGTCCCAAATAGCTTCCCTAATCAGGATCACCAGATATTGAATAATAAATGGCACCTCTTCGATTTCTCACCCACAACGTTAGGGGCTTGAACTCAGTGGGCAAGAGGAGTCTATTTGCTAGGTTCCTACGCTTTCACAGGGTAGATGTGGCTTTCCTACAGGAGATGCACCTACTCGCCAACACTCTTCCCGCATCCTTCCCAGTCTTCAAGACAGCCTCCTACTCTAAAAAGGCAAGAGGGGTGGCCACTTTAGTACACAAAAGGATAGCTTTTGAACCCGTCCAGGTGATCAGGGACCCCCAGGCGAGATACCTCATAGTGGTTTGTAACCTTGACCATATTACATATACACTGGTTTCAGTTTACCTGACGAACACCTCTCAGCCTAATTATCTTAAGAAGATTCTAAAAAAATTTAACATTTTAAACAAGGAAAGGTGATTATTGCAGGTGACATGAACATGGTATGGGACAATGATCTAGACAGAAAAAAACTCACCCTTCAGAGATGAGCGATCGCATCAGACACTACATGTGGCAGGTTTAGAGGGCACATGACCAGTTTTAACTATTTTGACATTTGGAGATCAGTGCATCCCCGTGACAGAGATTTCACTCATTTCTCTCAGCCCCACTCCACATTCTCCAGATTGGATTATTTCTTCTGTAACCCGGAAACATTAGATTGTGTACAAGCCGTAAACATCCAATTATGCCCGTGGTCTGACCACGACCAGGTAGTAATAACATTAGAATCTAGAAACACTACCAACACCAGACCCCCATGGAGGTTACCTCACCACCTGTTGGCTGATATCCCCTTTAGGGAAGAACTCAGATCTGAAATAACAACTACACTACAAATTAATGACACCCCTGATGTCCGAGATGACATAATCTGGGGGGCATTCAAGGCCACAACCAGAGGCCTGTTTATTCGCAGACAAGCACACCTTAGGAAACAGGCAGGCCTTACCCTATCTCAGGCCCATTGTAGGTTACGTATGCTAGAAACACAACAACGCACTTCAGATAAAGTAGACTTAAGCCAGGAGGTCCAAGAACTTAAAAAACATATATGCCAAATAGAGTTCAGGAAAACACAGAATAACCTGTTTCGGCTGAAACAGCTTATGTACTCGAAGGGCCACACAGCAGACACTATTCTTGCCAACAAAATCAGACAGCATAGAGGTGCTACACGTATACACAAAATCAAACACGGTAAGCAGGTTTATAGGTTGCCGTCACTAATTGGCCAGCGGTTTCATGATTACTATGCCCCTCTATATAATATACAGGACCAGGCGGGTCCTACACAACCACCCTCCTCACAGATAGGACTGTTTTTACAGTCCTTGAAACTCCCTGCCTTAGATGAGACCCAAAAGGGAAGTATCGACGTCCCAATTGCTTGCCAGGAAGTGAGACAAGTCATTAAAAACTTGAAATCTCTGAAGGTCAGATGGTTTCACTGCCATATTCTAGAAAATTTACTGTAAAGAAATCTTACCCATCCTGACCAGAATCTTTAATATAGCAATGGAGGAGGGAACCTTCAGAAAGGAATTTTTGGAGGCCTTATCACCATCCCAAAGCCCAACAAAGACCCATTGATGTGCCCTAATTACAGACCCATATCATTAATCAATACAGACATCAAAATTTACGCGAAAATTCTGGCTAACAGGTTGGCGAGGTTATTACCCTCCCTAATCAACCCAGATCAAGTGGGCTTCATCCCAGGCCATGAGGGCCCGGACAACACAAGGAGATTACTAAACATCCTATACAAGGCTCAGAGATTAAACAAGCCCTTGGCCGTGCTTTCGCTAGACGCTGAAAAGGCCTTCGATCGGGTCCACTGGGAATACCTATGGAAAGTCTTGGAGGCCTTCCAGTTCCCAACACAAATTATACTTGCAGTGAGAGCACTATACTCAGCTCCCACGGCCTTGGTTAGAGGCCTCGGGTTCTGTTCACCGTCCTTTCCCATCACCAACGGCAAACGACAAGGCTGCCCCCTCTCCCCTATCCTTTTTGCTTTGGCCATCGAACCCCTTGCCACAGCTATAAGAGGAGATAAAGATCTAGTAGTAATTACTCTACACGGCACCACACATAAGGTGGCGCTCTTTGCGGATGACACCACAATCTTTACCTCCAAACCATTGCAAACCATACCAAGCTCCTCTCTTTGCTGGAGACTTTCAGCGGTCTCTCCTACTATAAATTAAACCAAACTAAAACAGAAATATATCTACAGGGATTTTCGGCAGATGTCTCTAAACAGATACAAAATAAGCACAAATTTGTAATGAATAATTCCCACATTCTCCATTTAGGGGTGAAAATTTCCAGCTCCCTTCCCCAAATTCTTGAAGACAACTATAAGCCTCTCCTCTTAGAGCTTAGATCTCTAAGTCGGAGGTGGAATTTCAAAACGGTCTCATGGTTGGGTCGCATAGCTGCCCTCAAAATGAGCTACCTCCCGAAACTCACATATGTATTCAGATGCCTCCCACTCAGAATCCCTCGCTCCCTCATTCTACAATTCCAAGGAGCATGTACCAAATATATTTGGCAGAGCAAACCTCCCGCCCATAGATGCCTAAAATACGCCAGAATGGACGGGGGGGTGGCCTCCCCGTCCATATCCAGGTACTACGAGGCGGCAATGCTCACGCATATATACCAGTGGGGCGTAGTTGGCTCTGAAAGTAAATGGAGAAGTATAGAACAGGCGTCTCTCCCATTCGATTTGACTCTAAGAGACTTGATTTGGACACCTCCGCACTGTCGGAGACTCCTTTGCATAACAAACACGGTGATAAAAGAATGTCTTGCAGTCTGGGACCAAATACGCCACTACAAACACATAGCTCCTCACCCCTCTCCTATAACCGCCCTATCGGGGCTCCTTTCGGGCCTTCCTGACTCACACCCAGCCACCTGGGCTAGGTTAGGATTTAGTAAGGTAGCGAACCTATGGTCCCCGACCTCTCAAGGAACCTATGTGGAATTACCTCACAATGACGACCCTAAATCTGGCCCATCGTACATGACCTTTGAATATACTAGGGTAATAAGCTTACTCTCCAGATGGGGGTTTAAACCTTCCTCCACCCGACAGCTGACTGTATGGGAGGCCAGATGGCAACAGGGTCGACGATTAGGTAAACCGTTATCATTGCATTACACCCTTATGGAAGGAGCGTCCCCTACGGATAAGGCTTCTCACATTCTTAAATGGGAACAGAAGCTGATCATATCCATACCAGTAGAAGTATGGCAATGTACACTTTTACTCACAAAAAGTGTGCTACATTGCGTCACTATCTATGAAACTTATATTAAGCTCCTCATGCACTGGTACTATGTTCCATCCAGGCTAGCCGCACTCTTCCCCGCAGCCTCCTCGGCTTGTTGGAGGGAATCCGCTCACAGGGGTGATATGCTCCATATTTGGTGGCATTGCCCCAAACTTCATCCATTACGGACTCAAAGTTTTGCTGTCTTGGCAAGCATGGGAATTCAAGTCCCCAGGTCTCCTGAGGTTGCTCTTTTTCACTTATGTACACACAAACTACCCAAACACCAGGGCACGCTATGCATTTACTTATTCTCTGCTATCAAGCTATCTATAGCAAGTAGATATGTGCATGGCGAAAAAATTTGGTTCGGTTCGGATCGATTCGGAATTTTTCGAAGTTCGGTTCGGATCGATTCGAATTTGGAAAATTTCGAATCGATTCGTTTCGGATTTGTTTCAGATTCATTCGGATTCAAAGAAATTCGTCTGGATTCGGTTCGATTTGGTTCGATTCGGTTCGAAAATTCGGCAATTCGGTAAGTGTTAGGTGGGATTAGACTAGTATTATACTGTATATTAGGTGTTAACCTAACATACTGTATAATACTAGTGTAATCCCAATGGCCATCCGAATTTACGAATCGATTCGATTCGGTTCGATTCGGAAAATTCAGCAACATTTTAATTTGGAAATTCAGTTCGATCCGAATCGCCGAATTTGCAGAATTTTCCGAATTTCCGAATCGAACCGAACCGAATCGCACATGTCTAATAGCAAGGGCCTGGAAGAGGGTTAACCCCCCCCCCCGCCTGGGCAGATGTAGTTTCTTTGATGGCTTATATATACTCTATGAAAAAAAATGTATACTACACTATGGGTAAACCAGACTCCTTCGAGCTAATTTGGTCAGATTGGAAGGACAGGTTCGAAACCCAGTGGCTCCCGAGTTTTGAAGCCTAAATAGAGGTCCCTGACACGTGAACAGAGATAGGGACTCCTGATTACACTCCCCCTCCTCCTTCACAATTTAGTTAACCCCCATCTATACTGTAGTGAAATCAACATCTCAGTTATCTCCCCCAGCACCCCTTCCCCCCCTCCCCTCTTAATCATGATATGGTACCTGGATCCAGTTCGCTCCCCTATGTGTGTTAAGGAGAACTGGATTCCACATAGCTCAATCATTTTTTGCTACATTATTAATATTGGTTGTGACTTGATACTGTAACCATGCATAAACATGTAACCTGTTCCTGTAGTACGCTTAAATCATACTGTTGTTTGTATCCTCTTATTGTTATAAAGTAAAAAAATTTTATTCCAAAATAAATAAATAAAATTATTAACCCCTAATATAATCCCCCTACACCATCGCCACCTATAATAAATTTATTAACCCCTAAAATACTAAAATTTAAATTACAAATAGCCCTGAAAAGGGCCTTTTGCAGGGCATTGTCCCAAAGTAACCAGCTCTATTACCAGCCCTTAAAAGGGCCTTTTGCGGGGCATTGCCCCAAAGTAACCAGCTCTATTACCAGCCCTTAAAAGGGCCCTTTGCAGGGCATTGTCCCAAAGTAATCAGCTCTTTTACCTGTAATCTAATCCCCCTACACCGCCGCCACCTATATTAAATATATTAAACCCTAATCTAATCCCCCTACACCACCGCAACCTGTATTAAATATATTAACCCCTAATCTGAACCCCCTACACCGCCGCCACCTATATTAACTATATTAACCCTAATTATATTAGGGTTAATACAGTTAATATAGTTATTATATTATATATATTAACTATATTAACCCTATCTAACTCTAACACCCCTAACTTAATTATTATTAAAATAAATCTAAATAATATTAATAATATTAACTAAATTATTCCTATTTAAAACGAAATACTTACCTATAAAATAAACCCTAAGATAGCTACAATATAATTAATAATTACATTGTAGCTATTTTAGGGTTTATATTTATTTTACAGATAACTTGGTATTTATTTTAACTAGGTACAATAGCTATTAAATAGTTAATAACTATTTAATAGCTACCTAGTTAAAATAATTACCAAATTACCTGTAAAATAAATCCTAACCTAAGTTACAAATACACCTACACTATCAATAAATTAATTAAACTACAAATATCTAAATTAAAATACAATTAAATAAACTAAACTAAATTAAAAAACAAACAAACACTAAATTACAAAAAATAAAAAAAGATTACAAGAATTTTAAGATAATTACACCTAATCTAAGCCCCCTAATAAAATAATAAAGCCCCCCAAAATAAAAAAAATCCCTACCCTATTCTAAAGTACAAAGTAATCAGCTCTTTTACCTGTAAAAAAAAAATAGAATACCCCCACCACCCACATACCCCTATTCTAACCCACCCAAACCCCCCTTAAAAAAACCTATCACTAACCCCCTGAAGATATCTCTACCTTGAGTCATCTTCACCCAGCTGAGCCGAAGTCTTCATCCAATCCGGGTGATGTCTTCATCCATGCGGCAAAGAAGGGGTCTTCCATCCGGGCGATGTCTTCCTCCAAGCGGCATCTTCTATCTTCTTTCTTCCGGCTCCATCTTCAGACCTCCTACAAATGAAGGTTCCTTTAAATGACGTCGTCCAAGATGGCGTCCCTCGAATTCCGATTGGCTGATAGGATTCTATCAGCCAATCGGAATTAAGGTAGGAAAAATCTGATTGGCTGATTGAATCAGCCAATCGGAATTGGCTGATAGAATCAGCCAATCGGATTGAGCTTGCATTCTATTGGCTGTTCCGATCAGCCAATAGAATGCAAGCTCAATCCGATTGGCTGATCCAATCAGCCAATCGGATTGAACTTCAATCCGATTGGCTGAATCAATAAACCAATCGGATTGAACTTCAATCCGATTGGCTGATTCAATCAGCCAATCGGATTTTTCCTACCTTAATTCCGATTG
The DNA here is from genome assembly GCF_027579735.1 of Bombina bombina. NCBI lineage: Eukaryota > Metazoa > Chordata > Amphibia > Anura > Bombinatoridae > Bombina > Bombina bombina. The sequence goes on along the minus strand of NC_069503.1, from coordinate 189,668,092 downwards.
GCTGATAGAATCCTATCAGCCAATCGGAATTCGAGGGACGCCATCTTGGATGACATCATTTAAAGGAACCTTCATTCATCGTTAGTCCGTTGGGCCAGCTGGATGTTCCGCGTAGGAGGTCTGAAGATGGAGCCGGAAGAAAGAAGATAGAAGATGCCACTTGGAGGAAGACATCGCCCGGATGGAAGACCTCTTCTTTGCCGCTTGGATGAAGACATCACCCGGATTGGATGAAGACTTTGGCTCGGCTGGGTGAAGACGACTCAAGGTAGGGAGATCTTCAGGGGGTTAGTGATAGGTTTTCTTAAGGGGGGTTTGGGTGGGTTAGAATAGGAGTATGTGGGTGGTGGGTTGTAATGTTGGCGGGGTATTCTATTTTTTTTTTACAAGTAAAAGAGCTGATTACTTTGGGGAATGCCCTGCAAAAAGGCCTTTTAAGGGCTGGTAAAAGAGCTGATTACTTTGTACTTTAGAATAGGGTAGGGAATTTTTTTATTTTGGGGGGCTTTATTATTTTATTAGGGGGCTTAGATTAGGTGTAATTATCTTAAAATTCTTGTAATCTTTTTATATTTTTTGTAATTTAGTGTGTTTGTTTTTGTAATTTAGTTTAGTGTATTTAATTATATTTTAGTTTAGATAATTGTAGTTTATTTAATTTATTGATAGTGTAGGTGTATTTGTAACTTAGGTTAGGATTTATATTACAGGTAAATTGTTAATTATTTTAACTAGGTAGCTATTAAATAGTTATTAACTATTTAATAGCTATTGTACCTAGTTAAAATAAATACCAAGTTACCTGTAAAATAAATATAAACCCTAAAATAGCTACAATGTAATTATTAATTATATTGTAGCTATCTTAGGGTTTATTTTATAGGTGAGTACAGGTGGCCCTCGTTTTACAACGGTTCAATTTACACCGTTTCAGAATAACAACCTTTTTTTCTAGTCATGTGACTGCTATTGAAAAGCATTGAGAAGCAGTGCATTTATTAAAATAGCCAGTAGGTGGAGCTGTCCGCTTGTTTTGCAGCAAAGCCAAGCAAGCTGAAATTAATCAGTTTAACCAGACATGAGCTATCAAGCAGATTTCAAAGGAACAAGATCTTCCTGTCTATAAATCAGTCCAGATTGGAATGCATAGAAAGAACTGTTTGCAGAAAAATGCAGTCTGTGTTGTGTGATTATTTTATTAGGTTTATAATGCTGTTTAGCAAATGTGTTTGTTCATTTAACTTAGTTTAATTATATATTCTGTGTTGTGTGATTATTTTATTAGGTTTATAATGCTGTTTAGCATTTAAAGTCTTCATTTCAAAGCTTTAAAAATAATGTATTAGATGTTACTTATGACAATTTTGAGAGGGGCCTGGAACCTATCTCCCTCACTTCCCATTGACTTACATTATAAACTGGGTTTCAATTTACAACGGTTTCAATTTACAACCATTCCTTCTGGAACCTAACCCCGGCGTAAACTGAGGGCTACCTGTATATAGTTTTAAATAAAAATAATTTAGTTACCATTATTAATATTATTTAGATTTATTTTAATAATAATTAAGTTCTGGGAGTTAGATAGGGTTAATATAGTTAATATATATAATGTAATAACTATATTAACTATATTAACCCTAATATAATTAGGGTTAATATAGTTAATATAGGTGGCGGTGGTGTAGGGGGGTCAGATTAGGGGTTAATATATTTAATATAGGTGGCGGCGGTGTAGGGGGGTCAGATTAGGGGTTAATATATTTAATATAGGTTGCGGTGGTGTAGGGGGTTTAGATTAGGGGTTAATACATTTAATATAGGTGGCGGCGGTGTAGAGGGATTAGATTAGGGGTTAATATATTTAATATAGGTGGCGGCGGTGTAGGGGGATTAGATTACAGGTAAAAGAGCTGATTACTTTTGGACAATGCCCCGCAAAAGGCCCTTTTAAGGGCTGGTAATAGAGCTGAGGGGATCATATTAGGGGGTAATATAGTTAATATAGGTGGCGGCGGGGTAGGGGGCTCACATTAAGGGGTAATAATTTTAATATAGATGGCGGCGGTGTAGGGGGATTACATTAGGGGTTAATAATTTTAATGTAGGTGGCGGCAGTGTAGGGGGATCACATTATGAGGTTAGACATTTAATGTAGGTGGCGCAGGGTCTGGGAGCGTCGGTTTAGGGGTTAAACACTTTATTAGGGATGCGGCGGGGGATTGCGGTTGACAGGTAGATAGACATTGCGCATGCGGTAGGTGTTTTATTTTGCAGTCAGTTTAGGGAGTTACGGGGCTCCAATACTCAGCGTAAGGCTTACTACGCCAGCAATTTGTGGCGAGGTGAAAATGGAGTAAGATTTCTCCATTTTCGCCACGTAAATCCTTACGCTGTATATTGGATACCAAACTGCGCTGGTTTGGTATACCTGTCTATGGGCCAAAAAACTACGTTCGAAGGCAGAAATATACAAGCGTAACTTCTAGGTTACGCCGTATATAGGATACCAAACCAACGCAAAATTTGGCATCGCCGGCTTTTGCGGGCGACAATTTTTATCGGATCGCGGCCCTGGTAGTAAAGGCGTTATCTATCTTTTTAAACAATAACAATTTTGGAGTATACTGTCCCTTTAACTGTTAAGAAACCTGTTGACATAATATTTACTGACATATGGACTGATATTATTATTACTGGTTTATTCTGGGTCTTCACTACAACAATCAATAAGAATTACAGCGATATAACTATTCATAAAGTGACAAACGAGTGAGCTGACAAATATACCATTATTAAAATAGGATTTTGGTACTCTTATCTGTAGATGACACACACTTTTGCTTGTTAGATCTTTCTATGCTAATATTGTAACTAAATTCACTTGTGCTTTGTTCTTTGACAGCTGTTAAGCAATGAGAAGAATGAATCAAAGTCTTTTGACTGTTGGGGAAGTGTTAAATACGCTCAAGGAGGAATGTTTACCTCCAGCTATTTAAGTTTATAATATGTTGTGAGCGAGAATCTTTACTTTCCTGTGATTGCCCTGCTGCATGTATTGTATTAAAAACGCTATCACTTCCCTACTGAGATATTTGCAAAAATACATGACAGGTTTGTGTAAAGAATTGAGGCATGATGGAGACATTATGTCTGGACCATTCTTTAATCTGAATCTATTATGTATACATTGAATGCCAGTTTATTAGGAGATAGTCATTATAATCATTATGAGCAGACGTGTACTTGCTGAATGACAGGTTTGATTGAAAAGGCAGAGAATTACTTTTGACAAAAGATAGACAAGGGTTGTTAGGTAAAATATATGTTGCCTAAGGAAGGACCAGTCACTTAACCAAGTGCTTTAATATGCGTATGCATTTGATACATAAACTGTTAATACTATATGACAGCAAATGGAAATGTAGAATGCTTTTTTCAGATACATTTATGTTAGTACAAGTGTGGTGAATTCATGTATAATTTATACGTTTCCATATTGTTAAAAGGAATGTAAGAATTTGTTAAATCATCATCTTTGGAATATGCAAGTTGTATATCTTCAAGAATGATTTACCTCTAGATAACTTTCAATTTGTTCTTGAAGGGTGGAAAGTACTAGACTATAATAAAGCAGAATATGCAATATTATTTAAATTAAAAATGTTCATATTTTTTATATGTTTCTATAATTGTCAAAGTATTTACTTCCTGCTCAGAATAGTTAAGACAAATTTGAATTTGTGCATGAAATTTGATTTTCCACATAATGGACTTGAATACAAGTGGCGCACTAACTGTTGTGTGCGAGCGATATCGGCTTTATCAAGGCTCTTTGCACGCATGAGGAGTGCACATATTACGAGTTGAAAGAAAATGCAAACGTGAGAGTGCATTCGCAATGTACGATTGTCAGGTTAGGTTAGTGCAACGTCACAGCTAAACTGTTACGCTTGAATGAAAGTGGACCCCCCAGCAAAAATACATTTAAAAGTACAATAATACTCATAATAATACTGTCTGATAACAATTATTTTAAAAAATATTGCATAAAAAAAGTTATAAAGGCTCAAAGATATGAGGCGTCAGTTGTTAGAAAGAAAAGGCATGCAAAGGGCTTTAACATAGAAATACATACATATACATGTCTAAATATATATATATATGTATGTATGTATATATATATATATATGTATATATGTGTGTACATATGTATTTATATATGTATATATGGATTTTAAGACACATAAATACACATGTACACACATAAATAGATATAAATATAAGTGCATTGGAGCCCTTTGCAGTCAAGTAGCTGACAACATAGCAAATCCTACTGTATATAGGTAGTATTCATATATAATAAAGTGCTTTAACTAGGTATTTACTGTATATATTTTATATTCCAATGTTCTTTATATAGGGGAATATGTTCTAAGTATTTCTAAATAGAAATTCATATATATAACTGTATAGATATATATTTTACCAAAAAACATCATATATATATATATATATATATATATATATATATATATATATATATATATATATATATATATATATATATATAGATATAGATATATATATATAAAAATATGTATTTATGAATAAATAAAACTTGTTCTTCTATGTGAAGAACATTGGAACAGGGGCGGAACTACAGGGGATGCAGAGGATGCAACCGGGACCAGGCCCCCGAGGGTGGGGGCCCAGCTTATTTTTTTTTTTTTTTTTTTTTAATAAAAAACGTTGACCTGCCACTGCCTGCACTGATATCATGTGAGTGTGACATGATGCTTCACTAGTGTCTCTGTCTCTGATTACAGGGGTTAGTGTTTCTGTTTAACCCATTGGTGTTTATGTATGTGTGTGTATGTATGTATGTGTGTTTATGTGTGTGTGTGTGTATGTATGTGACTGTGTGTGTATTTATGCATGTATGTGTGTGTATTTATGCATGTATGTGTATGTGTGTGTATGTGTGTGTGTATGTATGTATGTATGTATGTGACTGTGTATTTATGCATGTATGTGTATGTGTGTGTGTATGTATGTATGTATGTATGTGACTGTGTGTGTATTTATGCATGTATGTGTGTGTGTATGTGTGTGTATTTATGCATGTATGTGTATGTGTGTGTGTATGTGTGTGTATTTATGCATGTATGTGTATGTGTGTGTGTATGTGTGTGTGTATGTATGTATGTATGTGACTGTGTGTGTATTTATGCATGTATGTGTATGTGTGTGTGTATGTTTGTGTGTATGTGTGTGTATTTATGCATGTATGTGTGTGTGTATGTATGTATGTATGTATGTATGTGACTGTGTGTGTATTTATGCATGTATGTATGTGTATGTGTGTGTGTATGTGTGTGTATTTATGCATGTATGTGTATGTGTGTGTGTATGTGTGTGTGTATTTATGCATGTATGTGTGTGTGTATGTGTGTGTATGTGAATGTGTGTGTGTGTGTATGTGTGTGTGTATGTTTGTGTATGTTTGTGGAACTAGCAAATTACAGACCTTGTTACTACAGCATGGAAACTATACAGTACCACTATATACAGTATGGGGGGGCTGGACCATGTCACAGACTACTGTGGTCACTTTATAAAGTACTGGGGTGGGTAGGGTCAGGCCATCTCACCGGCAGATTACAGACTGTGTCACTGACTCACTATATACAGTACTGGTGGGCTAAACAGTGTCACTATATACAGTAATAGGGGGCCAGACCATCTCACAGACTGGGGGCACAGGGTACCTCCTTTTGCAGACATGTAATCTTATTAAAAAAAAATTCTGTGCTAAATGTTAAAAAAACAAAAACATATGTATCAAATTAACCTTTTTTGGATTCTTACACCTGGGCCCTGTGGTTTCTAGTTACGCCTCTGCATTGGAATTTGAAATATTAATATTTCATGTCGGCTTAGCACACTTGGGAAAACACAATTGGGGTTTTTCCACTTTTCATGCTCTATTGAAGTTTATGGGGAAAACGTTAACAGGGTCAAAAAGTTTGGCTTTTTGCAAGCGTCAGGTTAGCACACGAGCAAAATCCTTTTATTAACGTTCAATACTCACCCAAAAAGCGAACTACTAGAGTTAACGCGTGAGCAATAGCACAAACTACACTCCACTTGTAATCTAGCACAATATATTTACAATTAAGAATTGAATTACATATGGATACAAAATAAATGTTCTCATAAAGCCTGTGCAACTATCATTTTGTGGGTAATTTTGCCTGTATTTTAAGCCCAGGGACAAATCCTTTAAACAAGTTTATGTTATCTCCATTCTGAGGCTAGTTCGGAACAAATACAAATAGGTTTTTTCACTGAACAAAGAATTCATTTACAGAATGTTGTATTGTCAGAGTTCAATGAAAACATTATTTTACTTTTCATAATTAAACGTTTTATGGAGAATTACATTTTAATTTCACCTTCAAGTTGGAATTGGAGATTCCTTTTGCTAAATATACTTTAAATTTACATTTATTTACCAGAAAGTTGCAGCTTCATAGCCAATTTAGTCAAAATTAAGGTATTTTACTTTTTTTCCATAACCTTATATACCAGGAACACCTTGAAGTAAATGTTTTGTACTTCTGCTTAAAGAGACATGAAACCTAAATTTTTTCTTTCATGATTTAGAAAGAGCATGCAGTTTTAAACAACTTTCTAATTTACTTCTATTATCTAATTTGCTTCATTCTCTTGATATTCTTAGCTGAAAAGCATATCTAGATAGGCTCAGTAGCTGCTGATTGGTTGCTGCACATAGATGCCTCCTGTGATTGGCTCTCCCATGTGCATTGCTCTTTATTCAAAAAAGGATATCTAAAACATGAAGCAAATTAGATAATAGAAGTAAATTGGAAAGTTGTTTAAAATTGTATTCTCTATCTGAATCATGAAATAAAAAATTTGGGTTTAGTGTCCCTTTACGGATTATATTTAGGGGTGAGCCCTGAGAGATCAGAATCTGAGCCAAAGTTTCCACCATTCCCTTAAAACATAATTCTTACAACTGAGCATATTATTATCTATCTATCATCAATCAATCTATCTCTTTATCATCTATCTATCTATCTATCTATCTATCTATCTATCTATCTATCTATCTATCTATCTATCTATCTATCTATGTGTCATTCTGTATCTATCTATCTATCTATCTATCTATCTATCTATCTATCTATCTATCTGTCTGTCTGTCTGTCTGTCTGTCTGTCTGTCTGTCTGTCTGTCTGTCTCTATCTATCTATCTATCTATCTATCATCTTTCTCTCTATATATCTGTGTGTCTATATCTCTTTCTATATATCTATGTATCTATCTATCTATCATCTATCTATCTATCTGTCTGTCTATCATCTATCTATCATCTATCTATCATCTATCTATTATCTATCTATCATCTGTCTCTCTATATATCTGTGTGTCTATATCTGTTTCTGTATATCTATGTATCTATGTATCTATCTATCTATCTATCTATCTATCTATCTATCTATCTATCTATCTATCTATCTATCTATCTATCTATCATCTATCTATCTATCTATCTATCTATCATCTATCTATCATCTGTCTGTCTATATATCTGTGTGTCTATGTCTATGTATCTACGTATCTATCTATTTATCTATCTATCTATCTATCTATCTGTTATCTATCTATTTTTCTATCTATTATCTATTTATCTATCTATCTGTCATGAGATGCAGGACACAGCATAGAAGATACAATATTTTATTGCAGAGCATAGAAGTATACAGCTTATACAACACATCTAACTTGGTAACTGTGACATAGACAATAACGGCTGTAAGCCACGCCCCCATCCGGTGACATCACCTCCAACTCTCATCACATCTTCCCCTTTTTCAAAGGACAAAGCATACATTTTCTTTCCTAGAGTACATCAAACAACAAGGTATACAAGAAGCATACAAAAATAGTTTTGTTTAGTGTATAACAAATAACAAGTTAAAGAGAATATATATGAATAACAAGAAATAAAATCCTGACTTCAACATCGGGGTAGACTACCCTAGTCCATAGTAACCATGGGATTATTCTGCCTATTCTTCTGGTCAGTGCTGTAACCAGTGCTAATCCCGATATCGGACTGGAAGTTTCACCACTCTTCCACTTGACGTCATTTTACATGAACTGTCCTCTGATACAGAAGAAGGTTGTTGAGAGTCTGCTGGAAGCAAATAAGTATTCCCGCTGTGATCTTGCTGAGGGGAAGGCACCAGGGGATCCCACCGGCAGTGGCTCTGAGGCATCCAATTACCATAGCAGGCGTCTTCGATTTCTTCTCATCATCCAGTTTAACTCTGGCACTTTGCCCCACATTCAGCTCCTGCAAGGGCCTCACAGAGTGTTTTCTGTCGTAGAAGAATCGATAACCCCTTTTAGCCTCTTCATCCCTCCTAAGGACCGCATCCAGAGGAACAGAGCTGGTCGGCTGGAAGACACCCACAGAGGTTAAAGTGGTGCGAATCTGATGTCCTAGCATTAGCTGTGCTGGGCTAAAACCCGTGGCTTTGATGGGAGTCGCCCTATAGTCCAAAAGAGCTAGGTATGGCTCAGATTGCTTCAAAATTAATTTTGTTGTTTGAACTGCCCTTTTAGCCATTCTATTGGTCTGCGGGTAATGTGGACTTGACGTAGAATGGACAAAATTATATTCACTGCTGAAACTCCATGAAGCAAAATGCATTCCGTTATCACTCACTAACTCCATTGGTATGCCCCACCGGGCGAACAAGCTCTTGAGATGAGTGATAACAGCTTGACTGGTGATCTCATTCAAGGGTGCAATCTCCAAATACCTGGAATAGTAGTCAATCATGACTAGATACTTTTTAGTGTGCAGTGCTCAAAAATCAGCAGCTAATTTTTGCCACGGGCCTGCAGGTAGCGGAGCAGAAATCAAGGGCTCCCTTCTCTGAGTGTTCCCGGCAAAAGGAACATTTTTACACGTGGTTTGCAATGTGGGAACTGATCCCAGGCCACCGTACTGCTGTAGCTGCCATTTCTCTGCACTTTGTAATGCCCTAGTGGCCATCATGAATCCTGCTTAACATCTCCTGCTGCATGCCAACAGGAATAACAATGCGGCCCTGGAACAGCACCAACCCATTTAGCTCTGTGAGCTGCGACCTCTCTGACTGGAAATAACTTAAAGATATCCAGGCTGCTCGGCTCTCTGACCAACTTTCTTTTATGTACTTAATAACTTCTTGAAGGTCTGTATCTAAACGTGTCTCCTTTCTTATTTGCTCTAGCATCCCTTACAAAATGGATTTGGATGCCAGAACTGAATCCACATACACTTTCACATCTGATTCCATTGAAGATTCTTCAGCAGTAGCCAGCGGGAGACTGGAAAGTGTATCTGCCACTACCAGTTGTTTCCCCAGCACATGCACTGCCTGAACGTTGAACCTGAGCAGCCTCATCATAGGAGTTGATTAGAGAGACTAGTGGTTTATGGTCAGTCTCCAGACTAATTTTCTCTAAACCCACTAAGTAACGCAGGAAGGGCTCACAGGCCCAAACTGCAGCGAGGCACTCTTTTTCAATTAGGGCGTATTTCGACTCAGCAGCCGTCAATGTATGGGAGCAGTTGGGCGATGGGCTGTAGTTTGTTCTCATTCAGCTGCTGGAGGGTGGCCCCTAGCCCATAGCTGCTCACATCAGCACTAACCACAGTCTTTTTAGAAGAGTCGTAGAACCCTAACACTGGGGCAGACCCCAGCAAGGACTTGACCTATATAAAAGATTCTTCCTGTGAAGGACCTCAGACCCAGGCAGCATCTTTCTTCAACAACTCTGTGACAGGGTTTAGTACTGTGGATAAGTCTGGAAGGAACCTGCCCTCATAATTCACAAGGCCCAATATTTGTCTCAGTTCGTGTACATCAGAAGGACTTTTCATCTGTTCAATAGCAAGGATTTTTTCAGGGTTCAGCTTGATGCCATCACCAATAATGATATGCCCAAAGTAACATAACTCAGATTTTCTAAAATGGCATTTCTCTTTATTTAATTTCAGCCTGGACTCTCTAATGGTCTGCAGCAAACAGCTCAATCGTTGGTCATGTTCTTCCAATGTAGACCCATACACTAAAATGTCATCCATGACGACTGCCGTGCCCTTGTGGTCCCTTAGTAGGGAACTCATCTCTCTTTGAAAGATTTCAGGAGTAGAGGATATCCCGAAGGGGAGTCTGCAGAAGCAAAACCGACCTACCGGTGTAATGAAGGTAGACAGTTTACAGCACTGTGGATCTAGAGGTATCTGCCAGAAGACACTGGAAGCATCCAGTGTAGAGAAAAACTTTGCCTCAGCCAGTTTCTGAGCTATGAGTGTTGGCAGCACATATCTCTCTCTCTTCACCGCCTCATTCAGCCTTTTCAAGTCTACGCAGATGCGTACCTTCCCGTTTTTCTTTGCAACAGGCACAATGGAGGCACACCAGTCAGTTGTTTCAACAACCTCTTCAATAACTCCTATATTCTTCATACGCAGAAGTTCCTTCTCCACTTGAGGCATGAGCAGGAACGGAATTCTACGAGGAGTGGTAATGCTGTATGGGACTGCATAACTTTTAAGTGATATACGGACTGGGTTGCAATTCAGTAGGCCCAATTCACCAAACATGTCTTCCAAAATTTTATTCACTCTGGTGACAATGCCCAAACCACAGGCTGCTTTCCTGCTCAATAGGTTGTTAACACACTGACCTCTAAGTACATGTACCCACATGGTGAATTTCCTCTGCTTGTACTCACAGGTGGCAAGATATTTCCCTGCACAATCAATGCTGCCACCAGGACTATAAACTTTCGTAGTAACTTTCGCCAGCTGAGGCTGTCAAGTCAGTTTTATGAATGCTGCAATGGACATAACAGCGATGTCTGCTCCCGTGTCAATCTTGAAGGCAACCTTGGCTCCCTTTACAGTAAGGGTAACCTGCCAATCTTCGTCTGAACCAGACCGTTCAACAACAGACCCTACAAAGGACACTTCTTGACCCTCCTGGTTACTATCCACCTGCATCTCCTAAATGTATTCAGTTTTACACGCCACTTAAAAATGATCCATTCGGTTACACTTTCTCCATCAATTATCTTTAGTGGGGCATACAACATTCTGATCATGGGTACGGTTACACTGCGTGCAGCGAGCCGGCTGCAGCTATCTGCTTCTGGGCCTATCTGTTGCCCTTAGTTTACTGCTCACACTGTGTCTTTCACCTGCAACTCTCCTGAACTGCTGCACTTCATCCACAATACTCTCAGACCTCAGATCAGCACTTTGCTTTTTCACCAGTTCACTCTGGCGGACCATCCTAATAGCCCCATCTAATGTTAACTCAGTGAGACCTCAGCATTTGCAATTCCTATGACTATTCTGTTTCTGATTTGCTCTTCTGTAGCAACACCAAACTCACAAAATTCAGCTAGTTCATACAGGCTGCACACAAATGACTCCACAGACTCACACGCTGAGCACGTTTGTGAAAACAGGCCCTCTCATGAATCACATTTCTTTTGGGCACAAAGTGAGCAATGAGTTTGTTCATAACTATTTCAAAGTCAAATTCTTCCCCTTCTTGGAAAGTAAAGGCATTGAACACTGGCTCCACATATTTCCCCATAGAGTATAAAAGAGAATTACATAGAAAGAATCAAGTGGCATACATTACTGTCACTTTAAAGAAAGGGATTACTGCACACAGAATCCTTAATCAAATTGTAATTTATTAAGTTGCGATTATAAAAACATATCATTGACCGGGTAGTGTCCAGTGTCCTGAACAAACCAAAAAAACAAACCAAAAAAAAAAATTAAGCAATGCTAAAAATGTAATAATGAAGCCAGCGGACAAGGGTGGCAATCTTGTCCTTATGGATGAGTATCTCTATGTAAATGAAGTTAAGCACCAACTAAATGATAAACATCAATATGAGAAGCTAGATGTGAATCCCCTGGAAAAAAATTAAAAACTCCTTATTTAGACTATTGAATGATGCCAAAAGTCGTGGCATAATAACACCTAAAGAGTTTCTTTATTTGTATCCTGAATACCCAGTGATGCCAGTATTCTATGTTCTTCCAAAATTGCACAAGAATATGAAATACCGTTCTGGGAGGCCAATTGTCTCTGGGATCGGAAGTGTCACTGAAAGAATTGGCGAATATGTAGATCTACATCTATGCCCTTTTTTAGTGACACTTCCCTCCAATGTTAAGAACACATCAGATCTTTTGAGAAGACTTGATGGCGTTTGCGTGAATGAAGGCACGATTTTGGCATCACTGGATGTGGAGGGTCTATACTCTTCTATTCCCCATGAAGTAGGTTTGAAAGCCATCAAAAATTTTCTTAACACTAAGGGTCCAGAGTATAAAGAACACACTGAATTTGTAGTATCACTACTGAGATTCATTCTAGAATATAATGTCTTGATGTTTGATGGCAAAGTGTACCGTGAACTAAGGGGCACAGCGATGGGGGCGGTTTGCGCCCCAACATATGCCTGTTTACATCTGGGGGCTTGGGAGCTCAGTGAGGTCTTTGAAAACTACAGCAACATTGCTGATGAGCATATCCAGATGTGGATACGGTATGTGGACGATGTGCTTATCCTGTGGGATGGCACAATCAATTAATTTAAAGAATTCATTACCATTTTGAATCGGAATAACAGAAATATTTTTTGAACCTTTGAAACCAGTAATATAGGACTCTCCTTTTTTGATCTACAAATTAAGAAGGAGGGACAGTCTATTATTACAGAGAACTATAGAAAAGAAAACGCGACTAATAGTGTTTTACAAGCTGGAAGTAGCCATCCGGAGCACCTTAAGAGGGGTATTCCGTATGGCCAATTCCTGCGTCTAAGAAGGAATTGCTCCTCTCTCTCTAAGTTTGACTGTCATGCATTACAAATGAAGGAGCGCTTTCTGAAAAGGGGGTATTCGAATAAGTGTGTGAAAAAGGCCCTTTGGAAGGCAAGAAGTATGTCAAGAGATGATATTTTGTATAAAAAGAAAGAGAACCAGAACCACGTTTAATAACCAGTGGGAGGAGGTCAGGTCAATTATGAAAAAGAATTGGCACCTTCTCACAATGGATGAGAAAATTGGAGAAGTTGTGGGGACTGACCTTGCAATGGTGGCTAGAAAGGCTCCAAGTCTGAAAGATAAACTTGTTAGGAGCCAGTTTAAAAGAGGTCACTCAGACTCTGATTGGTAACATAAAAATAAAGTAATAAAAGGTAGCTTTCCGTGTGGTCACTGTGTGTACTGTATACACATGGAAAGTACAAAGAAGTTTTCAGTTGACGGATCAAAAATATATGAAATTAGGTTATTTTTCAATTACAACTGTGTGGGGGTTATATACCTCCTGCGATGCTCATGCTCGGTTTTTTATGTTGGAAAAACAAAAAGAGCCATAAATGACCTGATACAAGAGCATAGAGATGATATCACTAAACTGAGGGACACGGTCTCTGAGGTTTGTGGTTATAGATAATGGCATCTCCTCCTGGAGAGGAGGTGACAATAATAAAGTTTTACTTCAAAAGGAAGCCAAGTGGATTTTTAGACTAGATTTCCACTTGGCTTAAATGATAAATTGGAATATGCCTGTTTTTTGTAAATTCTGTTTAAAATTTCCCTTTCTATCTGAGTTTCTCTGTTTTCTCAATTGTATAAAATATGTGAGATTGAGCGCCATATTGACAGACCAGCACTGAATATGCAACACTGTAGCAGTAGTGACGTATTTAAATGTATGTTATTGACTAGGAATTATGTTATAACATCGTTACTAACTGCATAGGAAGATGGGCAGTCTGTTTACATGTTTATAATCTTTAAGATGGTATAGTCCACCTTAAGGAGACTTCCTGTGTGGATCACCTGAGCACATACAGGTGCTATAAAAGAGGTGGTTCTGGGAGATTAATTATGCCCTGATGAAGCCCCTGACACACAAGTCTATGGTGGGGGTGAAACGTACGTGACATTGGCACTCAGTGTGTTATACCATTTGCAACAATGTGGCTTTTGGATACTTTGCTATGAAGCAAACCTTTTTTGCAAGATAAACCTATTATCTGCTATATGTGGATCAGCAAACAAGCAACCAGTAGGAGGAGTTTCTGGACATCCGTGGTACACCCTGAATGAGGGGTTTGAATCGGACGTACCCTAGCTGGTGTGTGTGCACAGAACTGTGTTTATGGGACTTTGCTGTATTGGTATTTTCCCACTGGAAGTTAACCACATAGAAGCTGCTATACAAGCCTTACACTTGACAGGCATGACAGCCTATGAGACAAAGATTTTCTGGAATCTAACCAACCAGAGGAGAGGTGTGTAAGATCACTAACCTGCCCCCGTATGACGTCATCTAAGGTATCGGCATGTCTGAGAGCTGAAGGTGAATGGCGGGTTAGTTTAAACGCTGCCGCAAACAGAGGTATACCTCCGGATCCCAAGCTTACAAGCCTTCAATATCATTTGAGGACTGTGTGAGTAACTCTGACTAGTGATATATAGCCGGATGCTTTTAATCCTCGCTTTAAGGACTCTATGTCTACTTTGTATATGTTTATATGCATAAAGGTTTTTCTTGCTTTATTTAGGTTTTAGGTTTTTTTGCTAGATGTTGTATGTTTTTTGTTGGTTTGTTCAGGACACTGGACACTACCCGGTCAATGATATGTTTTTATAATCGCAACTTAATAAATTACAATTTGATTAAGGATTCTGTGTGCAGTAATCCCTTTCTTTAAAGTTACAGTAATGTTTGCTACTTGATTCTTTCTATGTCTTTCTATAAAATATTTCTTTAACCCCTTAATGACCACAGCACTTTTACACTTTCTGTCCGTTTGGGACCAAGGCTATTTTCACAATTTTGCGGTGTTTATGTTTAGCTGTAATTTTCCTCTTACTCATTTACTGTACCCACACATATTATATACAGTTTTTCTCACCATTAAATGGACTTTCTAAAGATATTATTTTCATCATATCTTATAATTTACTATAAAAAAATTGATAAAATATGAGGAAAAAATGGAAAAAAACACACTTTTTCTAACTTTGACCCTCAAAATCTGTTACACATTTACAACCACCAAAAAAACTCCATGCTAAATAGTTTCTAAATTTTGTCCTGAGTTTAGAAATACCCAATGTTTACATGTTATTTACTTTTTTTGCAAGTTCTAGGGCCATAAATACAAGTAGCACTTTGCTATTTCCTAACCACTTTTTTTCAAAATTAGCGCTAGTTACATTGGAACACTAATATCTTTCAGGAATACCTGAATATCCATTGACATGTATATATTTTTTTTTAGAAGACATCCCAAAGTATTGATCTAGGCCCATTTTGGTATATTTCATGCCACCATTTCACCGCCAAATGCGATCAAATAAAAAAATTTTTTCACTTTTTCACAAATTTTTTCACAAACTTTAGGTTTCTCACGGAAATTATTTACAAACAACGTATGCAATTATAGCATACATGGTTGTAAATGCTTCTCTGGGATCCCCTTTGTTCATAAATAGCAGACATATATGGCTTTGGCTTTGCTTTTTGGTAATTAGAAGGCTGCTAAATGCCACTGTGCACCACACGTGTATTATGCCCAGCAGTGAAGGGGTTAATTAGGGAGCATGTAGGGAGCTTCTAGGGTTAATTTTAGCTTTAGTGTAGTGTAGTAGACAACCCCAAGTATTGATCTAGGCCCATTTTGGTATATTTCATGCCACCATTCACCGCCAAATGCCACCAAATTAAAAAAAACTTTAAATTTTTCACAATTTTAGGTTTCTCACTGAAATTATTTACAAACAGCTTGTGCAATTATGGCACAAATGGTTGTAAATGCTTCTCTGGGATCCCCTTTGTTCAGAAATAGCAGACATATATGACTTTGGCGTTGCTTTTTGGTAATTAGAAGGCTGCTAAATGCTGCTGCGCATCACACGTGTATTATGGCTAGCAGTGAAGGGGTTAATTAGGTAGTTTGTCGGAAGCTTGCAGGGTTAATTTTAGCTTTAGTGTAGAGATCAGCCTCCCACCTGACACATCCCACCCCTGATCCTTCCCAAACAGCTCCCATCCCTCCCCCACCCCACAATTGTCCCCGCCATCTTAAGTACTAAAATAAAAGTTTTTAAAAAAAAAAAAAAATTACAAAAAATTAGCATATTTACATATGCTGCTGTGTAGGATCCCCCCTTAGCCCCAAACCTCCCTGATCCCCCCCAAAACAGCTCTCTAGCCCTCCCCCTCTGCCTTATTGGGGGCCATCTTGGGTACTGGCAGCTGTCTGCCAGTACCCAGTTTGCAAAAAAAAATGTGTTTTTTTGTTTTTTTATTGTTTTTTTCTGTAGTGTAGCTTCCCCCCCACACACACACCAAACCCCACCACCTGACTGATGTTTTTTTTTTTACCGATTTACATACAAATTTTTCTGTAGTGTAGCGGTTCCCACCCGCTCCCTCCCCGTGCGCGCGCCCGCCCTTCCGTGCATGTGCAGGTGCCTGTGCACTCCCCCGGTCATCCCCGCCCCCGATCCCGCCCCCCTCCACATCACCAGGGCCATCGATGGCCGCCACCCGCCTCCCACACAGGGTGACTCTCTCTGCATCGGATGGCTACAAAAGGTTATTGCAGGATGCCTCCATATCGAGGCATCACTGCAATAACCGGAAAGCAGCTGGAAGCGAGCAGGATTGCTTCCAGCTGCTTTCCACACCGAGGACGTGCAGGGTACGTCCTCAGGCGTTAACTGCCTTTTTTTTGAGGCTGTACCCTGCACGTCCTCGGTCGTTAAGGGGTTAAAGGGTTGCACCAGGTTTTGTTAAACACAGTAGTATTAACTCCTCCCTCCGATTCTATATAATAATAAAAGAGAATTAACTTGTATTTCACCACTCTCCTTGTCCAGCTTGGAAGCAATCCTGAAGTGTTGAAACTGCTGACGCCATGTGGGCCAAGCTGCAGGCTGAGAGAAATCAAAAGGCTCAGGTGGGGTAAACTTCGACATTGTCATTGCTTAATAAGCAGAAGCGCAGGCAAATACTTCTGACACCATGTCATGAGAGGCAGGACACAGCATAGAAAGTACAACACTATTTTATTGCAGAGCATAGAAGTATACAGCTTTTACAACACATCTAACTTAGTATCTGCGACATAGACAATAACGGCTGTAAGCCACGCCCCCATCCGGTGACGTCACCTCCCACTCTCATCACACTATCTATCTATCTATCTATATATCTATCTATCTATCTATCTATCTGTAAGTCAGTCTGTCTGTCTGTCTATCTATTTATAGGAAGCAACCATTAAAGTTATGCTTACGATTATAAAGATTAGAGCCTACTGAATTATTAAATTATTTGTATGCCTGTCATACTTAGTTTAGAGCAGGTTTTCAATGCGGAAACTTTTTTTCTTTTGCTGTGTCAAATGCTAGAACTGTAATGAAAAGTGTAAAGGGAAAAGTTACCTGCTTTATTTTATAGGGGAAACATATGAAACATTTAAAACTAATCCTCAGCCTTTTTAATTGATTTGAAAAACCTAATCATAAAATGACTTTATTTCTACAAAGCTTAACATATATGGATGAAATAATTCTGAATAAAAGATTGCAATGACATATGACATTCTTTATGGGACAAGGTGGAAATTTGTGTTATGTATGAATAATTAAAAACCATCCTATGAATAGTGATCTAAAAAAAGGAAAGGATATGAAAACAAGAGAAAAAGGGGAAAGGTAATTTGCATCACCAGTATATTGCATTGGATGGCATATTGTTATTAGGGTTAATTGCTATCTAAGGGAGCTAAGTCAGCCATGGTTAATTTATTATTATGGGGTACTGGGCTGCAGGATTTATTGTTGTGGATGTTAAGTCAATGTAGACAATCATTTGTATTTTGCATTTTTGCCTTTGTTTGAGTACCAGCTGTCACTGTGTGGCTGGGATGTGTGGATGGTTTAAGTAGCTACAGATAACTGTGTAGCAACAGCTGTTACTGTGTAGACTGGATTTTGAAACTTTATTCAGTTGGTATTAGTGACTCCCTTAGACATGTATAGCTATTAACATATTGTCACTATTGTCAATACTGTTTTGATCATTTGTATGTTACAGAACTGAAACTTTAGAAGGATTCTACTACAATGTGCATCTGGGTTATAATCTAGCGTTACCTATCTATATGGAATGGATTTTATTATGGGTACTGAGAAAAATCTAAAATTTTAAATTAAAGGGACACTAAAGTCAAACTTAAAGGGACATGTAACAGAAATATGGTAATTCATGATTCAGATAGAGCATGCATTTTTAAAAAAAACTTTCCAATTTACTTGCATTATCTAATTTATTTGAAGGTATCTTTGTTGAAAACGATACCTAGGTAGGCAAAGGACATTCCGATTAGTGGCTGAACATATATGCCTTATGTTAGCTAGCTCCCAGTAGTGCATTGCTGCTTCTTCTATCATGGATATCAAGAAAATGAAGCAAATTAGATAATTTAGGTAATTGGAAAGTTGTTTAAAATAATAAATAAAAATGTTTGGGTATCATGTTCCTTTAAGCTTTCAGGATTCAGATAGAGCATGTTGGTTTAAGAGTCTTTCCACTTAACGTCCATTATCACATTTTGCACATTCTTTTTATATATACACTTTCTGAGGCACCAGCTCCTACTGAGCATGTGCAAGATTTCACAGTACAGTATATACCTATATTTGCCCTGTGATTGGCTAATGGCTGTTACATGATACAGGGGCAAATTGAAGTACATTTTTAAATTGGTCAGCAAAAAATCTGCTGCTCATTTAAAATTCAGAGTAAGTTATATTGCATTGTGTTTTTATTATGCACTTGTTGATTATGCAATTCACTGCATGTAATGGTCCTTTAACTAAAAGTGACTGGAATACCCTTAGAAATATGATACAAAATAAAAAAGTAATTTGAATTCTTTAAAACTGGAGAAAAAAAACCCCAGTCAAATCTCTATTCAAGTTTTTGATAAGCTTGATACAGAGTCAGGGATGAGATTAAACATGATGAACAAGGTTGGCTTGAGATAAAAGGACTGTGCCATAGCTCTATCAATTGTGAAATTAAAGGGACAGTCTACTCCAAAAATATTTGATGTTTAAAAAGATAGATAATTCCTTTATTACCCATTCCCCAGTTTTGCATAACCAACGCTGTTATATTAATATACTTTAAACCTCTGTGATTAACTTCTATCTAAGCATCTTCTGATCACATGACTTTTATTCATTATCTATTGATTTGCATTTTAGCCAATTAGTGCAGTGCACATCTCCACAGGAGAGAGCACAATGTTATCTATATGGCCCACATGGATTAGCAGTCTCTTCTTGTGAAAAGCTAATAAAAAAAGCATGTGATAAGAGACTGTCTGTAGTGGCTTACAAACAGGCAGACATTTTGAGACTTAAATGTTATAAAATATATTAATATAACAATGTTGGTTGTGCAAAGCTGGGGAATGGGTAGTAAAGGCATTATCTATCTTTTTAAACAATAACAACTTTGATGTGGTACTTCCGGTGGACGGGTCTA
Organism: Bombina bombina; assembly: GCF_027579735.1. Classification (NCBI taxonomy): domain Eukaryota; kingdom Metazoa; phylum Chordata; class Amphibia; order Anura; family Bombinatoridae; genus Bombina; species Bombina bombina. The sequence goes on along the minus strand of NC_069503.1, from coordinate 189,648,389 downwards.
AGAAGTGGAAGCACTGACAGAAAGCTCAGATTAACACCGTGATTAAAAGCTGCTTATTCGCCTTGGCCGACTTCCCCACGCGCACATCTTGTTAGGCAAACACCCCTATCTTTGCACCAACCGAGCACATAGCGTGAAGGGTATTTTTACAGCAGCCCTTGCTCCTGAAGGGTCAGTGAAGGCACAAGAAAAGACATTCAGCGCCATCTTGGAAAATAGAAAGAGTTGCACATCGGCGTTCTATTAAGCAGCTACATAGCCGTAGAGAGCACACGGGCTTGCGACTCACAGGGGACACTAGCCATCAGTGCAAGGTGAGTCCAGCAGCGTTCCCGGCTGCACTTGGAGGTCCAGACACGGGGCAGATAAGCATCACAGGGGGATCCGCCATCTTGGAGTGCAAAAGGTGCAGTGGCTTTAGTATATAACGGCCAGTATGCCATTCATCCATCCCTGCACATTCAGTCCCCCACTCTGACTACCAACTAGCAGCGGAATATAGGAGGAACTCCTTACACATATTTAACAGAGTACTTGGACAACCCTGAATCAAGGAAGAAAGGAAGAAAAGAGGGACAGGGCAGAGAATAATAATTGGCCCACAATACTAGAGCAACACCAGGGTTGAATCTGTAAACGTTACTTTAAGCATCAACTGGCAGTAAAATCGAATATATAAGGGACAACTAATGAGCGTCGCAGAGTGATTAAATATAAGCCTGCACAACAGTAAGACATTTTAAGGATGCACAGGGTCACATTATAGAACAACTCTGCTGTCATGTTCCCCAGATTGCCTGCTCATAATATTGTGAATTGCTATTAAGTGGCTAACCAAGTCAGATTCTGCCTCAGGCAACAAAGCTGCACATGCATTTATTACCCTGAGGGGTCTCATGAAAGTAGATAAGTATTTTCAAAAACTCTTGCTTCCTGCAAAAGATAACATGGCCCATAAAGGGAAATCAACAGATAGAAAACAAAAGCATATTGTTGAAATGCACACTGAACAGCAGACCATGGGAGAGGATACATCACATCCTGCAGACCAAACTTCTTTATTGCAGGAACTTAAATCCTTTTTCCTCCCAAAGATGGAATCTTTGCAATCTGGGGTTGATACCCTAACGACGGTGGTACATCAATTTTCTTCTAGATTGAGCTCTGCTGAGACCCGCATTTCTGATGTTGAGGACAGGCAGAAAAACCATGAGGCTTCTATTAAGCAGCTTGATAAATAAAATCAATTTCTTCAGAACTGGGTCGAAGATCTGGAAAACAGGAGTAGACACAATAACTTGCGAATAATAAGGGTCCCAGAGTCTATCAAAGGAAAGGATCTTTTAGAGTTTACTGCATTAACATTTCCTAAAATGTTGGGGATCCCCCCTGACATCCTCCCCATAGATGTGTAGCGAGGCCATCGGATCGGCCCAGAAAGGATGCTTGAACATATCAAAATGAGGCCCAGGCAGGTCATATTCAAATGCTTAAATTTAATATTGAGCAAATAGTTGTGTTTATTAAATGTTTATATACAAACTTTGTTCACTACGGAGGAAGCTCTGCTGGGTCTGAGCAAGCAAACTGCTTATCTTACTGTGTGTTAAACAGTTCAACGTAAAAATAAGCATAGCTGTCTTTTCACCAAAGTTATTAAGTTTATTGTTAGCTTTGTTCCTTGTTTTGTTAGTGTTCTGGTACATAGCTATGACCTGTTTATATAACCAAAACAGGTATATGCCTGTCCATCCAAAGTCTAGTCTCTACACTGTTGTTTCTAGTCGCAGCCTTGAAATTAGACAAAAATGCGGGGCATTGCCCCAAAGTAATCAGCTCTTTTACCTGTAAAAAATCAAAAAAATCTCCCCAACATTAAAACCCACTACCCACACAACCAACCCTACTCTAAAACCCACCCAATACCCCCTTAAAAAAACACTAACCCCTTGAAGATCACCTTACCGGGAGAAGTCTTCATCCAACCGGGCCAAAGTCCTCAATGAATCCAGCAGAAGTGGTCCTCCAGACAGGCAGAAGTCTTCATCCAGACGGCATCTTCTATCTTCATCCATCTGGCGTGGAGCGGGTCAATCTTCAAGACATCCGACGCGGAAGATGATGTCGTCTGAATGAAGACGTCTGCCTGTCTGGAGGATCACTTCGGCCGGCTTGGATGAAGACTTCTCCCGGCTTCGTTGAGGACTCCGGCCTGGTTGGATGAAGACTTCTCCCGGTAAGGTGATCTTCAAGGGGTTAGTGTTAGGTTTTTTTTAAGGGGGTATTTGGTGTGTTTTAGAGTAGGGTTGGTTGTGTGGGTGGTGGGTTTTAATGTTGGGGGGATTTGTAATTTTTTTACAGGTAAAAGAGCTGATTACTTTGGGGCAATGTCCCGCAAAAGGCCCTTTTAAGGGCTATTTGTAATTTAGTGTATGGTAGTGCTTTTTTATTTTGGGGGGAGCTTTTTTATTTTGTTAGGGGGATTAGATTAGGTGTAATTACTTTAAAAATCTTGTAATTTGTTTATTATTTTCTGTAATTTAGTGAGGTTTTTTTTTTTGTACTTTAGCTAATTTTATTTAATTGTATTTAATTGTATATAATTTAGGGAATTAATTTAATTATAGTGTAGTGTTAGGTGTTAGGTGCAAACAAGAAATCCAAGGTAAGATCTGCAAATGTAAATTTCTGTAAGACTTTGTTAATAGGTGACTCCATTTTACGAAATGTACAGATAGATGATGCTAAAGGAGATTTGAGAGAGGTTAGATATCTTCCAGGTTCTACCGCTCACAGAGATTTAAATCATATTTAAAGAATTGTTAAGGCCGCTAGAAAAGACAGTGAGTTAGATGTTATTGTTCACCTAGGTACTAATGATCTAGCTAGAAATTATGTTTTGCTGTGCAAAAGGAGTTTTTTTAAACTAGGACGTTGTTTAGATCATGTGGCTGCATCTGTGTCCTTTTCTGCTGTTTTACCTGTGTATAGACAGGAAGAAGGAAGAATGCAGCGTATTATAGAATTTAACTCTTGGTTAGAGAGGTGGTGTAGGGAGAGAAGATATGGTTTTATTATCCATCAAAGCCCTATTTGGCTTGATAGCAGCTTGTATAAGAAGGATGGTTTGCATCTGGATATTAAAGGGACAGGAGTATTGATTTAAAGACTTTATTAGTAGCAATTTAAACTAATTAAGGAGGACAGAGTTAATATACCCATCTGCCCCCCAGAGCATGCCAAGACAGTCAACCAAATTTTAGATTCTTGTTTATTTAAGAAAAACATTACTTTTAGGAATAAGACTTTGAACAATGTAGGCAGGGGTTGCATTGACCATGCAAAAGGATTTGAAAATTCTAGAAATACTCTACGTGCAATATGCACAAATGCTTGCAGTTTAGTAAGTAAATTACCTGCACTTACTGCAATAATGATTCAAGATAAATTGGATTTAGTAGCTATAACAGCGACATGGTACAATGACTCTCACGACACAGTCATACCTGGTTACATCTTGTTTTAAAAAAACAGAGTAGGAAAAAAAGGGGGCGGAGTTGCTTTGTACGTGAAAGACAATATTAAAGTAACTGAAATTGTAGAAAAAAATGACAATGTAGAAAGTGTTTGGGTAACTATAGAAACTGAAGGGAAACAGGTGTTTAGAATAGGAGTAGTATATAGACCACCATTACAGGATGAAGCATCAGACAATTTATTAATTGATGAAATAGCCAAAATTACAATGAAGGGCAATGTTATTGTAGTGGGGGACTTTAATATGCCTGATGTAGACTGGGAAGTACCTGTTGCCAAATCAACTAGAAGTAAATATATCCTGTAATCTTTACAAGGGGAATCTCTTGAGCAACTAGTGAAAGAACCAACACGTCAAGGAACTATATTAGATTTAGTACTTACAAACAGTGATATAGTATCTAAGGTGTCTGTGGGTGAGAACTTAGGCTCTAGTGATCATCAGTCCGTATGGTTTAATATTCAGGCAAAGGTACTGAGCAACCATAGTAAAACAAAAGTCTAAGGCCTAGATTTGGAGTTTGGCGGTAGCCGTGAAAACCAGCGTTAGAGGCTCCTAACGCTGGTTTTAGGCTAACTCCGGTATTTGGAGTCACTCAAAAAAGGGTCTAACGCTCACTTTTCAGCACCGCAGATCCCCTTACGTAAATTGTGTGTCCTATCTTTTCAATGGGATTTTTCTAACTCCGGTATTTAGAGTCGTGGCTGAAGTGAGCGTTAGAAATCTAACGACAAAACTCCAGCCGCAGGAAAAAAGTCAGTAGTTAAGAGCTTTCTGGGCTAACGCCGGTTCATAAAGCTCTTAACTACTGTACTCTAAAGTACACTAACACCCATAAACTACCTATGTACCCCTAAACCGAGGTCCCCCCACATCGCCGCCACTCGATTAAATTTTTTTAACCCCTAATCTGCCGACCGCCACCTACGTTATACTTATGTACCCCTAATCTGCTGCCCCTAACACCGCCGACCCCTGTATTATATTTATTAACCCCTAATCTGCCCCCCTCAACGTCGCCTCCACCTGCCTACACTTATTAACCCCTAATCTGCCGACCGGACCACACCGCTACTATAATAAAGTTATTAACCCCTAATCCGCCTCACTAACTCTATAATAAATAGTATTAACCCCTAATCTGCCCTCCCTAACATCGCCGACACCTAACTTCAATTATTAACCCCTAATCTGCTGACCGGAGCTCACCGCTATTCTAATAAATGTATTAACCCCTAAAGCTAAGTCTAACCCTAACACTAACACCCCCCTAAGTTAAATATAATTTTAATCTAACGAAATAAATTAACTCTTATTAAATAAATTATTCCTATTTAAAGATAAATACTTACCTGTAAAATAAATCCTAATATAGCTACAATATAAATTATAATTACATTGTAGCTATTTTAGGATTAATATTTATTTTACAGGCAACTTTGTAATTATTTTAACCATGTACAATAGCTATTAAATAGTTAAGAACTATTTAATAGCTACCTAGTTAAAATAATTACAAAATTACCTGTAAAATAAATCCTAACCTAAGTTACAATTAAACCTAACACTACACTATCAATAAATTAATTAAATAAAATACCTACAATTATCTACAATTAAATCTAACACTACACTATCAATAAATAAATTAAATAAACTACCTACAATTACCTACAATTAAACCTAACACTACACTATCAATAAATTAATTAAATACAATATCTACAAATAACTACAATGAAATAAACTAACTAAAGTACAACAAATAAAAAAGAACTAAGTTACAAAAAATAAAAAAATATTTACAAACATAAGAAAAATATTACAACAATTTTAAACTAATTACACCTACTCTAAGCCCCCTAATAAAATAACAAAGACCCCCAAAATAAAAAATGCCCTACCCTATTCTAAATTAATAAAGTTCAAAGCTCTTTTACCTTACCAGCCCTGAACAGGGCCCTTTGCGGGGCATGCCCCAAGAAGTTCAGCTCTTTTGCCTGTAAAAAAAAACCATACAAACCCCCCCCCAACATTACAACCCACCACCCACATACCCCTAATCTAACCCAAACCCCCCTTAAATAAACCTAACACTAAGCCCCTGAAGATCATCCTACCTTGTCTTCACCTCACCAGGTATCACCGAGCCATCCTGGCTCCAAAATCTTCATCCAACCCAAGCGGGGGCTGGCGATCCATCATCCGGTGGCTGAAGAGGTCCAGAAGAGGCTCCAAAGTCTTCATCCTACCCGGGAAGAAGAGGCGATCCAGACCGGCAACCATCTTGATCCAAGCGGCATCTTCTATCTTCAGTCGATGACGACCGGCTCCATCCTGAAGACCTCCACCGCGGACCCATCTTCTTCCGGCGACGTCCAACTGAAGAATGACGGTTCCTTTAAGGGACGTCATCCAAGATGGCGTCCCTCGAATTCCGATTGGCTGATAGGATTCTATCAGCCAATCGGAATTAAGGTAGGAATATTCTGATTGGCTGATGGAATCAGCCAATCAAAATCAAGTTCAATCCGATTGGCTGATCCAATCAGCCAATCAGATTGAGCTCGCATTCTATTGGCTGTTAGAAGTCTTCAGGTGTGTCTCTGTCTTATAATACTTCCCTGCAGTCATTACTATCACACTGTGTTTTTCTATTTACTGGTAAAATCCAGGTTTTGATTTCACAATAACAGACATTGCTTGGCATGGTCTTTAACATATTCTCTCACTTAAAGCTCTGGAGCCATGAGTAAGTCTGTGCTCTAGGTGTAATACGCATTTCTGACAACTTCCGTGTATGACCACTGCTGCCAGTTGACCTGACTTTAGATCACAACTGGTTTTACCTCTTTTAACTGTGCTTGTCCCTGTTAAGTCTGGCCTGACTTTTAGCAAATAACTTTCCATTGTCTGGCACCTGCATAGCTGTGTTTGGTCCTGTCTTCTTGCCTGTTGTATACTGCTAGCAATGAGTAATTTTGCTGCTTCAATACCTGTGTATGATAATGCCTGATTTCTAGACTTTGCTTATTGTGTACTCATCATACCATAGGAAAGACAGAGACAGTCTGAGCTTTAAAGTAGAAATTTCAAAGTTCAACGTTTAATCCAAGTTGCAGTAAAAATATTACATCCCCATCAGCTTACATCAGCTAACATCCGGCACATTTCCTGCCTGTACGGCACTTCATCAGAGATTGTCAGCTGTTTCTCTGTGTCCATTAAATAGGCTAAACAATAAACTCTTAAGGTGCCATTCATACATGGGTCAAGTCCAATGGGAACACATAGGACATTTTGCAGGTGAAACTAAGTTTCCCCTGGAGAGAGAACAGAAAGGAAAATACATTTGCACACACAAAGGAAAACAGTCCTTGTAATTAAAAACAAGATCATTTATTTGCTGCAGATTCAACCAGTTTCATCCCAAAGTGCAAAGTTGACCTGTTTTGATTTCAATGTTAATGTGCCCTCATGCCTCCTGCTTCCTCTGGCAGTGTTATTTGCTCCACATTTACTTGGTATACATGTTAATAATTAAAGTAAATGGCACTCAGACCACCAGTGACCATAATTTTAATTTTAATCACATTCTAATTGTTTCTTACTGCAGAGTGAGTGCACACACAAACCTTATCAAGATCATGGTACCAGATGTTTACATTACAGAGCCTTACACATCCTGAGAGCCAGGGAGTAACATCTCCTAAACTTTTACTAATCCTCTTAGCTTTTTGGATTATTCAACATCATTTATATACAAATGCCCCTTCATATGCTCTAAAAAAGTGTGTGTCTGGCTTCTCAGTATTCAGTATCATTTGAATCCTAAAATAAAAATGTCACCCCTGCCATGTAAAAATGTTACCATGGGTGTCCATCCTCAGACCCCAAGGCAACCATTCTGGCTTTCATTGGTTTTAATTTGCTTTCATTAACCAGTTTATAGATTATATACATTTAAATACAGTGTGTTTGTATACAACTATATTACTTGTGAGGGGGGTGGAGGTTCCCACACTTTTTTTGTTAGGACTTGACCCCTGCATGCATACCTCTTATTTTATAGTAATATGATGTTAATTCTATATTCTATTGGTCATCTTAATGAATAGCCTAAATATGGTTCTATTTTATGGCACCTGAACTTATCAAAACACAAATATAAAATTATTCTTTAAAGAACCACAGAATTTAAAACATACATTCTCCAATTAAGTAGGTATCATGTATCTGTATCTGTAGGTATCATCATCTGAAATGCTATTTATTTGTGAACATCTAAATACACTCGGTAGAGAGCAACATGCTGTTTTTAAATACTATGAAGTAGATTTATTATCGGTCGAGCGGACATGATTCACTGTCTTGAATCATGTCCGCTCAACCTCGCTAAATGCCTACAGCATACACTGTTGTCATTTAACATTGCACAAGCATTTGTGGTGAAATGCTTGTGCAATGCTGCCCCCTGCAGATTTGCTGCCGCTAGCAGGGGGCTGTCAATCATCCCGATCGTATCAGATCAGGATGATTGCTTACGACCGCTGATTCTTAACTTCTGTTTCGGTCGAGCCCGAAACATCCGCTGCTTACTAAATCTCCCCCATTGAGTGAATCGTTAGCTATAACATCTTTCCACAAATGCAGGGAAGTGATCTCAATGCAGGAAAGTAACTTCAATGACAGGTCCACTGGCAGGGAAGTCCGCTCTAGAAATAAGCGCTGCTCTTTTGTTATGGACTTTAAAAGGCCCCTTGATTGATTTAAACACACTGAGCATGTGCAACCTACCGTGCACTAGCACAATTTGTCGTGCTTGACACGGAGAGAAATCCATCCCACAAAGCCTACATGTTGGTGACATGTAGAGACAGAGGTCCGGCGGCCATTTCAAATCGTCCGTTTGTCCCAAACAAAATAATTTTACAAGAAAACGCTACACTTGGGCTAGAAGTGGATTGCATGAGTTTTGACCAATGAATTGAAAACTGTGAGTAGAAATTGCATGTTGACTGTCCCTTTAATGTACTTCTGTCAGGTTTGTGCACATATGTCCAACAGAAGTACACCAATTCAAATATTGAAAAATAATTGTAAATAATTATCATAGATTTACTTAAATATGCTAAAAAAAAATGCCTTAGAATATACATGTGTATTTTACAATATCTATAATAATTATTAAAGGGACAGTCAAGTCCAAAAATAACTTTCATGATTCCAATAGGGCATGCAATTTTAAACAACTTTCCAATTTACTTTTATCACCAATTTTGCTTTGTTCTCTTGATATTCTTAGTTGAAAGCTAAACCTAGGAGGTTCATATGCTAATTTATTAGACCTTGAAGGCCACCTCTAAACTCAATATATTTTGACAGTTTTTCACCACTAGAGGGCGTTAGTTTATGTGTTTCATATAGATAACATTGAGCTCACACACGTGAATTTACCGAGGAATGAACACTGATTGGCTAAAATACAAGTCTGTCAAAAGAACTGAAATAAGGGGGCAGTCTGCAGAGGCTTAGATACAAGGTAATCACAGAGGTAAAACGTGCATTATTATAACTGTGTTGGTTATGCAAAACTGGGCAATAGTTAAAGGAACAGTAAACACCAAAATTTTTGTTGTTTTAAAAGGTAGATAATCCCTTCATTACCCATTCCCCAATTTTGCATAACCAACACAGTTATAATAATATACTTGTTACCTCTGTGATTACCTTGTATCTATGGCTCTGCAAACTGCCCCCTTATTTCAGTTCTTTTGACAGACTTGCACTTTTAGCCAATCAGTGCTTGCAATTAGGAGCTTCACGTGCCTGAGCTCAATGTTATCTTAATGAAACACATGAACTAACGCCCTCTAGTGGTGAAAAACTGTCAAAATGCTTTCAGATTAGAGGTGGCTTTCAAGGTCTAAGAAATTAGCATATATACCTCCTAGATTTAGCTTTCAACTAAGAATACCAAGAGAACAAAGCAAAATAATTGGTAATAAAAGTAAATTGGAAAGTTGTTTAAAATTACATGCCCTATTTAAATCATGAAAGTTTTTTTTTACTTGACTGTCCCTTTAATAAAGGGATTATCTATCTTTTTAAACAACAAAAATTCTGGTGATGACTGTCCCTTTAATCATTAATATTATTTTTTTTATAATATTTTTTATGTAATACTTACATAAAGCTTCATAAGAGAACTAAGTCTTCATGTGCACTAATCCGATATCCTGTTAAACCTTTTAAGGGCTATTTGTAGTTTAGTTTTAAAATAGTTTTTTTTTTATGGGGGTAGTTTTTTTTATTTTGGGGTTTTAGAATAGGCATAATTCTTTTTTTATTATGGGTAATTTCTTTGTTATTTTTTTGTAATGTTAGTGCTTGTTGCTTTTTGCAATGTTAGGTTTGGTTTTGTTTTCTAATGTTAGGTTTCTATTTAATGTAATTAGGGCTGCAACTAACAATTATTTTCATAATCGATTAATCGGCCGATAATTTTTTCAATTAATCGACTAATCGGATAAAAAGAGAATCAATAATAGTTTTCTATGTTTTAAATAAAATCCACATAATGAGTGTTACAAATATAAACTTCAGACTAAAACTTTACATTAACACAACTGTTTCTTCAATTTTTAAGCAGCAGAGCACAGTTTTATAATTAAACAAAACAAAACCACAAACTGTTTGAAAAGAGGTAGAACTAGAAAGAGTTAGATTATCACTGTTAATAACATTATGTTGTTCACTCTTTCAGAAACTTTGCATTGAAATGCAAACATGTCCACATGCTTCTGGCTAAGGCTGGTTCTCTGTTTGCAGCTATATTTCCTGCAGCAGAGAAAAGGCTGTTGAGGTGTATAAGAAGGGTTTTGCTAATTTCACCAAAGTGGGATATTTATCTTTGTTAGCTCTTCACCAATGCTAAGTGTTTTCTACCTTGGCAAGGGGCCTCTCAATAAAGTAACCCTTGACTTCATTCTAACATAAAAATATCTTGAATATCTATATGCAATGGTAATTAACCAGCTATAAGGTTACGGGAAATATCTAGTCCGCTCTAAAAATAACGAATATATACTTATTGGAAGGGCCAGAGAATCTGATCCACATTACAGCCCATAAAGACCATTCACCACAGAAGTTCACCTACCTTTGCCAAGGTTCTACAGGAATTTACCTTCCTTTGCCAAGGTGCAGCGGTACCACAATTCCATCAGTGTGCTAACCACTGCGAGTGTTAGTCTGCCAGAGAGCACCGGTCACAGAACGGTGCATATACTTTCGGTAAGCCTTTTGAAATTTGTTCAGCTTGTTCCTGACCAGACGATATTACAGTATGTGGCGCTCTCTTTTTCATTTCTAATTTTACAGATTCTTCACACTGATGACCAGAGGAGCCGCCGCTTTTGATATCCGTTCTTTTTATTGCCAATTTGAGCCAACTTTCTCACACCCGTCTACACCTGATTGTTGACGGTTTGTGTACAGACTTTGCATTATTTTATTTAGCGCGCCCCTTTTTTGGGTTTCCCTTATTGGGGATCCATTTTGACTTTGTATCTGTATATGTACAGTATACATATATATATATATATATATATATATATATATATATATATATATATATATATATATATATATATATATATATTTATGTGTTTATATGTGTATATGTCTGTAAATACTGTTAGGACCAGTCTATTGTGGGACACCTTGTAAGTGGTGACTGGCTTAGCAGAATATGGCCATATTGTGTGACTAAGATCCCATCTTTATTTAAAATTTAAAAGCATATTTAACAGGCAAAACTGTTTGCAGCATACATATATGTTAATACTATTGTGAGATATTGATCCCAATTTTATTTGAACTATTTTAAGAATATTTAGCAGACAAAAGTATATATAAATATGCTATAAATATGTGGACTTAAGTGGTTGGATGTGCACCAATACTTTTTGTTGTTTTGTAATTATTTTGGTCACTTTGGTAGCACTCCCACAATATGTGTGCTAAGATATAAAAAGTTTTTTTGTGGTGTGCTTAACCAAACCCCCTTGTTGTATTTCTTGAATAGGGAGTTGACCAAATCCCCTTTGGTTAATGCACACCACCCAGCCCAGGTGTGTTCCAGACAATGTGATTGTGGTATACATATAAAGCTAGGGAGTTTCATTCTGTGCAGACATGATTTGAGGCATAGTACTGCAGTGTGGGAATTCTGTATTTGAATATTAGAATTGAATGATTCAGCCCAGCAAAGCTAAACTGATTAGTGTTAGGACCAGTCTATTGTGGGACACCTTGTAAGTGGTGACTGGCTTAGCAGAATATGGCCATATTGTGTGACTAAGATCCCATCTTTATTTAAAATGTAAAAGCATATTTAACAGGCAAAACTTTTTGCAGCATAAATATTTGTTAATACAATTGTGAGATATTGATCCCAATTTTATTTTAACTATTTTAAGAATATTTAGCCGACAAAAGTATATATAAATATGCTATAAATATGTGGACTTAAGTGGTTGGATGTGCACCAAAACTTTTTGTTGTTTTAAATATAAATATATATATATATATATATATATATATATACATACATATATATACAGTATATATGTATTTTTTAAGTGTTATGTGCAACTTTTTATTTTCACCAAACAGGTAACCACAGCTCTGAAATGGCGGTAAAGATTATAGAGTAAATCATGATTGCACTCACGCGATTGTGTTTCCTTTCAACTTGTAAAACAATCGGTAAGCCCGATGAGTGCAAACTCTCGCAATATACTCCATATCGCTATGGTGCAAACAATTGCGCTTCAATGTGATTAAAAAACAGCAAATAACTCACTTTTCTTTCTGCTAAATGCGTAGCCACTTACCACAGCTAGATAAGAGAGCTACCAGCCAATGTTTTATACTGAACACAAATAACGAATTGCAGCTAGCAGATAGGTGTCTACTAGCAACACTTCAAAAGAAAAACTGCTACTCTGTCTTCTTGCATAGGTACTAGCCTCCTTGTAGGGCTGTGACAGGAAGTAATGGACACCGCACAAATGAAGTTATAAAAGGTAAAATCCTTTTAAAGTAAGATAAAGCTAGGTTGTGGAAATGTTTCCCAAAAGTGCAATCATACCTGGCAATACAGAAAAGGTATTAGGTAGTTATCTTATCTTGTACCAACGTATTAATAACAATTCACCAACCAGGATTGCAACTGGGAAAACCAATGGTTTACGAGATATAAGGAGGTAGAGTAAACAAGTAAACAAAGAGGCTGCTTCTTGGGTGGTAACTAGCCATAGAACAAGCTAATATGCTATTGTTCGTTCCCAGGTTGAGCACTTCTCTCTTTTTATTAGAGTAAACAAGTGTCAGTTAGTGGATAAGCCATTACTCTTGAATGTTAAAAATGCATATGCAAGGTAATGTTTATAGTATTCGGTTAGATTAGGTTGATTGCGGTCATTACAAGTGTTACTGCTCTTTATGTATCCGAGTAAAGGTCCAGACCACTCGGATGCTTTTAGGGTGATACGTGGTGGGGTCCACTAGGCAGCAATATGGGGTTTACTCAAACTATGAATGAGACCATTGGAGAGCTCATATAGGGGTGTATTTTACTCTCTAGGTTTAGGAGATATAAGGTCCCCAAGATATCATATTAGGTTAAGGTTGTTATAAATACCAACACTCCACTGGGGTGGGAAACATACCAAGGGAAAAATAGGTAATGACTGGTTAGAATCTCTGCTAGACCTTGGGAGAATGTGGGAGGAGAAGGAATATATAGTATAGCTTAAACGATAAAAGTATATCTTAAGCATTCACCTTAAAGTCAGATATGTAATTGAATGCTACCCAGTTGTTTCTATGTATATGTATTTAGAAAGACTGATCTAATGTGCTGAGAAGGCAATACAGATTTCAATAAATGTAGCATATTATAGTGTATTTAGCACTAAAATTAGGAAATTATTATAGTTTCAGTATAGGTCTATAGCACTATTATTCAAAACTGTTAGCAGTGTTTTCTTCCGTCTTATATCCAGTACCCTTCCATAGGTGCACGGGCCCTATACCCCATGGCAAGGTAGACTGTATTATTAAGTATTTACAACACATGCAGTATATCATTTTCCTTGCTTTTTTCTACATGTAGCCTGTAGTGGGTTACAGCAGTGTACTTTCTCCTAGCTCTTGGGCTATATTGGGTTCGGTCCTCTTAGTAGTTCAAGAAGAATATGATAAGGTAGGGTAAAATGTACAATTGGATACTATGTCAATCCCCATTACATATGATAATCTTTAAACACAAACAAAAACCCCCAGAGATCAGGATGCTATAAATTAAAAAAATATAAGCTATTACAAATTGCGCCCCTAACAATCACGATTTGTATTATAGCCATTATAATGGAAATAGCAGTGTACAAAGTCCCAGTCTTTCAGGCCTACACGCCATCATAAGGGCCAAAGTGTCTAGTGCCGAAGCTGTGAGTGGGTAAGTAGCAGCATACCTCCCCAATACAAGTCAGTGCCGTGTGTTCACCCAATTCCGGAGTGGGTCTGTCTGGAAGGGGCATTTTTAGCCATAAGTAGTAGTGTACCCGGCCATAGAGATGGGACTACAGGTAGGTAGAATCTCTGCTCCTCTTCAATCTGGAGTCGCTTGTAGCTACAAGGACGACTGAGTGGAAAGCTTATTTTCCAGGCACCAAGGGGCGGATGTATTGTATGCTTGGTGGCTATGAAGACACCATGAAGCAGTAATGTGTGTGCCGTGGTTTGCCCGCTTCTCTCAGTGTCCAGAGTGGTGGAAGAGGAGGTCTCCGTGTATTGATCTTCTAAGGGCCCTGCTGCTAGGGGCTCTGCCATTATGGGTCTCCTTTGTTCTGCAATAGAAAGTTCTTTAATATTCTCCATGGTCTCAGCAGCTAGAATCTCACAAGAATCATGCCCCAGTGTTGGTGAGTGTGGATTTCCTGCTTTGCAGCCAGGAGGAGGCTCCGTTTCAGCTCTGTTAGAAAAATGATCAATACCGCCAAACCTCTCTAAGTAAGTTGGCAAAAGATCTTGTAATGCTTTCAAGATAAGTGTGCTGATGTCCTCCATGCTTAAAGGATGTAGCAGTGATGAAGCTTACAGTGGGTAAAGGGATATTGCAGTGTCAGATGAGATAGCACTCCTCACTCGACGGTTCCAGGGATGTAGCCGCCGAGGGGGTTTTTGATGAGGCTTTCTTCTCCTCCAGTATTTGCCTCGATTAAAAGCCCGGAATGTTGGAGCTAGGCTGTAGATAGCAAATCAGGATGTGTAAGGTTAGATCAAGCAGAATCTCTAAGAATGAGCTGTGGATGACTCCAATATCCAGAGATTTTTAGAAGATTAGCTGAAAGTATTTTACTAGCTCCTTGCATTGCGACCTGTCATGGCCGCGGCCCAGAAGTTCCCCGGTAAAACATATATTAATATAACTGTGTTGTTTATGCAAACTGGGGAATGGATAATAAAAGGGAATATCTATAATTTTAACCCCTTAATGACCACAGCACTTTTCCATTTTCTGTCCATTTGGGACCAAGGCTATTTTTACATTTTTGCGGTGTTTGTGTTTAGCTGTATTTTCCTCTTACTCATTTACTGTACCCACACATATTATATACCGTTTTTCTCGCCATTAAATGGAATTTCTAAAGATACCATTATTTTCATCATATCTTATCATTTACTATAAAAAAAAATATAAAATATGAGGAAAAAATGGAAAAAAAACACTTTTTCTGACTTTGACCCCCAAAATCTGTTACATATGTACAACCACCAAAAAACACCCATGCTAAATAGTTTCAAAATTTTATCCTGAGTTTAGAAATACCTAATGTTTACATGTTCTTTGCTTTTTATGTAAGTTATAGGGCCATAAATACAAGTAGCACTTTGCTATTTCCAAACCATTTTGTATCAAAATTAGCGCTAGTTACATTGGAACCCTGATATCTGTCAGGAATACCTGAATATCCATTGACAAGTATATTTTTTTTTTTTTGAAGGACATCCCAAAGTATTGATCTAGACCCATTTTGGCATATTTCATGCCACCATTTCACCGCCAAATGCGATCAAATAAAGAAAATTGTTCACTTTTTCACAAATTTTTTCGCAAACTTTAGGTTTCTCACTGAAATTATTTACAAACAACTTTTGCAATTATGGCATAAATGATTGTAAATGCTTCTCTGGGATCCCCTTTCTTTAAAAATAGCAGACATGTATGGCTTTGGCGTTGCTTTTTGGTAATTAGAAGGCTGCTAAATTCCACTGCGCACCACATGTGTATTATGCCCAGCAGTGAATGGGTTAATTAGGGCGTATGTAGGGAGCTTCTAGGGTTAATTTTAGCTGTAGTGTAGTGTAGTAGACAACCCCAAGTATTGATCTAGGCCCATTTTGGTATATTTCATGCCACCATTTCACCACCAAATGCGATCAAATTAAAAAAACCGTTTTTTAGGTTTCTCACTGAAATTATTTACAAACAGCTTGTGCAATTATGGCAAAAATGTTTGTAAATGCTTCTCTGGGATCCCCTTTGTTCAGAAATAGCAGACATACATGGCTTTGGCGTTGCTTTTTGGTAATAAGAAGGCCGCTAAATGCTGCTGCAGTGAAGGGGTTAATTAGGTAGTTTGTAGGGAGCTTGCAGGGTTAATTTTAGTTTTAGTGTAGAGATCAGCCTCCCACCTGACCCATCACACCCCCTGATCCCTCCCAAACAGCTCCCTTCCCTCCCCCACCCCACAATTGTCCCCGCCATCTTAAGTACTGGCAGAAAGTCTGCCAGTACTAAAATAAAAGGCATCTTTGAATATTCGTTAAAAAAAAATTGAGCATATTTACATATGCTGCTATGTAGGATCCCCCCTTAGCCCCCAACTTCCCTGATCCCCCCCAAAACAGCTCTCTAACCCCCCCTCTGCTTTATTGGGGGCCATCTTGGGTACTGGCAGCTGTCTGCCAATACCCAGTTTGCAAAAAAAAAAGGGTTTTATTATTTTTATTTTATTTTTTTTCTGTAGTGTAGCTTCCCCCCCACAGACTAACACCCCACCAGCCATACCGATCTTGCTAAATTGTAAATAATATCCCCCCTTTTTCCCCACTTCTACATAAAATGTTTCTGTAGTGTAGCGGTTCCCACCCGCTCCCTCCCCGTGCACGCGCCCGCCCCCGCCTCCCCGTGCACGTGCGTGTGTCTGTGCGCGCCCCCTGACATCCCCGCCCACGATCCCGCCCCCCTCCACATCATCCATGGCCATCGATGGCCGCCACCCGCCTCCCGGTCCTGCTCCCACCCACCAACGAAGTAAGCCACCGATCTCTGGTGCAGAGAGGGCCACAGAGTGGCTCTCTCTGCATCGGATGGCTTCAAAAGGTTATTGCAGGATGCCTCCATATCGAGGCATCACTGCAATAACCGGAAAGCAGCTGGAAGCGAGCAGGATCGCTTCTAGCTGCTTTCCACACCGAGGACGTGCAGGGTACATCCTCAGGCGTTAACTGCCTTTTTTTTGAGGACGTACCCTGCACGTCCTCGGTCGTTAAGGGGTTAAACAATAAAAATTCTGGTGTAGACTGTCCCTTTAATGTGCATTTAACAAAGGATACAAAGAAAGTTAAGAATATTTGATAACTAAAGTAAATTGGAATGCTATGTGTAATTTTGTGCTCTATCCAATCCATTTAAATTTAATCTTAATTTTACTGTCTTTTTAAATCCACAGGACTCATCGTTTGAAAGGCAATTGTTTGCTCTTTTTAATGGTCAGTATCTTCCGAGTAAAAATTAAAACTACTATATTTAAAGCTTAGAAGCCCCTCTTTAACAAGCACATCTAATAATAATCCAGGTGATCACTGTCATAATATTGAATAGTTGTGCATTTATTTGAGTAGAGGCTCATGGGAGTGCAGATCAAAGTAATATACATCTAGCCAAAGACCATTTTGTATATGGGGATACCTTCTTTAGATTATGAGTGCAGCACTATTGTTTGCGTGCAAGCGATATCGGGATTTCACGACCGTTTGCTAAAGTTAAATTCTGCTCATATTACAAGTTGAAAGTAAGTGCAATCGTGATTTATGCTACAATGATTACTGTGACCTCAGAGCTCTGGTTAACTGTTAATCAGAAAAGTGTCACAAAACATATCAAAATTACATTTAAACATACAGTTACACTCATATTAACACCGTCTAATAAAAAGGATTTATAAAAAATCTTGCACAAAAAAATTATAGGGGGTCAAATATATGAGATCTCAGGAGTTAGAAAAAAAAAGGACTGCAAAGGGCTTTAACATTGAGATGCATACATATACATGTCTAAATATGTATATGCATGTATGTGTGTATATATATATGTATGTATTTTTATATATATATATATATATATATATATATATATATATATATATATATATATATATATATGTGTGTGTGATCAAATGTATTTACAGACATATATACACACAAAAGTACATATGTACACACATAAATCATATATAAGTGCATTGAAGACCTTTGCACACAGTCAAGTAGATGAAAACATAAAAATCATATTTATGATAAAGTGTTTAACCATGTATTTACTGTAAATATTATACATTCCAATGTTCTGCACATAGCACAATGTAGCACAATATGTTTTATGTATTATGAAATAGGTATTCCTGTACATATCTGTATACATTTATACATATATAATCATGTATACATATATATATATATATATACAGTATATATATATATATATAATATATACTGTATATATATATATATATATATATATATATATATATATATATATATACACACACACACACAAAGAAGACAAGCACTCCAGATAACAGGTCACAAGTGCCTGGGGTGCAACAGATAGGAAATATGTGTGCAAGGACGCTCACCATTAGCAATAGGTTGAAGAAGACCCACAGGAAGACGTTGAGGAGTCTTATTCTGTGCACAAGCTGAGCAGGAGGCTACATACGCAGCAACATCAGAACGAAGACCTGGCCACCAGAATTGTCAAGTGGCAGACCAAATCATTTGGTTCTTGCCCGGGTGACCTGCGGCTTTAGGATAGTGGTAAGTGTGCAAAAGTTTAGTTTGAAGATTCTCAGGAACAAAGCACTTACCACTAGGTTTCTCAGGAGGTGCATTGGTTTGTGCAGCCAGGATCTCCTCCCCCAAGGGAGAAGTCAAATTAGTATGTATGGTAGCCAAAATATGGTCAGGAGGTATAACTGGAGTAAGTACAAACTCCTCCTTGGACAGAGGTGAAAATTGTCGAGAGAGGGCATCAGCCCTAACATTCTTACTACCAGGCAGGTAGGAGACCACATAATTAAACTGAGACAAAAATAGCGCCCATCTGGCCTGTCGGGGTGACAAACGTTTTGCTTTGTATAGATAAGTTAAATTCTTGTGGTCAGTAAGAATGAGCACTGGTACGCTAGTACCCTCAAGAAGATGCCTCCATTCCTTGAGTGCCAAAATTATGGCCAGTAATTCCCTGTCTCCAATTTCATAATTGCACTCCACTGGAGACAATTTCTTAGAGAAGAAACCGCACAGATGCAAGGAACCATCAGGCGCAGGACGTTGAGACAAGAGGGCACCTACTCCAGTCTCTGACGCATCTACCTCAGAAATGAAAGGAAGGACAGGGTTAGGATGAGCCAGAACTGGAGCGTCAGCAAAGGCAGTCTTAAGACTATCAAAGGCCTTAATGACAGTAGGTGACCAATGGAGTGGATCATTCTCTTTACGGGTCATGTCTCTTTTTAATAAACTTTGTATAGTAATTGGCGAAGCCCAAAAAACATTGAATAGACCGAAGACCAACTGGGTGAGGCCACTGCAGAACTGCAGACAACTTGTCAGGATCCCTGGAGAACCCTGCAACTGAGATAACATAACCTAGGAAGGTTACTTGAGTCTGATGGAACTCACATTTCTTGAGTTTACAAAACAGGCCATTCTCACGTAGTCTCTGAAGAACCCATGTAACATCAGAACAATGAGCCTCAAGTGTGGGTGAGTGTATGAGGATGTCGTCTAAGTACACCACAACACACTGTTGCAACATATCTCGTAGGACATCATTAATAAATTCCTGGAAAACAGCAGGAGCATTACATAGGCCAAAGGGCATTACAAGATATTCATAATGCCCACTCCTAGTGTAAAATGCTGTTTCCCATTTGTGGCCCTCCTTGGTCCTAACGAGATTGTATGCTCCTCTCAAATCAAGTTTAGAAAAGACTGTAGCTAAGAGTTCTGTAATGAAAGGAATAGGGTAAGTATTCTTAATGGTAAGACGATAAAGACCCCTATAATCGATGCATGGTCTTTACTTGCCACCCTTTTTCTTCACAAAGAAGAAGCCAGCCCCTGCAGGAGAGCAGGATTTACGGATGATCCCCCTTGACAGAGCATCGACAACATACTCCTCCATAGCACAATTCTCTGCAACAGACAGAGGATAAACCCGACCCCGAGGAGGAATGGCTCCGGGTTGCAGGTCTATGGCACAATTGTAAGACCGGTAAGGAGGCAACGTACTGGCACGCACCTTGTTAAAAACGTCTAGGAACTCTCGGTACTCCTCTGGCAATTGAGATACCAAAGAAGTGCACAAGACTTTAACTGGTTTCTGAAGACAAGTGGAAATACATTGCGGAGACCATGACAAAATTTCGGACCTGCGCCAGTTGAGACTGGGATTGTGCTTTTGGTGCCAGGGATAACCGAGAACAACTGGAAAATGCGGAGAGTTTATCACCTGGAACTGAAGGGTTTCAAAATGGAGAGCCCCAACAGCCATGTATAACAGAGCAGTTTTATGAGTAACAAATGTGGGCTGAAGGGGCCTGCCATCAATGGCCTCAATAGCAAGCGGAACGGACCGAGGCAAAACAGGAATGGAGTGCTTTGATACAAAAGCTCTGTCAATGAAATAGCCTGCAGCACCGGAGTCAACATGAGCCTGGGTAACTATGGAGGAGTCCACCCAGGAAAGGACAACCGTGTCCAAAGGTTTCTCCTTTAGCAGTTCCGGGGACGAGGATAAACCACCCAAGGTCTGACCCCAATAGGACCTTAGGTGCGAGCGCTTCCTGTCTGTTGTCAAGACTAGGACAAGACTTAAAAAGGTGGCCCTGTAAACCACAATAGAGGCAGAGCCTCTCCCTCCTCCTTAAGGCCCTCTCTGCCGTGGAGAGACGCGTGAATCCCAACTGCATCGGCTCAGCAGTACCTGATGACTCAGGACCAGGAGGCATGGGAGGAGACGGAGGCATAAGTGGGAATGAACACGTAGGAGAAAATGGAACAGGAGGCTTCCGCAAGTGCTCCTTGAAAAAGTGTCTTTCTCTGAGTCTGATGTCAATTAGGATAAAAAAAGACACCAATGCCTTGAGATCCCTGGTAAATCTCTGGCAGCAACATCATCTTTAATCGCATCAGAGAGCCCATGAAAGAAGGCAGCAACAAGGGCTTCATTATTCCAACCTACCTCTGCAGCAAGCGTACGGAGCTTAATGGCATACTGAGCAACATATCTTGTACCTTGCTGAATGGACATGAGTCGTTTAGCAGCAGAGGAGGAGTGAGCCAGAACATCAAATACCCTTCGAAAGGAGGCCACATATTCAGGGTAATTTGAAATCACAGGTTTATTAGTCTCCCACAAGGGATTAGCCCAGGCAAGAGCTGTGTCAGAGAGTAACGAGATGAGAAATCCCACCTCTCTGTTAGAGGGCAATGCCTGAGGTAACATCTCAAAGTAAATGCCCACCTGGTTCAAAAACCCTCTGCACTGAATAGGATCCCCTCCATATCGCTGAGGTAGAGGTAGAACTGGACATGCTCCTGGTAGGACTAGGTGCAGCAGTGGAAACAGGAGCAGCCATAACTTGCGGGACACTTTGGTCCAAATGTGCAGTGCGAGTCAGCAGGGTTTGCAGGGCTAGTGCAAATTTATCCAAGTGGTGATCCTGTTCATCCATCCTGCACATGATGGTAGGTAAAGGTGGATTATTAGCACCATCAGGATTCATGGCCCTTGCGTAATGTCAGGGTGCCAGGAATCAGACTGAGATGAGAAGTGCAAAATTAATCACACCTTTATTAATAACAAAAAATAATAAAAAGTCCACAAGTCAAACAACAAGCCAGGAGTTAAAGCCAGAGCTGGCAGTCAGACGAGCCGAGTGAGGAGCCAAAGCGAGTAGTCAGATTAGCAGGAATCAGGAACAAGGAGAACAGCAGAGTCAGGAACAAGCCAGGGATCAGGAACCAGGAGGGACGTCAGACAGCCAGGTAATACACAGAAACTCACAAACAGGTCTGAGACAACAAAAGGTTAGAGCATACTAAACAGAGGCCTTTAAATAATAAGTAATGATATCACAATTCCGAGACTGCATCCTGTCTCACACGGATGATGTACACCAGTCTGGCCATAAGAGGGCATGGAGGAAATGAGCAGCATCACAAACTCTGCACCAGACTCAGCAAGATAGGTGAGTAAAATGGCTGCCAGCAGTACATGGCAAACAAAGCAGGGAAAAAACCCTGACACTCCATGGATAAATGTTTACTTTGTTTAGAAGCCCAAATTATTTTGCCTATGCAATTTTGTTCTTCTTGTTTATCTAAGACTTTCAAATTTAAAGACAAATTACTCCCTTCTGAGCCTAATGTCTCTCTGGATAATGCTGTGCGTGACATGCCTCATCTTTCTCCTCAAATGTCCCAAGTCTTAGTTGTTTGTGCCTTCTGTGTCCTCTCATCCACCTTGGGGTGTTTATTTACCTTGGAATTTTGCCACTCAGATTTCTTCTGCAGTAACATCGGCTTTGTCAGCTTTACCTTCATTGGGTGAGCGTAAGAGAAAATCTAAACACTTGCCTGATGCTAAGGAGTCTAGAACTGCATTAGCCACTCTTGCTCAGATGTCTGATGAAGAGAATACTTCAGTAGCTTTTGAAGGTGAGATCTCAAACTCTAACACTTTAGCAGAAAAATCTTCAGAATCTGAAGAAGTTAATTTTAGATTTAAGCTTGAGCACCGCCGGTTACGATTGAAGCAGGTTCTATCTACTTTAGACAACTCTGAACCGGCGGTTGCTGTCAACCCCACTAAGTCTTCAAAGTTGGATAGAGTCTATGATTCCCCATCTTCTGAGGACATTTTTCCAGGAACCAAGAAAGATGTCTGAAATTATTGCTCAGGAATGGGATAAACCAGGGGTTCCTTTTTCCCCTTCCCCTGTTTTTAAGAATATGTTTCTTGAGGATGATTCTATTCGTGACTCATGGCACACTGTTCCTAAAGTAGAAGGGGCTATATCTACTCTTGCTAAGAGAACTACCATTCCTATAGAGGATAGTTGTTCTTTTAAGGACCAAAATAGACAAGAAGCTAGAGGCCTACTTAAAAAAGATGTATGTCCATCAAGGGTTACAGTGGCAACCAGCAGCAAGTATTGCTATGGTTACAGGAGCTGCATCTTATTGGTGTGATGCATTATCTGATCTTATCTCAGAGGAAACTACAGTAGAGGAGATTCAAGATAGGATCAAACCTCTTAAATTGGCCTATACTTTTATCTGTGATGCCAATATGCAGATAATTTGTCTGGGAGCTAAGATATCTAGCTTCACGGTCCTAGCTCGCAGGGCTCTGTGGTTAAAATCTTGGTCGGCCGATGTCTATTCTAATGCTAAGCTTTGCCTTACAAGGGAAAGATTCTGTTTGGACCTGGTCTGGCAGAGATAATTTCAAAGGTTACAGGTGGAATGGGATCTTTACTACCGCAGGACAAGAAGAACAGACCTAGAGGTTGTCAGACTTCTAATTTTCGTTCCTTTCGTAGCTTTAAGGGACAAAAGTCCTCCTCTTCCTCATCTAAACCAGATAAACCCAGATATTCTATGGAAATGCAACCAGCCCTGGAATAAGGGAAAACAAAGCAAGAAGTCTTCTGCTGACTCTAAATCAGCATGAAGGTTCCGCCCCCGATTCCAGTGTGGATCAGGTGGGGGGGGGAGCAGGCTTTCTCTTTTTTGTCAAGCCTGGATACGCGATGTCCCAGACCCTTGGGTGGTGGACAAAGTTTCTAAGGGAAGTCTTGACCTTCCAGGGGCAGATTTCTCCTGTCAAGACTATCCTCAAGCAAAATAAAGAAGGAAGACTTCTTAAACTGTGTAAAAGACCTATACTCTCTGGGAGTTATTGTTCCTGTCCCTCTAGCAGAACAGGGTTTAGGATTCTACTCAAATATATTTGTGGTTCCCAAAAAGGAGAGAACTTTTTGACCAATTTAAGACCTCAAGTGTCTAAACAAACTCCTCAGGGTTCCGTCTTTCAAGATGGAAACTATTTGTTCCATTCTTTCTTTCATACAGGAAGGTCAGTGTATGACGACCATAGACCTAAAGGACACATACCTTCACGTTCCCATTCAAAGGGAACATCATCAGCATCTCAGGTTTGCCTTTCTGGACAAGCACTTCCAATTTGTTGCACTTCCATTTGGTCTGGCCACGGCTCCCAGAATATTCACAATGGTTCTGGGGGCACTTTTGACTGTAATCAGATCCCAGGGAATTCCTCTAGTGCCTTGGTTCAGGCGTCATCTTTTCAACTAGCCCAATCTCATACAGAGATGCTGTTGTCTTTTCTACATTCCCATGGGTGGAAGGCGAATTTGGAAAATAGTTCTCTTGTTCCATCTACCATAGTGTGTTTCCTAGGGACTATAATAGATTCCCTGTCCATGAAGATTTTTGTGACAGAAAAGACAAGATTCTTGCTTCCTGCCATTCTCTTGAGTCTGCCTTTCGGCCATCTGTGGCCCAATCCATGGAGGTGATTGGACTGATGGTGGCATCCATGAACATCATTCCTTTTGCTTGGTTCTATCTACGACCGCTGCAGCTTTGTATGCTCTGTCAATGGAATGGAGATCATTCAGATTTAATACATCTGGACCCTCTGACAAGAGACTCTCTCTCGTAATGGGTGTCACAAAAACATCTGTCTCAGGGCACTTGCTTTCTGAGACATTCCTGGGAAATTGTGACTATGGATGCCAGCCTGTCAGGCTGTGGTGCTGTTTGGGACCTCTAAAGGCTCAGGGCCTGTGTTCTCGGGAAGAGTCCTCTCTTCCCATAAACATCTTGGAGTTGAGAGCTATCTTCAATGCCCTATTAATGTGGCCTCAAATGTCGATAGTCCAGTTTATAAGATTTCAATCAGACAACATCACCTCAGGCTAACATCAACCACCAGGGAGGGACTCGAAGTTCCTTATCTATGAAGGAGGTGACTTGAATTCTGCATTGTCTCATATCTGCCATCAACATTCCAGGAGTGGACAAATGGGAAGCAGATTTGCTGAGCAGACAGACCTTTCATCCCGGAGAGTGGGCTCTCCATTCGGAAGTGTTCTCTCAGATAACACTCAAGTGGGGGGTTCCAAAGTTGGATCTGATATCGTCTTGCCAAAATGCCAAGGTTCCAAAGTACGGTTCAAGGTCAAGAGATCCTCAGACCGTTCTGATAGATGCTCTAGCAATTCCTTGGAGGTTTTCTCTGGCTTTCTTTTTCTTCCATTTGCTCTCCTTCCACAAGTCATCGCTCGTATCAAACAGGAGAGAGCATCAGTGATTCGAATAGCTCCTGCATGGCTTCGCAGTATCTGGTTCACGGATCTGATGAGGATGTCATCTCTACCTCCTTGGAGGTTACCTCAGAGGAAAGATCTTCTACTTCAGGGTCCTTTCCTCCATCCAAACCTAGATTTTCTGAAGCTAACTGCTTGGAGATTGAAGGCCTAGTTCTGTCTAAATGTGGTTTTTCGGAAGCGGTCATTGAAACTATGATTCAGGCTTGAAAACCGGTTACTCTCAAGATTTATTAATTTATTAATAAATATCTTTATTGGTGTGAATCTAAGGGGTTCTCCTGGAGCCGGATGAGGATTCCCCGGATTTTGTCTTTTCTTCAGGATGGACTGGATAAGGGTTTATCGATCAGTTCTCTAAAGGGTCAGATATAAAACTGTTGTCCTGGAAGGTTTTGTTTCTTGTGGCCATTTCTTCCTCTCACAGAGTGTCTGAGCTTTCAGCTCTGCAGTGTGATTCCCTGTACCTTATTTTTCATGCTGATAAGGCGTTCCTTCATACTAAAATGGGGTTTCTCCCTAAGGTAGTATCATATTGAAACATTAATCAGGAAATTGTTGTTCCTTCTCTTTGTCCTATTCCTTCTTCTCAAAAGGAACGTCTTTTGCATAACTTGGATGTTGTGCGGGCTTTTACTTACAAGCTACTAAATATTTTCTACAATCTTCTGCCCTGTTTGTTGTTTTCTCTGGAAAGCGTAAGGGTCAGAAGACCACTTCTACTACTCTCTGGTTGAGAAGTTTGATTTGTTTGGCTTATGAGACTGCCGGACAGCAGCCTCCTGAGAGAATTAAGGCTCATTCCACTAGGGCTGTATCCTCGTCTTGGGCTTTCAAAAATTAAGCTTCTGTGGAACAGATTTGCAAGGTGGCAACATGGTCCTCTCTGCATACATTTTCCAAATTTTTAAAATTTGATACCTTTGCCTCAGCCGAAGCTTCTTATGGGAAAAAGGTTCTTCAAGTCCAATCCATCAGATATATATTTAAATATATATTTAAGAATAAAAAAGAACATATTCTGCTATTCTGTTATGTGCTGAATATTGGATTATGAAATATGCAATATTATCTTCCTATGTTGCTTTTAAATAACTGCAATCGTGTTTGTCAATGGGGGCATGCGATTTTGTGTTCATGACTTCTCAAAGTCTATTTGTTATAGTGACCTTAGGAACGCGAGAGTGCAAACTTTTTACTTTCAACTTGTAAAACGAGCACGAATCTCCGAGCTCAAAAAATTACTTCTAGGCTCGAACACTAGTGCAAACTACTGCTCCACTCAAAATCTTGTCCTTATTCTTTAAACAGTAGTGTTTAGGAAGAAAACACACAAATACATTTGTTTACAACCTTGGTTATTACAATTTTATAAAAAATATGCATTTCTTTTCACACTCTTTGTTGTACAGTTCTCATGTGTCATGGTATATACATTAAATAATGGTAGAGTTTGAATCTCATGGGTCTGCTGAAAAAAAATGTATATGATTTGTGTTTCTCACTAAAAATGGCTTACACTAGGACCTAAATGTGAGCAGCACCTCAAACTCCAAAAAAGCTCAGCACAGGGGTGGAAATAGCTCAGCATTTAAAGGGATTAAGAACTATACATTGAGAGCTGTTACTAAATGATAGCTCTCCCTGGTGGCTGGTCATGGCAATAAATAACAAATTGTCACTAGGTACTATAGCAACGTATGTATGAGCCAGTCACTAAAATGTGTCTTAAAAAAAGAAACAAAAAAACTAAACTGGTGTTGTGGTTTATTTTGTTTGTTTTTTGATAGCTGCTCCATTATAGCAAAGTTCATGTGATGTAGTGAACTGTTGCAGAACTGTAGCTATCAATTGCTTTTCACACATAACCTGGTCCATACTTTTTTAGAAGCCATGAGAAAATGATTACCTTATTGTAAATATTAGATTAAATAATCATTTTGTTGTCTCTTTTGTCTCACATTTATAAGTGCCTATAAAAGGATCATTAATATTAAAAGGCCATGAAACCCAATTTTTTTTCTTTCAAGATTTAGATAGATAGCAAAATTAAATTCAAAATTCTCACCCTTACATACAAAGCTCTTACCAACGCCGCTCCCCACTACCTATCCTCTCTAATCAACAAGTATACTCCAGCCCGCCCACTAAGATCCAACAATGACCTCCTCCTTGCATCTTCAACTATTACCTCTTCCCATGCTAGACTGCAGGTCTTCTGTCATGCAGCACCTACCCTCTGGAACACTCTCCCTCATGCTGCCAGACTTTGCCCCAATCTTTCTACCTTTAAATGCTCTTGGAAGACTTTTTTGTTCAGAAAAGTCTACCACCCAACTCAATAATAAATTAATTTCACTTACCTAACATTTCCCTCATCTAACTCTGCATTAACATCTTTCTCAATCTTGCAGTCCTCACCTCCTGTTTCTCAACCTCCTACCCTTCTAGATTGTAAGTTCCCATGGGAATAGGGCTCTCAATTTCTCCTGTATGTGTTTGTAAATTTTGTCCTGTCTCTTAGAAGTTTTATATCATTGTTTTATTTAAATAAATTGTGATACACAAAAGTACAAAATATTCACTTGGTGAATAAACAAATAAATAATAAAAAGTGAATAAAACAAACTAAAAATATATATTAGAAAAAGTGTATATTCAATTATAAGGATATATATGATCCTTGTAGTCCTCCTCACTTTAGGTAGGTCAAGGGTTTACTCCAAACCTCAAAAACAAACTACTCCAAACCTCAAAAACAAACACAAACAAAATATGGTGCAATAAATTTAGGTAAATAGGAATGATATTCACACTAGTGGTCTCTCCAAGGGGCTACTCACACTTAAAGGGACATTAAACACTAAATACATGCTAGATAGAATGATGCATTCAAAGAAAAGATTAGTTCATGACTAACATGTAGATGTATTTTTTAAATTTTCATTAGTTGTTTAAAAAGCGACAAAATAAGTGTAAAGTTTTAGTGTCTATAAAACAATGGGAGCTGCCATGTTGTAACCTGTGTTACCAGTGGCGTCACTAGGGGGGGGCGGGGGGGGGCGGGCCGCACCCGGGTGACACCCTCCAGGGGGTGACACCAAAAAAAAAAAAAAAAAAAATTTTTTTTTTTTTTTTTTTTAAATTTTATTGAATTCAAAGAAATACAATGTTGAGATGCATAAATTATTTTATTAGAGGCTGGCATTTGTGAACATTAGTGGGACTGGGGAAGTTGTAGACACACAATTTTTTTGCCCCTTGAGCCAGTGCTGCAATTTCAACAAATAGTTTTCCCGGCTGCTTTTGCTTGTTTGTACTTTGCTCCTCCCCTGCCCAATTTCACTATGAATGTTGTGGGTGTGCCGTGGGGCTTGCAAAGTTGCGCTGCTAGCCTAAACCTGCCTGCCTAGCTGTGCTCACTGCTCAGTGACATGCGGCCCAGGGCTGTGCACTGACAGACTTGGAGCAGAGTCAGAGAGCAGAATTTTCATAGTTTGCGTGCCTAAACCTTTTCTTCAGTGATTTATTTTAGAGTGCTCTGTTTATCTTTCATTTGATGTTCTGCTGAGCCAGGGAGCAGTTCTAGGCATGAGCTTCCTAATTAATGCAGTGCAGTTTACATATTTTGTATGTGTGTGTCTGAGTTTTTGTGTGTCTCAGTGTTTTTGTGTGTGTGTTTTTGTGTGTGTGTCTGAGTGTGTTTCCGAGTGTTTGTGTGTGCATCTGAGTATGTTTTTAAGTGTGTCTGAGTGTTTGTATGTGTGATTGCCTGTGTTTTTGTGTGTGTCTGCTTTCTGGGGGGGGTGACACCATGACTTACCGCACCGGGTGACACCAACCCTAGTGACGCCACTGTGTGTTACCTTCTCTGCTGTGGCCAATTAGGGTCAGTTATAAATAGAATAATAGAGTGTGCAGCCAATAGTTGTGCTGGATTTAACAGTGTTCTGCACTTCCATTTCTAACAGGAGCTGAAAAGCTCACAATTTCAGAATGGAATTACAGGCAAAGAGGACAAAATAAATAATGAAAGTATATTGCAGAGTTGTTTTATTATATACAATTTATCATTTTATATTACCATCTCAAAGTGTTTAATGTCCCTTTAAGAGAGCCAGCCAGCGGTATCACATATAGTATTACTATCCACTATAATCCAGTAATACTATGTGTGATACCGCTCCCACAATATAAAAGTGGTATAGATAACCGAGTGACTATTATTGATTGAGTATTATTCGTGGCTTTTAAATATCTTTTTAAGTATTTTAATAAAAATATATTTTATTGAAGCAGCGGTCTGCGTTTGGGTTTATACTTGAAGCCTGGCAGTATAAAACCGGGTGTGCGTCTAAACCTAGAGCCTGACTGGCTCTCTTAAGTGTGAGTAGCCCCTTGGAGGGACCACTGGTGTGAATATCATTCCTATTTAACTACATTTATTGCACCATATTTTGTTTGTGTTTGTTTTTGAGGTTTGGAGTAAACCCTTGACCTACCTAAAGTGAGGAGGACTACACGGCTCATATATATCCTTATAATTGAATATACACTTTTTCTAATATATATTTTTAGTTTGTTTTATTCACTTTTTATTATTTATTTAAATGAATTGTACCCATGGACAGGGCTTTGGAATATGTTGGCGTTTCATAAATAAAGTAAAATAATAATAATAATAATAATAATAGTCATGCAATTTTAAACAACTTTCTAATTTACTTCTTTTGTCCAATTTGCTTCATTCTCTTGATATCCTTTGCTGAAAAGCATATCTAGTTAGGCTCAGCAGCTGCTGATTGGATGCCTTGTGTGATTGGCTCACCCATGTGCATTACTATTTCTTCAACAAAGGAAATCTAAAGAATAAAGCAAATTAGATAATATAAGTAAATTGGAATGTTGTTTAAGGACCGCTGCTCCTTAACTTATCCTACACCTCTGAGGCGACGGACAGCAATCATCCAGATCGGATACGATCAGGATGATTGACACCCCCTGCTAGCGGCCGATTGGCCGCGAATGTGCAGGGGGCAGCATTGCACAAGCATTTAACGAGAAATGCTTGTGCAATGATAAATGCCAACAGCGTATGGTGTTGGCATTTATCGATGTGCAGCACACATGATCTGCTATAGCGGATTTTGTCCGCTCGCACTATGATAAATCGGCCCCATACTACGAGTTTAAGTTAGTAGCTATTTTTTATACAGCACATAAGATAGTTGATAGCTAACAGTCAGAAAAAATCATTGCACTCACTACAATCATATGATAAGCAGGTGGCAGTTATCTTCAGTACTTTCCATTTCTAAGAAATCTCAAATGTTACTGATGCTGTTTCTTTATAATACCAATAATTTTCTAATGAGTTCAACAAGAGTGATTGAAGTTGACAATATCCTTAGAGAATATTTGTTATAATAATGTTTTCTAAAGAAATTGTGTTTTTATTATTAACAGTGTCTAGGCACTGAACAAATTAGTTTCCAAGGTCTTATTATGCAGAAATGAAGAAAGCAAGTAACTGTATAACATACGGCCAAATAATTAATGGTGAAAAACTCTGTGTAATGAACTATCCTAACAGAGAAAAATAGCAATAACAATTACCCTTTGTAAAAGAACTTAGAATAAGTAAAAGTTAGCGTATATTTCTGTGTTCTACATATAATAATGCTTTGTGTGCTATTTTAGTGAAATAAATCAGTTCTGTTGTTCCAGCTCAGACATCACAGTGCAAATTATTAAGCCTTACGAGCATTCCCTGGGAATTAGAAACTGGCCTTCAGCCTTGCGTTTCTCGAGACCCCAGAAGTGTGCAGCAATTGCTCAATAATGCACATGCTGAAGAGTCTAATTGCTTCGTTCAGAAATTCCCTGCAGCTCTCTAAATCCAACATTACTACCAATGACTGACCGTTAGATGAAATAGGCTGCTTCTACCAACCTTTTCTCCGGTAATAAAATATTCTCCATGTAACACACTTTATCGTTGGGGAATCAGAAAAGGCAGCTATTACATATTTTGGAAAATAATATTTCTCCCCTGAACAAATGGAAATGTTTAATGACTTTTTATTGCCCTGCATATTATATATGAATTTTACACATATCAATGGTCAATCAGTTAGATTGACAGTTATTCTACCTGTGATAAAGATGCAGAGAAACAAGGCAATTATATTTTGTGATGGTGTATGATGTTGGTATTTATATATGGGACCATAATGCTTGTAAATTTTATTTTACACTGTAACTTGTTTGTAAAAGACAGTAAAAAATGGTTTATGATCTGAAAAAAACCTGTTTAATATTAAAAATAAAGAATATATAATAAATTAGAAAATAATAATACAGCATTACTTGCAACATTATTTAACCAAATTATTTATTTTGCAGTTTAAGCTACAGTAGAAATTCAAGGTTATTATTTATTCTCTTTCATAAAAAATAATGACCTATATGGAGCACTGTTGATAGCGCACAATTTAGTATTACAATTGAAAGGTAACATTGTTTTTACC
This sequence comes from Bombina bombina, assembly GCF_027579735.1. Classification (NCBI taxonomy): domain Eukaryota; kingdom Metazoa; phylum Chordata; class Amphibia; order Anura; family Bombinatoridae; genus Bombina; species Bombina bombina. The sequence goes on along the minus strand of NC_069503.1, from coordinate 189,616,542 downwards.
AGAGAGTGTTAGCGCACCCTATGCTTTCAATGGATAGTGCAGCTACGCTAACATCGCTCATATTACAAGTGGTAAAATATGTGTTGAGTGTGAAACCATATTTGTGGTGTGATATGCGTGGGTATCTTTAATAAAAAAGGGTTAAAGAACCACTTCTTCTGGGTCATCATTTTATTTCCTGTACCCATGGGAAGTGAACACAGGTTCTGCTTGTTAATTTGAAACTGTATTTCCTAGTTTGAAGGTACAATGCTTGCATGAGTTAAAACCCAGCTGCCTTGCTACATCTTCATAAAAGACGAGTGCCTTGCCTTACATTAAAGAACTTGTAACCTGGAAAGAGCATTTGTGATCGTAAGTTCCACTTTGTCAGCACAAGCACTTTAAAAGACTCTCGTGAATGAGTTTGGCAGTGGGGTCAAGATTTACAGTTTAAGAATGTTAAAATCAAGTAAAAGAAGATATTTAAGTCTTTTGCATAGCAACATGTAGTCGCCATATTAAGTTCAGACGAAAATGGAAATAGCGCTTTTACAAACAATCGGCCAGATTATGAGTTTTTTGTTATGAGCTGTGCGGTGCTAACGAGCAGTTTTTTCTCACCGCTCACTTTCCTACAGCGCTGGTATTACGGGTTTTTACAAACCCGGCGTTTAAAGACAAGAAGTGAGCGTAGAGCAAAATTGAGCTCCATACCGCACTCCAATACCAGCGCTGCTTAAATCAGCGGTGAGCTGGTCGTACGTGCTCGTGCAAAATTTCCCCATAGACATCAATGGGGAGAGCCGGCTGAGAAAAAGTCTAACACCTGCAATAAAGCAGCGCAATACTCAGTAATGCAGCCCCATTGATTCCTATGGGGAAACACATTTTATGTTTACACCTAACACCCTAACATGAACCCTGAGTCTAAACACCCCTAATCTTACACTTTTTAATCCCTAATCTGCCGCCCCCGACATCGCCGACACCTGCATTATACTTATTAACCCCTAATCTGCCACTCCGGACATCGCCGCCACCTATATTATATTTATTAACCCCAATGTTGCCGCCGCCCCCAATGTCGCCGCCACTATATTAAATGTATTAACCCCTAAATCTAAGTCTAACCCTAACCCTAACACCCACTAATTTAAATATAATTTAAATAAATCTAAATAAAATTAATATCACTAACTAAATAATTCCTATTTAAAACTAAATACTTACCTATTAAATAAACCCTAAGCTAGCTACAATATAACTAAGAGTTACATTGTAGCTATCTTAGGGTTTATTTTTATTTTACAGGCAAGTTTGTATTTATTTTAACTAGGTAGAATAGTTATTAAATAGTTATTAACTATTTAATAACTACCTAGCTAAAATAAATACAAAGTTACCTGTAAAATAAAACCTAACCTAAACCTAATCTAATCAGCCAATAGGATTAAGCTCACATTCTATTGGCTGTTCCAATCAGTCAATGGAATGCAAGCTCAATCCTAATGGCTGATCCAATCAGCCAATAGGATTTTTTCTACCTTAATTCCGATTGGCTGATAGAATTCTATCAGCCAATCATAATCTAAGGGACGCCATCTTGGATGACATCATTTAAAGGTACCTTCATTCATCGTTAGTCCGTCTGAAGAAGAGGATGCTCCGTGTCGGATGTCTTGAAGATGGACCTGCTCCGCGCCGGAAGGATGAAGATAGAAGATGCCGTCTGGATGAAGACATCTGCCCATCTGGAGGACCACTTCTGCCCGTCTGGAGGACCACTTCTGCCAGCTTTGTTGAGGACATCTTGCCGCTTGGATGAAGACTTCTCCCGGTAAGTAATCTTCGGGGGTTAGTGTTAGGATTTTAAGAGTGTATTGGGTGGGTTTATTTTTTAGGTTAGGGCTTTGGACCTGCAATAGAGTTAAATGCCCTTTTAAGGGCAATGCCCATCCAAATGCCCTTTTCAGGGCAATGGGTAGCTTAGGTTTTTTTAGTTAGGCTTTTATTTGGGGGTTGGTTGTGTGGGTGGTGGGTTTTACTGTGTGGGGGGTTGTTTGTATTTTTTTTACAGGTAAAAGAGATGATTTCTTTGGGGCAATGCCCCGCAAAAGGCCCTATTGATAGTTTAGTTTAGGCTAGGGTTTTTTTTTTTGAGGGGGGGGGGGGGGTTATTTTGATAGGGCTATTAGATTAGGTGTAATTAGTTTAAATATCTTGAAATTTGTTTTTTATTTTCTGTAATTTATTGAGGTTTTTTGTGATTTAGCTCATTTAATTTAATTTATTTAATTGTATTTAATTTAGGGAATTGATTTAATTGTAGTGTAGTGTTAGGTGTTAGTGTAGCTTAGGTTAGGTTTTATTTTACAGGTAACTTTGTATTTATTTTAGCTAGGTAGTTATTAAATAGCTAATAACTATTTAATAACTATTCTACCTAGTTAAAATAAATACAAACTTGCCTGTAAAATAAAAATAAACCCTAAGATTGATACAATGTAACTCTTAGTTAATTGTAGCTAGATTGGGTTTATTTTATAGGTAAGTATTTAGTTTTAAATAGGAATTATTTAGTTAATGATAGGAATTTTATTTAGGTTTATTTAAATTATATCTAAGTTAGGGGGTTTTAGGGTTAGGGTTAGACTTAGATTTAGGGGTTAATACATTTAATATAGTGGCGGCGATGTTGGGGGCGGCAGATTAGGAGTTAATAAGTGTAGGTAGCTTGCAGCGACATTGGGGGCAGCAGATTAGGGGTTAATAAATATAATGTAGGTGTCAGCGATGTTAGGGGCGGCAGATTAGGGGTTAATAAGTATAATGTAGGTGGTGGCGATGTTATGGATGGCAGATTAGGGGTTAATATTATTTAACTAGTGTTTGCAAGGCAGGAGTGCGGTGGTTTAGGGGTTAATATGTTTATTATAGTGGCGGCGATGTCCAGAGTGGCAGATCCGGGGTTAAAAATGTTATTATAGTGTTTGCGATACGGGAGGGCCTCGGTTTAGGGGTTAATAGCTAGGTAGTTTATGGGTGTTAGTGTACTTTTTAGCACTTTAGTTATGAGTTTTATGCTACGGCGTTGTAGTGTAAAACTCATAACTATTGAATTTCGAATGCGTTACGGATCTTGTTGGTATAGGGTGTACCGCTCACTTTTTGGCCTCCCAGGACTGACTCGTAATACCGGCGCTATGGAAGTCCCATAGAAAAAAGGGTTTACAAAGTTTACGTAAGTCGGTTTGCGGTAAGGCCAAACAAGTCTGCGGTACACCTATACCTGCAAGATTCGTAATAGCAGCGGGCGTAAAAAAGCAGCGTTAGGACCTGTTAACGCTGCTTTTTTACCTTAACGCACAACTCGTAATCTAGCCGAATAGTTGTAAATAATGTTTAGAAAAATATTTGTCTAAATTGCAAGTGACCATATAGCAATAGAAAAGAATGTACAGTCTGCCCATCCTGACAACATAAAAGATGCATTTAGATGAGTTGGCAGTTGTGTGGATGGAAACGAATTGCAATAGTTGAATTTGTCCTTTAAAAACCCAATTTTAATAATGCCAAATGTTTGAGACAAACAATCACAACAATGCAAGTATGATTTACAATAAAATATTAAAAATGAAATATTAAAAACACACAATTTGTAGATGTTGCTGTCCTGAAAGGACTTTTAATGCAGATCCCCTTAGCTGTTTAGGATAACACATAGGCCTCTATTTATCAAGCCGTCAACTTACTTGCATTCGATGGCACCAATACGCTCGCCTAAGATCGCCTAACATCGCTGCCGCGGACCAGAATACGCTCTCCAAAGTTACCAAAAAAGCTGTCAAAAAGCTAAGCACCAAGTACGGGGCGATGAGCAGCGGACTGTTGTTAACTAACAGTCATTGATCTCGCTGCTCTTCGGCTTTTTCACAGCTTTATTGGTATACTGTCACTAAACACCGCCACTATACTAAGAGCCCACCACAACACGAATAATCTTATTAACCCCTAAACCGCTGCTCCCGAACCTCGCCGCAACAAAATAAACTTATTAACCCCTAAACTGCCACTCCCGGAGCCCACCACCACCTACATTATGTTATTAACCCCTAATCTTGCGCCCCTAATGTAGCCGCCACTATTCTAAATGTATTAACCCCTAAACATAAGTCTAACCCTAACACCTCCTAACCTAAATATTATTTAAATAAGTCTAAATAAAAATTTATATTATTAATTAAATTATTCCTATTTAAAACTAAATACTTACCTATAAAATAAACCCTAAGATAGCTACAATATAACTAATAGTTACATTGTATCTAGCTTAGGGCTTATTTTTATTTCACAGGCAAGTTTGTATTTATTTTAACTAGGTAGACTAGTTAGTAAATAGTTATTAACTATTTAATAACTACCTAGCTAAAATAAATACAAAAGTACCTGTAAAATAAAACTTAACCTAAGTTACAATAACACCTAACACTACACTACAATTAAATACATTAACTAAATTAACAACAATTAAAGCAATTAAATTAGCTAATGTACAAAAGAAAACCCCCCACTAAATTACAGAAAATAAAAAACAAATTAAAGATATTTAAACTAATTATACCTAATCTAATAGCCCTATCAAAATAAAAAATCCCCCCCCCCAAATAAAAAAAACCCCCTAGCCTTAACTAAACTATCAATAGCCCTTAAAAGGGCCTTTTGCGGGGCATTGCCCCAAAGTGATCAGCTCTTTTGCCTGGAATAAAAAATACAAACAACCCCCCCAACAGTAAAACCCACCACCCACACAACCAACTCCCCAAATAAATTACTATCTAAAAAAACCTAAGCTCCCCATTGCCCTGAAAAGGGCATTTGATGGGCATTGCCCTTAAAAGGGCAGTTAGCTCTTTTGCTGCCCAAAGCCCTAACCTAAAAAATAAACCCACCCAATACACCCTTAAAAAAATGGTAACACTAACCCCATGAAGATTCACTTACCGGGAGACGTCTTCATCCAAGCGGCAAGATGTCCTCAACAAATCCGGCAGAAGTGGTCCTCCAGATGGGCAGAGGTGGTCTTCCAGACGGGCAGAAGTCTTCATCCAGACGGCATCTTCTATCTTCATCCTTCGGGCGTGGAGCGGGTCCATCTTAAAGACATCCGACGCGGAGTATCCTCTTCCAATGACGTCTTCTTGCTGAATGAATATCACTTTAAATGACGTTATCCAAGATGGCGTCCTTTCGATTCCGAATTCTATCAGCCAATCGGAATTAAGGTAGAAAAAATCCTATTGGCTGATGCGAGCTCAATCCTATTGGCTGATTGGATCAGCCAATAGGATTGAAGTTCAATCCTATTGGCTGATTGCATCAGCCAATAGGATTTTTTCTACCTTAATTCCGATTGGCTGATTTTTTTTAAGGGTGTATTGGGTGGGTTTTAGTTTTAGATTAGGATTTGGGCCTGCAAAAGAGCTAAATGCCCTTTTAAGGGCAATGCCCATCCAAATGCCCTTTTCAGGGCAATGGGGAGCTTAGGTTTTTTAGATAGCTTTTTATTTGGGGGGTTGGTTGTGTGGGTGGTGGGTTTTACTATTGGGGGGTTGTTTGTATTTTTTTAAAGGTAAAAGAGCTGATTTCTTTGGGGCAATGCCCCGCAAAAGGCCCTTTTAAGGGCTATTTGTAGTTTATTGTAGGTTAGGTTTTTTTTTTGGGGGGGGGGGGCTATTTTATTTTCATAGGGCCCTTAGATTAGGTGTAATTAGTTTAAAGCTTTGATAATTTATTTTTTATTTTTTGTAACTTAGTGTTTATTTTTTTTGTAACTTAGTGTTTGTAATTTTTTGTAACTTAGTTTTTTGGAACTTTGTAATTTTTTAGTGTAGAATTAAATTATTTGAGTAGGGTTAGGTGTTTAAATATATAATATAGTTATATAATATAGTTATTTTAATTTGTAGTTTTATGTTATTTTAGTGTAAAAGTTAGGTTAAATTAATTATTAATTTAATATAGTTTAATGTAATTTTATTTTAATAGTTAGGGTAAGTTAATTAATTGTTTAATATAGTTTAATTTAATTTTATTATAATAGTTAGGTTAGATTAATTATTAATTTTAAAGGTAAGTTTAAATTTATTATAAGATAGGATTGAGTTAATATTTAATATAAAGTTAACGGGTTGTTGGGTTTATGGATTAATAGGTTAATTTAGTTTATGGCGATGTGGGGGGCTGGCGGTTTAGGAGTTAATACATTTATTCAGTTGCGGTGGGCTCCGGGAGCAGCAGGATAGGGGTTAATAACTTTATGTAGGTGGCGGCGGTATAAGGGGTGGCAGATTAGGGGTTAATAAGTATAATGTAGGTGGCGGAGGGCTCCGGGAGCGGCTGTTTAGGGGTTAATAAGTTCATTTAGATGCGGCGGGGTCCAGGAGAGGCGGGATAGGGGTTAATAAGTTTATTTAGTTGCGGCGGGGTCTGGGAGCGGCGGGATAGGGGTTAATAACTTTTATTTAGGTGGCGGCGGTGTAGGGGGCGGCAGATTAGGGGTGTTTAGACTCGGGGTACATGTTAGGGTGTTAGGTGTAAACATAACTTTTATTCTCCCATAGGAATCAATGGGATATCGGGCAGCAGCGAACATAAGTTTTCGCTGCTTTCAGACGGGCGGCGGATTGGAAAGCAGGTACGCTGGACGGAATAGCTGCGAGTGTACCTGGTAGTTATTTGATAACTAGCAAAAGTAGTCAGATAGTGGCGAATTTGCATTCGGAACATCTGTAGTGACGTAAGCATTGATCTGTGTCGGACTGAGACCGGCGGATCGTATGTTACGTCACAAAATTCTACTTTTGCCGGTCTGTAGCCTTTGATAAATAAGGCGAATAAAGCTCTCCACAATTACGCTGCAGAATTCCAGCGTATTTGCGGTTGACGGCTTGATAAATAGAGGCCATAGTCAACACACATACATATGTATGTGTAACTAAGGATATATAAATGTGTGCCCTGTTCCCTGTATACAGTCTCTCCAATAGGAATGAATGGAGCTTTAATGAATCTATACCATGTATGTTAATAAACCTCCAGAAGGTTTCATGTGGCCATTTCACATTGTTTGACATATGTGCTAGATAAATTACTGTTTGCAAATAGCTGTGAAATAGTGTTAAAGATGTCCAAAATGCCCTTTCAAGGACTTATCAAGTGCCAAGAGGTGTTGAATTTAAAAAGCAAAAAATGGCCTCAAAAAAAGAAAAGTGACTCGAAAATGTTTTGTGATCACTGAGAACTTTTCAGCTAAATAGGATTTTTATACAGGATCGAAAAACCCATTTGAGAGTGCAGGAATCAGCACAAAAATACACTATCAGTGCAGGGTTGACCTTTCAGGATATCGGGAAATTTCCTGGCAATCCGGTGGGATGCCGGCACCTCAGAGCCACATCCCTTGTGTAGAGGGAGCCTTCAGTGAGGTCAGGGAGTGAGCCTTGTGCTTCACTCCTGACAGCCACAAGGCAAAGGGCTGTGCTGGGTGGCTGGGCTTTTGTTAAAAAATGTCCAGGGCCGGTGTGATCTCCCAGTCTGGCCCTGTGAACTATTGTGAAAAAGAGCTGAAATGCTGCTGCCGAAATATTATGCTATATATGTTACATATTTCCCCCTGTTTTTGCTGTAAAATACCTTAGATTTTTCCTTAGCCCTCAAGAGAGGTTGCAGTTGAAATTCTGATCTTAATCATGCTACAATTTGTCTGACCTAAGTACATACTATTCAGTGATTACCTAATGCAGTGAACAAACATACAGTACAGTATTTATATCTAGCTTTAACTGTTCTCATTTAATAAAAAGCTGTCATAATCCGGTGTACATGCGCTCAGGAAACAGACCCTCGGGGCAGTGGTAGGGATTTGGAGACACCGACCCCTGACCCGGGAAGAGTATCCTGGATGTGGATAGATGATATTCTGTGATTCATAGTTGCTAGAAGTTATTGTAGAATAAATGGAGAGTGCAACATTTGTATACAATATATTCTCACTTCACTGTGACTTATAGGGGGGTAGTTATCAAGCCGTTTACTTTTCTGGCTTCGCCGGCCCAATACGCCCGCCTAAGCTCGCCTACCTTCGCCGCCGCGGACCTGAAAAAATACGCCTAAGTTATCAAATAAAGCTGTCAAAAAGCCGCGGGGCGATGAGCAGCGGACTGTGACAGTTATCACTCATCCGATCTCGCTGCCCTTCGGCTTTTTCCCAGCTTTATTGCTAGCCTGTCACTAAGCACTCACACTAAACTACACTGTTCTACCCCCTATACCGGCGCCCCCGGAGCCTCCCGCAACTCAATAAAGTTACTAACCCCTAAACCGCCGCTCCTAGACCCCGCCGCAACTCTTATAAATGTATTAACCCCTAAACCGCCGCTCCTAGACCCTGCCGCAACTCTTATAAATGTATTAACCCCTAAACCGCCGCTCCTAGACCCTGCCGCAACTCTTATAAAGGTATTAACCCCTAAACCGCCGCTCCCGGACACCGCTGCCACCTACAGTATACCTAGTAACCCCTATCCTGCCCCCCCTATACCGTCGCCCTCTATAATAAAATTATTAACCCCTATCCTGCTGATCCCGCACCTCTCCGCAACTAAATAAATAGTTTAACCCCTAAACCGCCGCTCCATGAACCCGCCGCAACCTATATTAAACCTATTAACCCCTATCCTGCCCCCCTACACCGTCGCCACCTATAATAAATTTATTAACACCTAATCTGCCCCCCCTACACCGTCGCCACCTATAATAAATGTATTAACCCCTATCCTGCCCCCCACTACGCCGCCGCCACTGTAATAAAATTATTAACCCCTAAACCTAAGTCTAACCCTAACCCTAACGCCCCCCTAACTTAAATATTAATTAAATAAATCTAAATAAATTAACTCTTATTAAGTAAATGAATCCTATTTAAAACTAAATACTTACCTTTAAAATAAACCCTAATATAGCTACAATATAAATAATAATTATATTCTAGCTATTTTAGGATTTTTTTTTAATTTTACAGGCAACTTTCAATTTATTTTAACTAGGTACAATAGCTATTAAATAGTTATTAACTATTTAATAGCTTACCTAACTAAAATAAAGAGAAATGTACCTGTAAACTAAAAACTAACCTAAGTTACAATTACACCTAACACTACACTATACTTTAATAAATTATTCCTATTTAAAAATAAATACTTACCTGTAAAATAAACCCTAAGATAGCTACAATATAATTAATAATTATATTATAGCTATATTAGGATTTATATTTATTTTACAGGTAACTTTGTATTTATTTTAGCTAGTTAGAATAGTTATTAAATAGTTATTAACTATTTAATAACTACATAGCTAAAAGAAATACAAAATTACCTGTAAAATAAATCCTAACTTAAGTTACAATTAAACCTAATACTACACTATCATTAAATTAATTAAATAAATTAACTACAAATAACTACAATTAAATACAATTACATAAACTAACTAAAGTACAAAAAATAAAAAAAGCTAAGTTACAAAAAAAAAAAAAAATAAGTTACAAACATGTTACAAATATTACAACAATTTTAAGCTACTTACACCTAATCTAAGCCCCCGAATAAAATAACAAACCCCCCCAAAATAAAAAAATGCCCTACCCTATTCTAAATTAAATAAATTTCAAAGCTCTTTTACCTTACCAGCCCTTAAAAGGGCCATTTGTGGGGGCATGCCCCAAAGAAAACAGCTCTTTTGCCTGTAAAAGAAAAATACAACCCCCCCCCAACATTAAAACCCACCACCCACATACCCCTAATCTAACCCAAACCCCCCTTACAAAAACCTAACACTAATCCCCTGAAGATCATCCTACCTTGAGTTGTCTTCACTCAGCCGAGCCACCGATGGAACTGAAGAGGACATCCGGAGCGGAAGAAGTTAATCCTCCAAGCGGCGCTGAAGAAATCTTCCATCCGATGAAGTCATCATCCAGGCGGCGCTGAAGAAAAGTCTTCGATCCGGCCGATGTCATCTTCAAAGAGGCGCTGAAGAGGTCTTCTATCCGGGCGAAGTTATCTTCCAAGCCGGGTCTTGAATCTTCCTTCCACCGACGCGGAACCACCTTCTTCACCGACGGACTACGACGAATGACGGCTCCTTTAAGGGACGTCATCCAAGATGGCGTCCCCTCAATTCCGATTGGCTGATAGGATTCTATCAGCCAATCGGAATTAAGGTAGGAAAATCTGATTGGCTGATGGAATCAGCCAATCAGATTCAAGTTCAATCCGATTGGCTGATCCAATCAGCCAATCAGATTGAGCTCGCATTCTATTGGCTGATCGGAACAGCCAATAGAATGCGAGCTCAATCTGATTGGCTGATTCCATCAGCCAATCAGATTTTTCCTACCTTAATTCCGATTGGCTGATAGAATCCTATCAGCCAATCGGAATTGAGGGGACGCCATCTTGGATGACGTCCCTTAAAGAAGCCGTCATTCGCCGTAGTCCGTCGGTGAAGAAGGTGGTTCCGCGTCGGCGGAAGGAAGATTCAAGACCCGGCTTGGAAGATGACTTCATCGGATGGAAGATTTCTTCAGCGCCGCTTGGAGGATTAACTTCTTCCGCTCCGGATGTCCTCTTCAGTTCCATTGGTGGCTCGGCTGAGTGAAGACGACTCAAGGTAGGATGATCTTCAGGGGATTAGTGTTAGGTTTTTGTAAGGGGGGTTTGGGTTAGATTAGGGGTATGTGGGTGGTGGGTTTAAATGTTGGGGGGGGGTTGTATTTTTCTTTTACAGGCAAAAGAGCTGTTTTCTTTGGGGCATGCCCCCACAAATGGCCCTTTTAAGGGCTGGTAAGGTAAAAGAGCTTTGAAATTTATTTAATTTAGAATAGGGTAGGGCATTTTTTTATTTTGGGGGGGGTTGTTATTTTATTAGGGGGCTTAGATTAGGTGTAAGTAGCTTAAAATTGTTGTAATATTTGTAACATGTTTGTAACTTATTTTTTTATTTTTTGTAACTTAGCTTTTTTTATTTTTTGTACTTTAGTTAGTTTATGTAATTGTATTTAATTGTAGTTATTTGTAGGAAGTTTATTTAATTAATTTAATGATAGTGTAGTATTAGGTTTAATTGTAACTTAAGTTAGGATTTATTTTACAGGTAATTTTGTATTTATTTTAGCAATGTAGTTATTAAATAGTTAATAACTATTTAATAACTATTCTAACTAGCTAAAATAAATACAAAGTTACCTGTAAAATAAATATAAATCCTAAGATAGCTATAATATAATTATTAATTATATTGTAGCTATCTTAGGGTTTATTTTACAGGTAGGTATTTATTTTTAAATAGGAATAATTTATTAAAGTATAGTGTAGTGTTAGGTGTAATTGTAACTTAGGTTAGGATTTATTTCACAGGTACATTTCTCTTTATTTTAGCTAGGTAAGCTATTAAATAGTTAATAACTATTTAATAGTTATTGTACATGGTTAAAATAAATCGAAAGGTACCTGTAAAATAAATATAAATCCTAAGATAGCTAGAATATAATTATTATTTATATTGTAGCTATATTAGGGTTTATTTTAAAGGTAAGTATTTAGTTTTAAATAGGATTCATTTACTTAATAAGAGTTAATTTATTTAGATTTATTTAATTAATATTTAAGTTAGGGGGGCATTAGGGTTAGGGTTAGACTTAGGTTTAGGGGTTAATAATTTTATGACAGTGGCGGCGGCGTAGTGGGGGGCAGGATAGGGGTTAATACATTTAATATAGGTTGCGGCGGGTTCAGGGAGCGGCGGTTTAGGGGTTAATACATTTATTATAGTTGCGGTGGGCTCCGGGAGCGGCGGTTTAGGGGTTAATATGTATAGAGTAGCTTGCGGTGGGCTCCGGGAGCGGCGGTTTAGGGGGTAATAACTTTATTTAGTTGCAGCGGTGTAGGGGGGGTCAGATTAGTGGTGTTTAGACTCGGGGTACATGTTAGGGTGTTAGGTGTAGACAGCTCCCATAGAAATCAATGGGATGTCTGTCAGCAGCGAACTTGTACTTTCGCTATGGTCAGACTCCCATTGATTCCTATGGGATCCGCCGCCTCCAGGGGTGGCGGATTGAAAACCAGGTACGCTGGGCCGTAAAAGTGCCGAGCGTACCTGCTAGTTTTTTGATAGCTAGCAAAAGTAGTGAGAATGTGCCGCACTTGTGTGCGGAACATCTGGAGTGACGTAAGAATCGATCTGTGTCGGACTGAGTCCGGCGGATCGAAGCTTACGTCACAAAATTCTACTTTTGCCGGTCTCGAGCCTTTGATAACTAAGGCGAATCAGCCTCGCCACAAATACGCTGCGGAATTCCAGCGTATTTGAGGTTGACGGCTTGATAACTAGGCCCCATAGTTAGTTAATAGGAGTAGCTGCAGGATTCAATGAGAGAAAAATATAGCAATGTGGAATGTTCAGGCTTCAGAGTAAACTGGTAGAAGATTGACACTTATATGCAAACTAAGGTTTGTTGCAGGTTCACAGTACATAATATTATATAAAGCTGTATGTCAGAGTTAAGCACAGCTGCACAGATATTTAGACAAGCTGCAAGTTTAGGCATTAATTACTGTTTGTGCATATACAGTGGGGAAAAAATGTATTTAGTCAGCCACCAATTGTGCAAGTTCTCCCACTTAAGAAGATGAGAGAGGCCTGCAATTTTCATCATAGGTATACCTCAACTTTGAGAGACAAAATGTGGAAACAAATCCAGACAATCACATTGTCTGAATTGGAAAGAATTTATTTGCAAATTATGGTGGAAAATAAGTATTTGGTCAATATCAAAAGTTCATCTCAATACTTTGTTATATATCCTTTGTTGGCAATGACAGAGGTCAAATGTTTTCTGTAAGTCTTCACAAGGTTGTCACACACTGCTGCTGGTATGTTGGCCCATTCCTGCATACAGATCTCCTCTAGAGCAGTGATGTTTTGGGGCTGTCGCTGGGCAACACAGACTTTCAACTCCCTCCAAAGGTTTTCTATGGGGTTGAGATTTGGAGACTGGCTAGGCCACTCCAGGACCTTGAAATGCTTCTTACGAAGCCACTCCTTTGTTGCCCAGGTGGTGTGTTTGGGATCATTGTCATGCTGAAAGACCCAGCCACATTTCATCTTCAATGCCCTTGCTGATGGAAGGAGTTTTGCACTCAAAATCTCACGATACATGGCCCCATTCATTCTTTCATGTACACGGATCAGTCGTCCTGTTCCCTTTGCAGAGAAACAGCCCCAAAGCATGATGTTGCCACCCCCATGCTTCACAGTAGGTATGGTGTTCTCTCTCCTCCAAACACGACAAGTTGTGTTTCTACCAAACAGTTCTACTTTGGTTTCATCGGACCATATGACATTCTCCCAATCTGCTTCTGGATCATCCAAATGCTCTCTAGCATACTTCAGATGGGCCCGGACATGTACTGGCTTAAGCAGGGGGACACATCTGGCACTGCAGGATCTAAGTCCCTGGCAGCGTAGTGTGTTACTGATGGCAGCCTCTGTTACGTTGGTCCAGCTCTCTGCAGGTCATTCACTAGGCCACTAGTGTGGTTCTGGGATGTTTGCTCACCGTTCATGTGATCATTTTGACCCCACATTGTGAGATCTTGCGTGGAGCCCCAGATCGAGGGAGATTATCAGTGGTCTTGTATGTCTTCCATTTTCTAATTATTGCTCCCACAGTTGATTTCTTCACACCAAGCTGCTTGCCTATTGCAGATTGAGTCTTCCCAGCCTGGTGCAGGTCTACAATTTTGTTTCTGGTGTCCTTCGACAGCTCTTTGGTCTTCACCATAGTGGAGTTTGGAGTGTAACTGTTTGAGGTTGTGGACAGGTGTCTTTTATACTGATAACAAGTTCAAACAGGTGCCATTGATACAGGTAATGAGTGGAGGACAGAGGAGCCTCTTAAAGAAGAAGATACAGGTATGTGAGAGCCAGAAATCTTGCTTTTTTGTAGGTGACCAAATACTTATTTTCCACCATAATTTGCAAATAAATTATTTCCAAATCAGACAATGTGATTGTCTGGATTTGTTTCCACATTTTGTCTCTCATAGTTGAGGTATACCTATGATGAAAATTACAGGCCTCTCTCATCTTCTTAAGTGGGAGAACTTGCACAATTGGTGGCTGACCAAATACTTTTTTTCCCCACTGTATATGCAAACTAGGTTTGTTGCAGGTTCACAGTACATAATATTATATAGAGCTGTATGTCAGTAATTAGCAGAGCAGCACAGGTGAAAGTTAAGTTTAAGGCATCAATTACTGTTTGTACATATATTGGAGAATCACATGAAAGCTTTTAACTGAACATATAGATGCAGAGTTCTGAATATGTTAACATATTTGCAGCAGGATATTTCAGCAATGGCAACTTGTAGCAGAGAAATAGTTATAAAGTTCTGAGTAAGATGCTGTTGTAATTAGAGAGTGATCATAACCAAAAGTATGCTTGATTTATAAATAAAGTTCAGAGTTTGTTAAGAAGCAGTGTCCAGGAAACAGAAATGGAATTATTTGGATACTTGCGATTTGATGATTTTAAGCATTGGTAATAGAAAATGCTGTAGGTTGAAATAGTTGGTAAATTTATGCAGGAAACAGTCACAGACCTCTGTTGTTCAGGATCACAACTTCAAAGTTAATGCAAAGCACATTAGACCTGAGAAGGCTTAAAAAGAGGCCAAGGGAATCAGGTGCATGAGGCCAAGGGAATCAGGTACATTCAAGCTGAATGTAAATACTGCCCAAAACCAGCAGTCAGGGAAGGAAGTCTTAAAGGGATAGTGACATTAGGCTGAGATATGTTACAGATCCCCCTCCTCAAAGGCGACCTCCGGGCGCCCAACACAATCCAAAAGGAGAGAGAACAAAAATGATATGGAGAACCGGTAGTAGGTGTATGGAGGTAGTGAGTCCAATCGGAAATCAAGAAAGGAGGGTTGGAGATCTCTTGAAAAAGTTGAATCACGAAGCAAAGGCCATGGAATTCAGGTATCAAAAGATCTTGATAATGATGAGAGCAAAACTTGAAGTCATCTTTCTTGTAGTCATCGTGAGAATGCATGAACGTAACATACAATGAGCTTCCTACTACAGAATCATCCTGAGGGTTGATAGGCGGATGTTCTTCATAATAGAAGACCATGTACACAGCCAATGGAAAGGCGCCCAGTCATAGACATATGAATAGGCTTTCCTCAACATCAGAAATAGAGATGCAGCATTCTGGATTGATAACCAGATTATCCACCTTTGTGTCAGAGATTTGAGTATCCTCAGAATTAACCTCTTGTCCGAGGATTAGATATATTCCAAAAGAAAAAGCTATAGCCACTTCTAACCCAATAGCAGGGCTTTCTTCGAAGTAGGAGATAGGAGTGTAGAGTGCAAGATTTGTCCAGTTCTTTCCATCTTCTGATTCAATATGAAATGTCTCCTGTCTGGATTCGGAATCAAGAGTGTCCTCACTATGAACAGGTATATGAATGCCCACACCAGGGCAAGGTTCAGGAATACCCACATCAGGGCAAGGTACAGGAATATCCTCAATAGGATCAAGTGAAGGAATGCCCTCACAAGGGCAAGGTTCAGGAATACCCACATCTGGGCAAAGTTCAGGAATATCCTCAGTAGGATCGGGTGAAGGAATGCCCATGCCAGGGCAAGGTTCTACTATAGAAAAAGAACCCACTTTAGAGCCAGGAACCATACTCTCTTCTGAGCAGAGGGCAAGGCTCTCTTCAGGGTTCACAAACGAAGAATTTACAAGACCCACTTTAGAGCCAAGAACCATACTCGCTTCTGAGCAGAGGGCATGGCTATCTTCAGGATCAAGTATTATTACACCCATTTCTGGGTTAAACAAAGGAATACCCATACCAGGGTCAAAAACAGGAGAGTCCACCTTGATGCCAGGTTTAGTGGTATCATCATGGAAAACAAGGACAGGATTGGCCACTGGGGAATCTTCTTGAAGAACTTTTGTACAAGTTTCAGGGTCAAGAATGTCCACTTGCGAACTTGGTTCAATGTTCTCCTCACAGGATTCAGTATCAGGAATTCCTGTACAGGAAACTGATGTAGTAGAAAATGTAGGTTGGTGCAAAGTACTTCCCAAGGGAAACAATTTCTTAGATGCAGTAACAGAAGAATTTTGAGAAGGTGAAGTGTACTGAAATATGCCACACTCAGGTAGATGCGGAGGAATTGTGACACAAGATTCTGACTGAGAAATTGTCTGGGGTTCAGCAGGCATACTTATTTGAGTTTGAATATCAGAGCTAAATTCTCCAGGGACTATCTCTGGTAAACTGTTAGATTGTATATCTGGAAAAAAAAATTCTTTTGTTTCTAGCACAGGATTTATAGACATTGAGGCAGCATGAGTGGGATGCAAGAAATCAATAGTTGGAAACAGTTTTTGTAGTTGTTGTAGAGTCTGAGAAGAGATACCATTTGATGCTTTAAGAACAGACTGAAGGTGACTAGAGACAACATCCAGCTTGGTGTTGACAGTATCATGAGGCAAGTGAGGGTCTGGCACAAAAAAAACTGAAACAGGAGATTCAGGCTGAGTTTCCTCTTTGAGCTTCTGATTTTTTTCTGCTGAATCGATGGATACATTCTCTTCATTTTCATAGTCAGATTCAGAATCAGTTTCACCAAAATGGTAATCACGAACATGGGGAACAGATGACATTTTAGAAAAGTGGTTCTGTCTCTTTAAATCTTTAAAGATCTGAATTTTTTCTGCTGAGGCTATGGTTAAATCCTCTTCATTTTCATAGTCAGATTCAGGATCAGTTTCACCAAAATGGTAACCACGAACATGAGTAGAGGATAGTCTAGAATAGGAGTACTGTGTCTTTAAATTTTTAAAAGTATGAAAATCTTCTGTTTTTTCTTTAGGGATAGCGTGGGTCTGAGATATGTTGCAATTTTTTATTTTCCTTTGAGGGTCGGTGCATCCACTACCACTGCGGATCCCTTTTTTAGGCATTAACTTTCTGTCATGATTCGGTGTACATGCGCTCAGGACACAGACCCTTGGGGCAGTGGTAGGGATTTGGAGACACCGACCCCTGACCCGGGGAAGAGTATCCTGGATGTGGATAGATGATATTCTGTGATTCATAGTTGCTAGAAGTTATTGTAGAATAAATGGAGAGTGCAACATTTGTATACAATATATTCTGACTTCACTGTGACTTATAGTTAGTTAATAGGAGTAGCTGCAGGATTTAATGAGAGAAAAATATAGCAATGTGGAATGTTCAGGCTTCAGAGTAAACTGGTAGAAGATTGACACTTAGATGCAAACTAAGGTTTGTTGCAGGTTCACAGTACATAATATTATATAAAGCTGTATGTCAGAGTTAAGCACAGCTGCACATATATTTAGACAAGCTGCAAGTTTAGGCATTAATTACTGTTTGTGCATATATATGCAAACTAGGTTTGTTGCAGGTTCACAGTACATAATATTATATAGAGCTGTATGTCAGTAATTAGCAGAGCAGCACAGGTGAAAGTTAAGTTTAAGGCATCAATTACTGTTTGTACATATATTGGAGAATCACATGAAAGCTTTTAACTGAACATATAGATGCAGAGTTCTGAATATGTTAACATATTTGCAGCAGGATATTTCAGCAATGACAACTTGTAGCAGAGAAATAGTTATAAAGTTCTGAGTAAGATGCTGTTGTAATTAGAGAGTGATCATAACCAAAAGTATGCTTGATTTATAAATAAAGTTCAGAGTTTGTTAAGAAGCAGTGTCCAGGAAACAGAAATGGAATTATTTGGATACTTGCAATTTGATGATTTTAAGCATTGGTAATAGAAAATGCTGTAGGTTGAAATAGTTGGTAAATTCATGCAGGAAACAGTCACAGACCTCTGTTGTTCAGGATCACAACTTCAAAGTTAATGCAAAGCACATTAGACCTGAGAAGGCTTAAAAAGAGGCCAAGGGAATCAGGTGCATGAATGATTAATCAGGCAGGCAGGCAAGCTGAATGTAAATACTACCAAAAACCAGCAGTCAGGGAAGGAAGTCTTAAAGGGATAGTGACATTAGGCTGAGATATGTTACAAAAGCAGAGAGAAAAGAGGATACAAAGATTAATATAGTATAGACTCTCATAGAGGGGTATCTAATAACACTATTGAGTTAATAAATTAAGATCAGAAAACATGAATAAATCACATAGGGTAAGGTAGAGGGGGCAGACTAATACATAGGAAAAGACTAAATGTAAAAGCATGCAGCTAGGAACTTATATAATCTTTTGGACAAACAGTTCAGCAATACAGAAATGTTGGGCAAAGATCTTAACTTTGCTCCAAACTCAGCTTCAAATAGATTTGAATTATTTATTAATACACAAAGATACATCAGAAGATTAACACTTAAATGCTATTTTGCCAAAACAAATTAATCCTATAGAGATTGCTCTGAGTGGTATAATAGAGTTGTGACCTTCTATCTAACACTTAGGGCCTGATAATCAAAGATTCTCCAGCTTGAAAATAAATTATAGTGTAGACCTCACAAGGACTAAATTCACTGAATGCTATAAGAAAAATGGTGGAACCTAGAAGTTCAGTCCAAAAGAAAGCAGCACATCACCTACATTTTTTATTTTTTTATTGAAGGAACACAAGAAAAGAACTGCAACGTTTAAGAGGTCAACCCTTAATCATGCATACATATATAATTTCCTGTCTGCCTTAAATAGCACATAGTTAACTCTTAGTTCTTAACACACCTGAGCACACCTCCACCTAGTGGTCATTGCAAACAGTAACACCAGACAGGTAATAATACAATGCTAATAAAAATATAAAATTTATTTTTATTAGCATTGCATTATTACCTGTCTGGTGTTACTATTTGCAATGACCACTAGGTGGAGGTGTGCTCAGGTCTGTTAAGCACTAAGAGTTAACTATGTGCTATTAAAGGCAGACAGGATATGATGTATGTATGCATAATTAAGGGGTTGACTTCCGAAACATTGCAGTTCTTTTCTTGTGTTCCTTTAATAATTTTTTTTTAATGTAAGCACTGAATTTTGTTGGGGAGTTGGCCAGTGGCTCCTGACAGCTTGCACCTCTCACGTATTTAGCTGCTGGACCAATACAGTGGTGTTTGGAACCTAGAAGTGCCAGAGAGATGAGAGGTATCTCCCATAAAGCTCTACACTTATTTGAGATGATCTAAAATGATCCTCCAGCACTGCGGGGTCTCTCATAAGATTTTAGGCAGGCAAGTTTTGCTATACTTCTCCAAGGGGTGTTCTCTGTGCAATATAGCACTGCACAAAATGAGAGTTTTGTTACATTTATACTTTGTAGTTTATATTACTTTAAACTTCAGATTGGGTCCTTCACATTTTATTGCATTACAGCTTTAGACTTGTATTTGAATACATTTAGATTTAAATGCAGCAGTGATTTTACAAAGTGTGATTATGTTTTGAAAGTTTCTGTGTTACTTTTACAAATTAGGATCATACTTTGCATATGTCTGTGTATCTTTTACAAATTGCATTTAATTTGTTTTATGTAAAATAAATTATATAGTTTCAGAAAGTAGGAGGGAAAGATTAATTCCCTGGGCTGGACAGGGGAGTTTCCAGGATATATCTGAATCTCTCTAACAATTCTCATCAAATGCTCTAAGAATTTGACACCAGCAAGTCTCACTGATTTTTCTTTTTAGCTGTATTCAGGGGGTTTGCTCAAAGATCACAATCCACTTATTTAACTGACATAAACGTAATGTATACAAAACTAGAAGCAAATGCAAGTTAAATTGTAATGAAAACATGTTAGTTGTATCTGCATTTGACTCAAAATGAGAATTTATATCAGTGCTCACCTGTTAACTTCACTGTTCCCTGTGAGTTTCTATATCCCAGAGAGCCTCATTACTTTCTATAAAAGGCATCTCTCATCTCTTTGGACCTTCCAGGTTTTCTCCCTGTTTCTTATAGAATTAGTGAGTTCTGTCCCTGTAAAGTCTGCACTATAGTTTCTATCTAAGATGCAGAATCTATGACCATTGGACCCATAGAAAGCAATAAAGCTCTCTGGGATATAGAATCTCACAGGGAGATTGAAGTTAAAGGGACATGCAACCCAATTTTTTTATGATTCAGATACAGCATTCAATTTTAAACAACTTTCTGGTATACGTTTATTACCGCATTTGCATCATTCTCTTGGTTTCCTTTGTTAAAGGAGCAGCAAAACTGTGAGCTAGTACTAAAAACACTAATGGAAGATAAAATGTTGTGTTTAGAGCAGCAGATAAGGGTGGAGTAATAATCATCAAACATATGACAGACTATTTAAAAGAAGGATTTAAATGATTAAATGACAATAACACCTACAAAGTCTTAACATGTGATTTAACTAAGAGCTGTACATTGAATGTATTGTGCTTACTAACAAATTCTAAAGAATTGAAAGTACTAGAAAATGATGCATTATTATCAAAAAGTACATAAAGATCTTCTGAATCCCCTTGGGAGACCTATTATCTCCAGAATAGAGTCTCTATATAACAACCTTTCTAAATATATTGATCATATTTAAGGAATGCAATGGATCTTATTAATACATTTAAATGGATCAGAAAGGGATTTTATCTAATTTTCTTGGATGTATCAGCCCTATACATCAGCATTGCGCACGAAAAAAGGCATTAAAGTAATCAACCACTGGTACAAAAGAACATATATGCCAGCTACCCATAAACAGTTCCTAGTGGATGGTATGAGATTCATTGTAAAACACTATTTTTAGTGGAGCAATTTCAAAGAATCAAAAGAAATTGCACCAAAGATATGGATTTTATTTCTGATGTTGAAAGACTAAATAATCAGTGTAGAAATAAAGTCCTAAATATGCATTGGGATGAACTACTCATAGGGTTTTTAAAAGGGGTGAAGAAAGGAGACGATTAAATGTATCACCCAATAAGTGCCATGGAATGATACACAACATGAAAGAAAAACATTGTGATACTCAAGACAAATGCAATACGGAAACATATAATTGGCGATAAGCCGGAGAATCAGGGCCGGATTGGCCCACCAGGATAGTAGGAGATTTCCCCGGTGGGTTGCAGCAGCTGGGGCTTAAAAGCTACAATTTAAAGGGGTGAATAATGGATGCAATTGGGTTGTAGGGTTGCTATATAACATCAATCTGACATTTTTATTTAATACAAAGTAACATAATGTAATTCTGAAAAAAATAGTGGGGAAGGAGTGTCCCAGTAATACCCTTTGAGAAAAATGGGGCATGCGCATTCTACCGACTCAATTTAAAATAGGGCTGGTCTTCATATTTTTCCAGGGCTGCTTTTTATTCCCAGTACGGCCCTGCGGAGCATACCTTGTCTTCATTAAAGGGACAGTCTACACCAGAATTGTTATAGTTTTAAAAGATAGATAATCCCTTTATTACCCATTCCCCAGTTTTGCATAACCAACACAGTTATATTAATATACTTTTAACCTCTGTGATTATCTTGTATCTAAGCCTCTGCAAACTGCCCCTTTATTTCAGTTCTTTTGACAGACTTGCAGTTTAGCCAATCAGTGCCTGCTCCTAGATAACTTCACGTGCACGAGCACAGTGTTATCTATATGAAATACATGAACTAACACCCTCTAGTGGTAAAAAACTGTTAAAATGCATTCTGAAAAGAGGTGGCCTTCAAGGTCTAAGAAATTAGCATATGAACCTACTAGGTTAAGCTTTCAACTAAGAATACCAAAAGAACAAAGCAAAATTGGTGATAAAAGTAAATTGGAAAATTGTTTAAAATTACATGCTCTATCTGAATCATGAAAGTTTTTTTTGGCCTAGACTGTCACTTTAAGAGCCGGCTCATGATATATTAATACAGTCATATGCTATTATATTCATTCATTTTGAAAGTGTCTGTCAAGTTTTAGCAGGTCTAAGAAGTAAAGTTTACATTTTCTTTCAATCCTGTTGCGCTTTATTGTTGTTTCTTCTTTTTGCATCTACAAATAGAATGTTTTGGGAGTGACATCACACAGGGAAGCTGCACAATTTAGAAGATTTTTTGAACTTAGAGATCTTTGGATTTAAACAGAATTTAGGATAATTTCATTCCATCCAGTTACCAAAGGTATTGTAAATACAGTTGTTTTTAATACTAATTGATACTCTTTTCAAACTCTTGGACATTTAGTATATATATATATATTTGTAAAAATGTTATTAGATGTTTTAGTATACTGTCAATACATTCATGCACACTTGTGTTAGTGCTGAATTAGATCTGTTTTGTGTTCTTTAACTGGCCACAATAAAAAAAAATAAGATAAACATTCTCACTAGGGTTTTAAGTAGTTTATTCCTGGGCTACTCTGAGAAAGCAAACCATAAACAGTATATAAATACTGCTATTTTAATCAATTTCTAAATAATAATAAAAATAATAATAATAATGTAAATATAAGGTATTCACTGTGCCTTTGACTGCAGCTCTTTCACAAAGTACAATGTCCCTTTCAAAGATCTTTTTAGTGAGGTAAAAGCAACTTTAATTGTTCAAAAGACAATAACATATGGGATTTTATTTGTTTACCATTAGGTCCCCTTAGCAATGAATAATAAACTGATTTATCTTTAAACTAAAACATTTCAATGATTTTTTTGTGTGTGCATTTTTTTCATCTACATTTAACTTCAAAATGTAATTAAGAAATAACTTAAACAACATGGTATGTGCACATATATTAAATTACAGCCGGTAATAAATTCTTCGATGGAAGATTTTTATCATTCCGTGTTAACCCTCAGGCACTTACTGCCCTAAAGCAATTGCTGCAGGCACTTGCCATACACTAAGTAGCCATTATGGTATGATATCCTTATTTATTTAACTCTTTTATTTCTGACAGTCACTAGAAGTTATTACCAATAAATCAATTGTTTATGGCTAAATACAGATGTAAAATAGATCATATAGAAAGAAAGATCAAGTGAGACGCAAACTTAACACATTGAAAAAAAACATAGTTTATATTTTGATATCTTTAATTGTAGATTGCTTCATCCATATATAATGATTTTACATTAATGGTTTAAGGGGCATTAAACTTATCGTTTCATTCCCTATAAAGCGTAGATAACAAGTGGAGTGCAATCAAAACCACAGAGTGTATTATGTTTTGTGTTACATTGCGCCAAGAGTAACAAAATCTGTTAGTACAAGTGGATGGTTAAAAACCAAAGCATCTTAAAAGGAATAGAAAAGTCCAAATTAAACTTTTTTTTTTTATTTGTTATTTTTTCATTTTCACAGAGTATCTTGTTGCATTATCATCAATAACAAGTTTAAATAACTTCGACTAACAAAAAAGAAAACTTTGTAAATTACAAGTTGCTCATGTTGTTAACAGATATTAAACAATAGGTCTATATTGTCCCCCAGCAGCGGGCATATCCCAGTATTCCGACTTTTCTATACTTAAAATATAAAACCTTCGTTTGAGGGGTAGCCCTCCGTGGTCCAGCGTAACAGTAAGGAGAATGGGGCTGATCCCCAGGGTAGCTCTCCCCACCGGGACCAGTTTTATATCTTTTGGGCATCTCTAGCAACATGGGTGTGGACTGGGTGAGGGGGAACGCTGGTCTCCCATAGGAATTTGGCGTCTATAAAGAAGCGTAATTTATTGCGCTGTAGGTATCCGTATTCCTCCAGGCCTAAAAGTTCTGCCGTTCTTTCCAGCCACATCACCAAGGTTGGTGCTGTTGGTGTTTTCCACACTCGAGCAATCAGATCTGGCACTATTGAGACCAATCTGTACCAAAAGAGATCGTAGCTTGCAGGGTAAGTTAGGGGTATCGTTCAGCAGTGTTATTCTCGGGTTGAGTTTCAATGGCTCCCCTGCTAGTTTCTGGAGGTGTATTTCTACCTCTTTCCATAGTGGTTTGATAATATGGCATTCCCACCACATGTGTACAAGACTGCCCAGTTCCTGCCTCTCCAAAACATCCGGGAGGACTCCGGGTATATGGTGTTTAGTCTCGTTGGAGTCAAATACCACCAGGAGAGAATTTTATAGTTCATCTTGAGGTGTCAGGTGTCAAGGGGCGTAGGAGATCTTTCTTGTGTGGGAATGTTTGGATATAGTGGTGGAGTTGTGAGTATTTAAGCCAATTTGTATATCTTCCCTCCGCTAAATCTTCCAATCTATCCCTATCCTTCAGTTTCCCTCCCTCCATAAACCTGCATATTGGGATTGTATATCCCCATTCTGTAAGTCTCCTAAAACCCTTATCCAAACCTACCACCATCTCCATGTTGAGTACTACTGGGAATAATGGTAACCTGTCTGAAGAGATATGTGGGTTATACTTTTTAATTTTCTCCCAGTCCTTAAACAGGTGTTTATGTATGTCTAGGTGGTCACATTGTTTGGGTCGTAAGTCAGTGGGGACCCAGCAAAGTGCTCGAAAAAAAGGGGGCTTGCAGAATTTTGGAGTCGATAGATATCCAGGCTTTGTGGGCGCTCGAGCTGTGCCAGTCCAATACTCTCTGGAGGGTCACAGCGTGATAGTATTCTTCTATTTTCGGAAGTCCCAGGCTTCCAGAGGCTATGGGTCTGTATAAAGTGTTCCTGTTGACCCTAGGTCTACATTTGCCCGAGATGTATGAGTTGATTAGGCTTTGTAAGCGTCTAAGAAACCAGTCATGGAGATGTATCGGTAGTGCCTGTAGGATGTAGAGGATCTTTGGGAGAGTTGTCATTTTAATGGATTGGACCCGACCCCACCATGAGAGAGGTTTAGTTGCCCATACAGTCAGCTCGTTGTGTGTCGTATGTAGTAATGTTTCATAGTTCTTTTTAAACAGCGTTGAGTAGTGTGGGGAGATATGTATTCCCAAATACCTGACCGACTCCGTCTGAAGACGTAGGGGACACACAGAGGAAAGGCTGAGAAACTCATCTACACCAAGGGATATGTTTAGCAATTCTGACTTGGACTTATTTACCAGGAAGTTGGAGAATTTACCGAATCTGTCAATCTCGGTCAGTATGGCCGGGATAGAGTTTGAGTTTTTGTACCTGGAAATCTTGAAATCATTGGGACCTATAATGATACCTTTTATGTCTTTGTTCGCACGGATGTATGATGCTAGCACCTCCATTGTCAGTATAAATAGTATGGGGGATAAGGGGCATCCCTGTCGCATCCTGTTTTGGATAGGGAAATGGTCCGAGAGCATACCATTTGCTCTAACTCTAGCGCTAGGGTGGGAGTATAACCTACATATTTGCGTTATCACGTTTTTACTGAACCCGAGAAATTGCCAATTTGCTCTATTGAACGCTTTCTCTGCGTCGATCGTCATCAAGACTGCTTTGATGTTGTGCAATTTTGCATATGCTGTTAGGGTTAAAGCTCTAATCGTATTGTCTTGGGTTTCTCTGTGAGGGGTGAAGCCCACCTGGTCTGTATGTACTAACTCAGATAATACTGTGTTAATGCGATTCGAGAGGATTTCGCCAAATATTTTTATATCAGAATTTAGCAGCGATATTGGCCTATAACTCCCTGGGTCTTCTTGTGGTTTGTCTGGTTTTAAGATCACGGAAATGTGGGCTGACAACATCTCCAACGAGAATTTTGTGGGACATTCATTGCCCTGAAATAGAGTTAGTAAATGGGGAGTTAGTAGTTTTTTTTTTTTGTTTTTTTTTTAAATTTTTTTATTGAGGTTGTGGAAAAAGCAATACAACTTATGCATGGTGATAAACCAAAAATAACACAGATATAATACATCACAATAAAACGGTTTCCATATAGAAAAGCAAGATTCACATTGGAAGGAATATTAGACTGAAAATTGGAACCTCATTTTCATTATTACACATACAGTAGGTGCTTTATGTGGTCCTATAGATAGAGTATATTAACGAGTTGTATTTCAAGCAACATCAACAGTTGTCGTTTTCGATTAAATAATGTGGTACAATGTGTAAATATGGTAAAATATCTAAGGTGCGGTATGTACAAGAGAAACCGCTTAGTAAAATCTCCCATACAGGGAGGTGTATTATTGGGGGGTGATGGTAATGGTGGGGGGGGGGAGGTGACAATTTCAATGTAATAAGTGGACTTATATCAAATAAGATGTGCACAATAATAGCCATACATACAATAGTTATGATGAGGACACTGAATTTAGAGAGGCAATGTGATAATGCACTGCATCTTGGCATGGAGTATATTATTTTGTAATAAAACAGGGCTTTACGTCTGTGGGGAGGACTAGTTAGGCATAAATGGAAGCTATATTACCCATACTAGAACCTAGGAATTCCCTATGGAACCAATAGGGAGAGCCATATAGTACTCGTAATAATATTAAGGGGGAGACGTAGTGCAACCAGATATGAATGCAGGTCCAGCCTGCGCTAGAAGGTGGGACAACCTGAGGTAACTGGGATCAGAGCATAGAAGAGGCTTTAGTTAACAGTATGATTCAAGCACTCCTAGATATATTCTCAAGTATTAGTAATCTTAAAATCGACTGAGTTTGTCAAGATCATACACCAATTGTTGATATAATATAGGAAACAAAACTACACTCTTAGTGCACAATAAAGAGCTGGAACATTGCTAATGTACTACAGGCGGTATTATATTGCAAAGCTATATCCAAAACTATTCTGTGAGGCTGTTTGGTAATTATAACATCCCGCCACCCCAGCCGCTGGCGGCAAGAAGTCACACACACAAATTGCACCCAAGCACAATGAGTATATATACAGTATGAGAGCTTGTAAATTTGGGAAAACTATACAGTGAATTATTGGAATTCTAACAATCTCTCGAGGAGTGTAAACAATAAGGAGCCTATAAATATGATATAACACAGTATATAAACATTATCATCATCCCAGAAATCAATCTAGTTAGCATACATAAAACATAGTTGAACGAGTCAGCGGGAAACTTTGATAATTAAGATGCCTATTCAAGCTGCAATCATAAGGTGTAGCCTTAGCATATTAATTTGAGTAGTCCCAATCTCTATAGTACAAGAGTTTTGCTTATGGAGTGGATAGAAGGATGCAGACCTACTTTAACTTGTGTCCATCTTAGGAGCAATAATAACTGAGCAAAGTGAGCTTCTGGTAGGGAGCAGATATGATATAGTAAAAAAACAAGAGTGATACGGCCTACTATGCGCCCAATAAGTATGGTCAGGGCCAAACAATAACTTAGCTGGTAGATATCATAATAGAGTATAGCATTTCAATAGAATATAGTAGTGGCTGAGATATATAAACAAACTGCTAGGTATTATGTTCATGCCCAGATGTGATAGCCACATAGACCTCTGTCCATATAGAAAGTATATAACAGTGTTTGGTGTATGCGCTAACAACTAGGATACATAAAATGACTAATCTAAAGTGAAGCAGGGTAGCAAGTTCAAAAAATGGTCTGCCATGATACATGAAAATAGCAAAGCAAACATTAAAGTGTTGTTATATAAATATGATAGATGAGTAATAGCATAATAGTATGGCATGCATCTATAACGTGGGGCTCACCATATGTGTTTACAATGTGTTCAGACATGCCCAGGGGTTAACAGCTCACGTGTAACACTCATAGAAACTTTGCATGAGAGAAAGGATATAAACACATAATATAATAAACAGTTTGCACCTCTTTAGAGCTCTATATAGAGAATAATAATAATAATAATACTGCCTATAGTAAAGAACTAATAAACACTTGCGTAAAGAGAATACAACAATCAACAGTCAATTATCAACATAAAATCCTGTGTCTGTGAAACAAGATGAAATAAGTGAAGTCCCTGGCAGGATCGGCTCACCACTGTCTTTGGGGCAGGATAGGGGACAGTGAGGTGATGCAATGTCACAGTTATTTTCACCCGACACCAAGCCGCAATTTACTGATGCCCATAGTACTTGAGTCCTCTTTTGTTGTGGGAGCTTGCCGAAACCTACTGCAAACATGTCGATATTGCCCAGTACAGCAAATCCCTCCAAGATGCTATCTTTGCTGAGGCTGATCATTGCTGGAAGCATAGTAAAAACACTCCGGTCCCCTCTACTTCTCTGCCGCATCTCTGCGGGGATTGGGTGTATCCATAATGGATGGCGTTACTATACATTGCCGGGTCAGGTCATTAGTAGGTGTCCGTGGAGCATTTGTATCCTGCCCAGGGTCAATATTTGCTGTGCTTACCGATTCCCGGTCTATCTTTTCAGCCTTGGGTCTTAAAGTTAGGTCAGCGGTGGGTGCTTGAGCAGTAGATTGCAAATGTATTTCCGCAACTCCTCTCCATGCTGTCTCCATGCAGGCCTCAAGGCTCATAAAATGATCCCGCATCAGGCAGAGCATCGAATTCAAAAGAGTGCCACTGTAGAGCTCCATCTTGGTTCCACCTCACTCCACTAGCTTTTGTATAGGTCCACAGTCTCTTTGGCTAGATCTCCTCTAGGTCCTGAAGCGTAGCTGCACCACGAGGCGCTCCCGCAAGGGCCGCTCAGAAAATATGCTGCTTCCTCGATCGCTAGTGTTTCCAAGCCTCTTTTTCTCTCACATAAGTGTCTCAGGGTTTTGGCCAAACGATAAGTAGCAGATTGGACTGGTCTGAGCAGTCAAATGTAGTTTTAAAAGTAATAGTTAGCCGGAGCCATGAGATTGTGTGACCGCTCTGTCCCAGTGTTGGCTCCGCCCCCCGAGTTAGTAGGTTTTTGAATGTCTTGTAGTAAGATTTAGTAAACCCATCGGGGCCTGGACTTTTGCCGATGGGGAGACGTGAAATCACCATAAGGATTTCTTTTTTGGATATTTTCTAGATCATCTATCTGATCTTGTGTTAACGTATTTAGACCCACCGCTCTAACATATCTCCGCATCTCCTCGATGTGTGTCTGGGAATTGGGGGCATCCAAGTTATACAGTTTGGAATAAAAGTCACTAAAGCAATTTTCTATGCCCTTGCTATCGTGTGTATCTGTGCCATCCGTTTTTTTGATTTTATGTATATAAGTTAAGTTTGATTTCTTTTTTAAGGCTTTAGCTAATAGGGAGCCTACTCTATTTCCCTCACAAAAGAAGTTTTCTTTTTAACATAAAAGCTTTTCTTTGTGCCTCTGTCATTAAAATGTCATTGAGTTTTTTCTAGTGGAGGTGATGGCGGATAAGAGCTTTGCGTCTTTGGGGGAGTTTTTATGCTCTATTTCGAGTCTGTGCGAAGTTAAGGATTCTACTGCAAGGTTGTATGATTTTTTTAAGGTAAGCTTTATGTTTGATGCAGTCCCCCCTTATGACGGCTTTTTGAGCCTCCCATAATGAAAGCGGCGATATGTCTGGGGTGCTGTTATGTGTGAAATATTCTGATATTGATTTCGTCAGAGCCTGTAGTGTCGGTGGGTGGTGCAGGAGATATTCATCTAACTTCCAAATAAAAGGTTTTACCGGTATATCAGGCCATTGTAATTTAATAGAAATCATTGAGTGATCAGACCATGCTGTCGGAGTGATATCTGAATCAATGATTAGGGATAGGCTAGACTGATCTATAAAAAGATAATCTATCCGAGAATACATGGCTCAAGGGTGTGAGTAGAAGGTATAATTCCTCTGTTGAGGATGCTGTATCCTCCACACATCCACCACTCCCAATTGTCTGCAGCTTTTTAATACAGTATCTGCAGGTTTGTGTGAGGATGTAGTGTTTGGGGAAGATGTGTCAAGTGTAGGATCCATAGTGACATTGAGATCCCCACCAAATATAAGTGTGTCTATTTTGTTTTCTAGTACTAAGGATGATAGACGTTTAAAAAAAGATGACCTGTTTGAATTGGGTGCATAAACATTGACCATTGTCACGGGTCTGTTAAATAGCAGACTAACCACTATTAGTATCCTTCCTTCTCTGTCTGTTGTGGTTTTGATTAGCTGAAAAGGCGTGTTACGGTGAATCAGAATACCCACCCCGTTTCTTTTTTTTTTTCATTAGAATTAAAGAAGCATGTTGGGAAATCTCTCAAGGAGAATTTGGGTTCTGCTTATCTGGGGAAAAGAGTTTCCTGTATGTATACTAGTGATCTCTTTTGTCTCGCAAACCATCGCAGGGCGATGGATCTCTTAGCTGGAGAATTGAGCCCCTTAGCATTCTGTGATAATATTTGTATGGTTCTATGCATTGTCTTTAATTGTGGAGTGTGTTAAAGTAGATGGCTTACCTTGGTGGAGGGATCTGGTACCGAGGAATCGCCCCCGCTCCCCTAAGCCCGTAATTCTATTGTTGTCACCTGATAGTAGATGTCGAGGATTCCCGCTACTGGAGAACAGACCTTGTGGATTATCTGTAATGAGCAAACAAACAGATTTAAACATTAAAAGAATTAACAGGGGGCGGAGTCAGCCTTGGAGGGGAATAGACGTCTTTTTCAGAGCTCCCGCTTACATTTTTCATAACTCTAACTTTACTACAAATATATCTGTAATCTGACATCTTGAGTCCATTCAGCTTTATCTACAAACGCTATTGATTCCAGAGATACCAAGATTACACAGCTGGGTTAAGTGGGAGCTACAACAATACACTTCTGTATGATGCGTCCCTGATCCCGGGACACATTACTTAGCCCTCATTGCTCTGCTGAAGCAAACTTCACCATACCCGGAGATCAGAGCGGCGGACCCCCTCCCTTCTTCCAACCTACAACTGTGCTTAAGTGCTGCTTGAAGGAGAGGAGTGGAGGCGACAAGAAAGATAAAAATAAACACCACGACTATCTGGCAACACTGTATGATAAGGATCTCTCTCATGATTCACTGATCCAGTTCCTGCTACGAGATCTGGGATTGAAGATGGATAATTACTTTGCGGACCTTAGCCTATTAGTCAGAGCACCTTTCACAAAGGAAGACACTGTCACCACCAATATAGCAGAAGAGAAGGAGGCCGCCAAGAACCACGTGGAACCTCAAACCGGTGAGTCTCCCCCGACCCTCACAACAGAGAACACTTGTGACAGACGAATTAGGAGGGATGTGTCACAAATAACACAGAAATCTGCCTCACCCACGAAACAACGCAGGGGCAATCTTCTTACTACCAGATCTGGTTCTCTTTTACAGAGGGGTAATTCCGCTCAGCTAGCACCTCCTCCGGTACGGCCTCCTCCAACATTCCAGATCCCTAACCGACCTCCTGATCTCACCTCTACTTCAGCTGGTGAGTCAGTGTTTATCCCACTGCCCTGGGTTGCCTGTGCGGGGGATGCGGCCGGCTCCCATGTGGGGGACCCGGAGCGGCTGAGAATCCACATGGCCTATAGACAAAGCTACAACATGAAAGAACTCAGGCCATGTGTGTTCCGGGATTGTTCCGCAACAAAGCCCTCCCGAGACCTCCTCCTGACCATTTGTCTCAACTTAGGTGAGCTCCGAGACTGCACAGATTTAACCCAGTCAGGAGTGGGATAGTGGTGAACACATTCAGCGATAGACTCATGAGCCTCCAAACATAAGACTTTATGAACATCGTTTAACGTTCTCAGTTTTTCTATTGTATATACTCTGAAAATCAGAACCCAATGCCTATTCTAGTTTAACTATCATATATCTCTAGCGTTACTTAGGGTTGTCTACTTATGCTAACATTGAGTAAGTGTTTAATATGTTTATATTCTGATATATGTCTTACATATTTGTAATTGCTCGTAAGTTATATTCCATGAGGACATCTGTTACCTCACCCTATTATTCGAGTATGTACATTACAGACCTATCACAATGCTTTGGGGGTTCGGTTAATATTACAGTTCATGCTTTATTGAGGCTCACTATAAACAATTAGAGATGAGTCAGCTTATAATGGTTAGATAAGTTTCATCAGGTCACTCTGGATAGATATAGATAGATCAAGGGTCTCATGACGGTAGTCACTCTATAACCCCCAAACTCCTTAGACCCAATTTCAGATAACCCCAGAGTACATAGAGGAAATTAGAGTGGACACTTTATATCACACATAGCTGTTAAATCTGCAGCTTAATACCCTGATATACCCCACTTTAAATTACTTGTCAGAAGTCTACTTAATAGCGTAATCCCTACAGCCCAATGATGCCTCAGATACCACACCCCCTCCCCTAATTAAACCTACTTACCACATGACCCTAATTCTTACCTAGACCATAATAAGGTTATTCCAGCATATCCTAGTACAACAGTAAGCTGTCATATTTCAACCACCAAGTTGAGAGTGTCTCATTAACATAAAGGATTCACCTAGGGACTTATAAACAGGGATTGCAGAATTATTAGGCAAGTTGTATTTTTGAGGATTAATTTATTTTATTATTGAACAACAACCATGTTCTCAATGAACCCAAAAAACTCATTAATATCAAAGCTGAATAGTTTTGGAAGTAGTTTTTAGTTTGTTTTTAGTTATAGCTATTTTAGGGGGATATCTGTGTGTGCAGGTGACTATTACTGTGCATAATTATCAGGCAACTTAACAAAAAACAAATATATACCCATTTCAATTATTTATTTTTACCAGTGAAACCAATATAACATCTCAACATTCACAAATATACATTTCTGACATTCAAAAACAAAACAAAAACAAATCAGTGACCAATATAGCCACCTTTCTTTGCAAGGACACTCAAAAGCCTGCCATCCATGGATTCTGTCAGTGTTTTGATCTGTTCACCATCAACATTGTGTGCAGCAGCAACCACAGCCTCCCAGACACTGTTCAGAGAGGTGTACTGTTTTCCCTCCTTGTAAATCTCACATTTGATGATGGACCACAGGTTCTCAATGGGGTTCAGATCAGGTGAACAAGGAGGCCATGTCATTAGATTTTCTTCTTTTATACTCTTTCTTGCCAGCCACGCTGTGGAGTACTTGGACGCGTGTGATGGAGCATTGTCCTGCATGAAAATCATGTTTTTCTTGAAGGATGCAGACTTCTTCCTGTACCACTGCTTGAAGAAGGTGTCTTCCAGAAACTGGCAGTAGGACTGGGAGTTGAGCTTGACTCTATCCTCAACCCGAAAAGGCCCCACAAGCTCATCTTTGATGATACCAGCCCAAACCAGTACTCCACCTCCACCTTGCTGGCGTCTGAGTCGGACTGGAGCTCTCTGCCCTTTACCAATCCAGCCACGGGCCCATCCATCTGGCCCATCAAGACTCACTCTCATTTCATCAGTCCATAAAACCTTAGAAAAATCAGTCTTGAGATATTTCTTGGCCCAGTCTTGACGTTTCAGCTTGTGTGTCTTGTTCAGTGGTGGTCGTCTTTCAGCCTTTCTTACCTTGGCCATGTCTCTGAGTATTGCACACCTTGTGCTTTTGGGCACTCCAGTGATGTTGCAGCTCTGAAATATGGCCAAACTGGTGGCAAGTGGCATCTTGGCAGCTGCACGCTTGACTTTTCTCAGTTCATGGGCAGTTATTTTGCGCCTTGGTTTTTCCACACGCTTCTTGCGACCCTGTTGACTATTTTGAATGAAACGCTTGATTGTTCGATGATCACGCTTCAGAAGCTTTGCAATTTTAAGAGTGCTGCATCCCTCTGCAAGATATCTCACTATTTTTGACTTTTCTGAGCCTGTCAAGTCCTTCTTTTGATCCATTTTGCCAAAGGAAAGGAAGTTGCCTAATAATTATGCACACCTGATATAGGGTGTTGATGTCATTAGACCACACCCCTTCTCATTACAGAGATGCACATCACCTAATATGCTTAATTGGTAGTAGGCTTTCGAGCCTATACAGCTTGGAGTAAGACAACATGCATAAAGAGGATGATGTGGTCAAAATACTTATTTGCCTAATAATTCTGCACTCCCTGTAATAGTAGATCTATACTGCCTGATAACCCACCTTACTTATCACTTCTTCCATATAACCCTTTGGGCTTCTTATCTAGCTCCCAGCTTATATTCTCTCCCCACTTAGTTAGCACTCACTATGTAAATTAAAACTCAGAATACACAGACACTTACAGACCTAGAATCAGGTTAGAAAAGTATCTACCCTATTGATATTATGACATGGTGTTCAATTAATTGTCACTCCCTCTCCCCCGAATAACTCTTACTTCTCACAAGGCCCCCCCCTCTTTCTCTTTCTCTCCCCCCCCCATTTTAACCAAAACCGCTACAGCCTGTTGTTTCCCCCATTTCTCTCTCTTCTATCTTATAACTTCGATTATTACATTTCCTGTACCAGTTACTTAGTTAGTTAATTTTCATCTACTCATCTAGGTCCAAAAGCGATATCTTACTATTGTGAAATATTGATTCTGCTTTTATTTTTATGTCTTATGGCACTTCATGTATGTTAAATTTCTCCTAACAACCTCAATAAAAAATTTATTAAAAAAAAAAAAAAAAAAAAAAAAGAATTAACAGTACAAACTTAATAGCAGATTTGCTAAATTTGAGAATTCTATTGGCCCCAGCTTGGGCCATTCTCTTATAACAAGAGTAGGGGGGTTACAACAGTCTAACTGCTGCTGCTCCTGAGTTATAGTCCAGAGTTTTCTACAAAAGGGTTAAACTATAACATAAACAAAAACAAACACTCAGTATCGTATTCTACATGTTTAACTTTCACTGTATACTATTAGTCCATGGTGGAAGGGTACACCATGGGCACCCATTTTGTCAACCTTTGAGGAGAGTCACCCTGAAAAGAGAGTCCCGCAAGTCTGGAGTATGAACCATTCAGGGTAGTGCTTTATTAATAGGTTCTCTGAGAGGTCTTCCAAAGACTGGTGGTTTGGTTTTATTTGTGACCATGGTCCACTTCTGTCTCCGAGACTTGAGTGGGAGAGGTTGGGTCAACTCCAACCCTTGTGTGTTCCCGGCCTCTGGAGGCAGTTTTGGCGTTGGGATATTCAAAGGAGTGCAGAATTTCTCTAAATCTTCTAAGTCTCTGTATGTTGCCTCTTTGTTGTCTTTTAAAGCTCTTAAGGAGAAGGGAAACCCCCAGCGATATGGAATACCTTGTTCTCTCAAATGTGTTGTCAGGAATCCAACTTCTCTGCGCTTTGTCAGAGTTAGAGGGCTGAGATCAGCGTATATCTGCAGATCAGCTCCTTGAAACTGAATTGGTGATTTCTTTCTTGATGCGGCCAGGATATTCTCATTATCCTGGAAATAATGGTATCTCATGATAACATATCTGGGTGGTGCAGTAGGTTGGGGTTTCTGTCACAGAGCTCTGTAGGCTCTATCTAACAGTATGTCCGAGTCCGAGTCAGAGTTGATTAGGAAGTGGAACAGGCTTTGAACATATTGCTGTAAGTCCAAAGATGATATAGCCTCGGGGATACCCTGAATCCTCAGATTTTTTCTGCGGCCTCTGTTGTCCAAGTCTTCAATCTTGTTCTGTAGCTGTATTATTTCTGTGGTTTGCTGTTGTAGTTGTAGGGCTGCAAGATTTGTGGATTCAGATGTTTCTTCGGCATGATCTTCTAATTGAACTACTCTGTTGCCAAGTTCTGTAATGTCTTTTTTAACATCTGCTAGCCCATCTTTGATTAGTTGGCTAACCTGCAGCATAAAGGCTGAAAAGTCTTCTTTGGAGGGTAAGCTTTTCAAATCCGCTCTGGTCAGAGGATACTCCTCATCCTGTTGAATCTCCCTGGTGTGGTCTCTGTCTTCACCAATATCTGAGTGAGGGGAGCTGGGAGATAAGGTGGCTGAGGTGCCTTCAGCTTTAAAGAAGGTATTCATTTTGGCACTTAGAATGGTTATTGGTTTTTGGAGTTTATCCAGTTTTTGCTGTCTTTTGGAGGCCATGGCTATAGTGGTGATCTTAGTTTGTATTGGCCCACGTTTGGTATTCTTCAGTCACCAGATGAGTAGTGCTGAAATTATGCAATATACTGCCCTTTGTCTTGCTTCTGTGTCTGAGGGACTATCCCCTGGCCACAAAGGTAGCCTCTCCATTGTATAAATGTAACTGGTCTACTTCTGATGTGTATGCCTATAGAGGTTTTAGGCTTATATATTTTTGCTTTCAAATATACCCTGTATCTACTGTTGTTTTATAGCTGCTGTGTCTGTAGGGTGAATCTTTGAATACTTTATCAGCGTGTTAGGGCATTTTTATAGTGATTTTAGTGATGTGTAGAAACTACTGCTTGTGAGATATTAAGATCATTTTGAGGTCCGCCTATCTGTATTGCCTTATTGCCTGGCTGATCTTGTGAACTTATGGCTTATGCTGTCTACAATGACTCTCCTTATTGGGGTAAGTCCCCTTAGCCCAATGCTGACTGTAAAGGATCTGAGCTGTGTTATAATGGCGGTCTTTTTTTTTACTCACCGCCCTGTCTATTATCTACAGCTTGCGGTCTCTGACTTATTTTTACCACCTTCACCATTGACTCCGTTTCAGACTGCATGGTTTTGTCTGTTGGGAGGATGAGGAGATTGTGGTTAGCCCCGCCTCCCTGCTCCGTGTGGTCTGAGGGACAGCTAGGCTTCACTGATTTCTGCTGCATAGCGCCGTCAGAGCCTCTAAACCATCTGTAGCATTGAGTGGTGCACGGCGTCTCGTGGGACTTAATGGACCGGTTTTGATGTCTGGCTAATCACTGGTGGCTTGTTATACTGTCATCCCTCAATTGGAGGGTCTTATACCCAAGATCTTTGGAGATCAGGAGTTCACTTCACGGAGCACTATCATGTTGCGGCCATCTCGATCCTCAGCCAGCTCCGCCCCCCAAATTAAACTTTAGTGACTCAGAAAGGGGCATGTAATTTTAAACAACTTTCTAATTTACTTTTATCATCAAATTTGCTTTGTTGTCTTGGTATTCTTAGTTAAAAGCTAAACCTATGTAGGCTCATATGCTCATTTCTAAACCCTTGAAGGCCGCCTCTTATCTAAATACATTTGACTGTTTTTCACACCTAGAGAACGTTAGTTCATGTGTTTCATATAAATAGCATTATGCTCATGCACGTGGAGTTAATTAGTCAGCACTAATTGCCTGAAATACAAGTCTGTCTAAAGATCTGAGATAAGGAGGCAGTCTGCAGAAGCTTAGATACAAGGTAATTAAAGAGGTAAAAGTATATTTCTATAACAGTGTTGGTTATGCAAAACTGGGGAATGGTAAATAAAGGGATTATCTATATTTTTAAACAATAACATTTTTGGTGTTTACTAGCCCTTTAACGTGGTCAGATTTTTTTTAGTCCACCCTATACTTTTAATGTATAGTGCAGGTAGTGTTTTTAGTGTTTACATTTTGATTGCATTAAAAATGTTGAGTTAAAGGGACATGAAACCCAATTTTATTATTTCATGATTCAGTTAGACCATGTCATTTTAAACAACTTTCCAATTTACTTCTGTCATCTAATTTGTTTTGTACTCTTGGCATCCTTTGTTGAAAAGTATACCTATGCCTCATGTTCGGCTAGATTATAAGTGGCGAGCTAACTGCTGTGCGCGAGTGATAAGGGGTTTATCGTGGCTCTTTGCGCACGTCGGAAGAAGCGTGCATATTAGAAGTTGAAAGTAAATGTGTTCTCTTGAGTGCAATTGAATTTAACATGTGTCTGATAGCTAGACTTTAGAGCGCTGGTTAGCTGTTACGCAAGTCAAAAAGTTCAACAAAAAGTCTCATAATTATTTTTTTCAATTATTGCATAAAAAAGTTATAAGGGCTCAAACATATGAGTTCTACGGTAGAAAGAAAACTAATGGCACTACTATCTGGTATTCTTATGATGCTCTATAATAATGAAGGCAGGCAATTTACCTTACTATAATAATAAGAGTTAGGTGCTGTGTTCTACGGTGTTAGAAAAAAAAGACTGCAAAGGGCTTTTACATAAAGCTACATATACATGTCTAAATATGCATATGTGTGTATATATAAATATATATATACATGTATATATGAGTGTACAAATGTATTTATGTATTTATATGTGTATATATGTATTTAAAGTCACAAATACACATATAAACACATAAATACATATGTACACACATAAAGACATACATATAAGTGTATTGGAGCCCTTTGCAGTCATGTAGCAGAAAATGTGTAAAATCATGTTCATGCAATATTCATATTTAATAAAGTGTCATAGTGTGTATTTACTGTAAATATTTCACATTCTAATGTTCTTACATATAGTTGAATATGTTCTAAGTATTTTTAGATAGATATTCCTATATATACTGTATATATATATATATATATACACTGTGTGCAGAATTATTAGGCAAATGAGTATTTTGACCACATCATCCTCTTTATGCATGTTGTCTTACTCCAAGCTGTATAGGCTCGAAAGCCTACTACCAATTAAGCATATTAGGTGATGTGAATCTCTGTAATGAGAAGGGGTGTGGTCTAATGACATCAACACCCTATATCAGGTGTGCATAATTATTAGGCAACTTCCTTTCCTTTGGCAAAATGGGTCAAAAGAAGGACTTGACAGGCTCAGAAAAGTCAAAAATAGTGAGATATCTTGCAGAGGGATGCAGCACTCTTAAAATTGCAGAGCTTCTGAAGCATGATCATCGAACAATCAAGCGTTTCATTCAAAATAGTCAACAGGGTCGCAAGAAGCGTGTGGAAAAACCAAGGCGCAAAATAACTGCCCATGAACTGAGAAAAGTCAAGCGTGCAGCTGCCAAGATGCCACTTGCCACCAGTTTGGCCATATTTCAGAGCTGCAACATCACTGGAGTGCCCAAAAGCACAAGGTGTGCAATACTCAGAGACATGGCCAAGGTAAGAAAGGCTGAAAGACGACCACCACTGAACAAGACACACAAGCTGAAACGTCAAGACTGGGCCAAGAAATATCTCAAGACTGATTTTTCTAAGGTTTTATGGACTGATTAAATGAGAGTGAGGCTTGATGGGCCAGATGGATGGGCCCATGGCTGGATTGGAAAAGGGCAGAGAGCTCCAGTCCGACTCAGACGCCAGCAAGGTGGAGGTGGAGTACTGGTTTGGGCTGGTATCATCAAAGATGAACTTGTGGGGCCTTTTTGGGTTGAGGATGGAGTCAAGCTCAACTCCCAGTCCTACTGCCAGTTTCTGGAAGACACCTTCTTCAAGCAGTGGTACAGGAAGAAGTCTGCATCCTTCAAGAAAAACATGATTTTCATGCAGGACAATGCTCCATCACACGCGTCCAAGTACTCCACAGCGTGGCTGGCAAGAAAGGGTATAAAAGAAGAAAATCTAATGACATGGCCTCCTTGTACACCTGATCTGAACCCCATTGAGAACCTGTGGTCCATCATCAAATGTGAGATTTACAAGGAGGGAAAACAGTACACCTCTCTGAACAGTGTCTGGGAGGCTGTGGTTGCTGCTGCACGCAATGTTGATGGTGAACAGATCAAAACACTGACAGAATCCATGGATGGCAGGCTTTTGAGTGTCCTTGCAAAGAAAGGTGGCTATATTGGTCACTGATTTGTTTTTGTTTTGTTTTTGAATGTCAGAAATGTATATTTGTGAATGTTGAGATGTTATATTGGTTTCACTGGTAAAAATAAATAATTGAAATGGGTATATATTTGTTTTTTGTTAAGTTGCCTAATAATTAGTCACCTGCACACACAGATATCCCCCTAAAATAGCTATAACTAAAAACAAACTAAAAACTACTTCCAAAACTATTCAGCTTTGATATTAATGAGTTTTTTGGGTTCATTGAGAACATGGTTGTTGTTCAATAATAAAATTAATCCTCAAAAATACAACTTGCCTAATAATTCTGCACTCCCTGTATATATATATATATATATATATATATATATATATATATATATATATATATATATATAACTGTATATAGGTATATGTATACCTACAGTATATATCAGTGATGTGCAACCTTTTTTTTGCTGTGGCACACTTTTTTACATTAAAAAATCCTGTGGCACACCACCATCCCAAAACCTCTTACTGTGCTGTCATGCCATGCCTCCTACAAACTATACATGACATAATGACATATTTACATTCATTCACAAACAATCATAATGATTGTCTGTGAATGAATGTCAATGTCATGGTTGTAAATGATGCCTGATGAGCCTGTCACATACATCCCAATATTTCAAAATTTGAAAGAGGGACACCCCCTCACTGTTGTCAGTCTGCCGCGGCACACCTGAGGATCTCTCACAGCACACTAGTGTGCCACGGCACACTGGTTGAAAAACACTGGTATATATAATTATATATAGGAGTCTATGGGGAAGGTTTTAGTTTTTTTCCACTTTTTGTGTTCCATTGAAGTCTATGGGGGAATACATTAACACGGTTGTGATATTCCAAGTTCGGCTTTTTGCACAGGTAGGTTTAGCGCTCATGTGAAAACTTTTAACTTTTAACTTGTAATATGTGAACTACCCAATATGCGCAAAAAGCCTCCATCTAGCGGAGTTAATGCGCAAGCTGGATCGATAAATAGTGCTCCACTTGTAATCTAGCCCATTATCGGGAGCAGATAGCTGATAGACTGTGATTGACCTCAATTTTTTAAATCCTTTTTTAAACATTTAGGGCTAGATTACAAGTGAGGCGCAAACGGTTTTGCACTAGCGTAATCATTTTCATTTTGCTGATATTACAAGTTGAGCGAAATCACGATAGCGCTAGCGGAATTGCCATTTACGCTTTAATCCTTACCGCAATCTCAGAGCTGTGGTTAAAGGGATACTGAACCCATAGGAGTAAATTAGAAAGTTGCTTAAAAATCGCATGCTCTATCTGAATAACGAAAGAAAAGATTTGGGTTCAGTGTCCCTTTAACTGTTTTCCAAAACTAAAAAGTTGCACAAAACGCATCAAAAATACATTACAAAGTACAGTTAAACTCAATTTAACACTGTCTAATAAAAACTATTTAACAAAAATATTGCACAAAAAAGTTATAAGGGCTCAAAGATACAAGATCTCGGGTGTTAGAAAAAAAATGGCTTTAACATTGCTAAAGATGTATTCGTATGTATTTGTATGTATATATATATCAGGGGCGTATTAAGGCATAGGCTAAGAAGGTTAGTGCCTAGGGCGGCAAAGTTTTGGGGGCGGCACTTTGCCCCAGGTGCTGCACTGACTGTGGCTATAAAAAAAAAAAAAATTGTCTGGGGCCTGGGCGGCTTACCGCTGAGCGGTCACATGACCAGCTGCACTGTGGAGGAAGACGGAGTGAAAACGGAGAAGAGACTGATCAGTGGACTGCAGGGGAGTATTAAAGCAGTCAGTCATCACGGTCAGACAGTGGAGTTCAGCTCCTCAAGTAGGTCACTGTCACTCAGACACTCGCTGACTCATTTCACAAATAAAATGTAAATAGCAGGCAGGAGTGAGGAGTCCCTTTTAACTGCTGTAAACCAAGTCTCCCATCATAGCCTCATGATCGTGGTGACTCCTCTTCAGACTCTTGCAATAGTGTTGACTGTGGGTTGCAATTGGACTGAGTAAAGGTTAGGTTGAGCCATATTTATAGATAAACTGCAGCACAATTTAAGATCTCATCACTCTCTTTGTCTGGCTCTGACTATGCTGACACATCTTTGAAAGGAATGCATGTATTTAAAGGGGCATTAATGAGTGGTTTTTACCCAAAAAAACAAACAAGCCAGCCTGTTTTTGGAGCACATTTGTATTAAATCATGTACTTGTAGCAAGGTAAAAGCCTTGGAAATGCTATGAAAAAAATAATAATAATAAAAAATAAAAATAAAAGTCACTATAAATTCTGAAAAAAAATAAAATAGGCCTGGAAGGGGGGGGGGGGAGGAGGAGGCATAATTTTGAGTGCCTAGGGCAGCACAAAACCTAAATACGCCACTGATATATATATATATATATATATATATACAGGTGGCCCTCATTTTACAACGGTTCAATTTACACCGTTTCAGAATAACAACCTTTTTTCCCAGTCATGTGACTGCTATTGAAAAGCATTGAGAAGCAGAGCATTTATTAAAATAGCCAGTAGGTGGAGCTGTCCGCTTTTGTTGCAGCAAAGCCAAGCAAGCTGAAATTAATCAGTTTAACCAGGCCTGAGCTATCGAGTAGATTTCAAAGGAATAAGATCTTCCTGTCTATAAACCAGTCCAGATTGGAATGCATAGAAAGAACTGTTTGCAGAAAAATGCAAGTGGTCTGTGTTGTGTGATTATTTTATTAGGTTTATAATGCTGTTTAGCAAATGTTTTTGTTCATTTGCCTTAGTTTAATTATATATTCTGTGTTGTGTGATTATTTTATTAGGTTTATAATGCTGTTTAGCATTTAAAGTCTTCATTTCAAAGCTTTACAAATAATGTATTAGGTGTTAGTTACGACAATTTTGAGCGAGGCCTGGAACCTATCTCCCTAACTTCCCATTGACTTACATTATAAACTGGGTTTCAATTTACAACCGTTTCGATTTACAACCATTCCTTCTGGAACCTAACCCCGGCGTAAACTGAGGGCTACCTGTGTATGTTTATATATGTGTACATACATATTAATGTATTTATATTTGTATATATGTATTTACAGTCATATATACACATATAAAAACATTAATATATATGTACACACATATAGAGTTAGCCATATATATAAGTGCATTAGAGC
This sequence comes from Bombina bombina, assembly GCF_027579735.1. Lineage (NCBI taxonomy): Eukaryota > Metazoa > Chordata > Amphibia > Anura > Bombinatoridae > Bombina > Bombina bombina. The sequence continues at coordinate 189,573,710 of NC_069503.1, read as the reverse complement.
CCTTTGCCATGCTAAAACATATTTATGCAATATTCATATTTAATAAAGATTTTAACTATGTATTTGCTGTAAATATTTTACATTTGCTAATGTGCATATGCTATGTTGTTTGCGCAATGGGTTGTTTTTTTTCTCCATAGGCTTCTATGGGGAATGCAAAAATGGAGTTTGCGCAATCTCGGGTTTTCCCCCACTTTTTTTCTCCATTGATTTCTAATTAAGTTAGGAATTTCACGCTTTTCGGGTTAACGCTAGCGCAAATTAAGTTGTTTTTTTTAAACTTGTATTATGAACTCAAACCGACTTGCGCAAAAAGCTTAACTCTAGCGAAGTTTTTGCAATCGCCACTTATAATCTAGCCCTTATTTTTCTAGCAGATCTATTGCAATGTAGTGAATAATTTCTGAGGCATAAATAAAAAAAAAATACTATAATATCCCTTTATATGGAGCGTAATACTTTTTTATTTTTGTCTATGACTTCTTATTTATTTTAAAGCTAAACAAACAAATAACCAATGGGAATAAAATGTCTTTATCATAGCAACATATTTGACAGATGGCAGATTATTTTTTTTCATTTGCAAATAGTTAATTATTTTGCTTTATAATTTTGTTTTTGGCATCAATGTATTGGTCTATAATCGAGAACTAGAAAACCACATCTGTAATCTTTTTTTTTTTTTTTAATTGTTACATTTATTTGTATGGTCATATAGCAATTCTGGCATACAAAACACACAAATGTCAAGACCAATACCCTGCATAACTAGTAATGCCAGAGGTCAAAAGTTAAAAAGTGTGTCAATTCCAAAATGAACTTCCTCACAGCAAAAAATAAATGATATTGTACTTTATTATTTTACTATATTATTAAGTGGGCTCAACATTTTCACTCGCCCACTAGCCATCGGCGAGTAGAAATTGAACATAGATATCCTAGTCAGGTTGTAAAGTAGGGTAATGTGCTTAAAACAAAAATTTTAAGGAATATTGTGGGGAAATAAGAAATGTTCTGTTCCCATAGAACAGTTATTTTGTTAGGAGATAATGTATTAAGGCAAACCATGCCGCTAATACATTTTTTTGTATTCAAAGTAACTGCAGAGTCACTTTTTCTTCTACCCTACTGCCACTACTTCTTGTTTCCATAGCTTTTCTATAGCAAATATTGCAGTATTGACATGATCAGTATAGGTGTCAGTTTCCCAGGCAAAATCAGATTTTTAAAAAGATTGTCCCCTTTTCAAACTAAAGAACATTCATGGTTAGTTGACCAGGTTACAACCCATGCAAAATTAAAAAAAGCAAACTGGACATCAAAGAGATTTATTTTATGTCCCGCTGCCTTAGATTGAACCCGCCCTGGTTTACACAACTTTGCATCATGTGAGAGGGAGATAAATGCTCGCTATACACTGTGCCAAATGGCCAGCTTAATACCAATATTAAAATGACTTCATTTGTTATGGTTTAAAATGGAAATAAATAAATAAAAAATACTGAACAATAAGGTGTTTCACAATTTATAGAGGGGGTGTGGTGTGGGCGGGTTATGGGTGGGATCAGTTACGAGTAACATTTTGGCCTGGCTTTTAGTTTAGGTCTTGAAATTTTGAGCCCTTAAATTATGTGGAAGTGAGAAATTTAATGTCAGAATTTCCAAGCTTTTTAATATTTGATTGTGAATTAAAACTGTAGCATTAAACTGCCAACATTTCTCAAAAGTTTGTATACCAAAGACAAAGTTACAAGCACCTGAAATCTATGTACATAAATGTCAAGAGTTATATCCCTTATATATTACTATTTATCAGTAGCCTTTTATAAAATGTGCAACTATTAAAGATTCCCTAAGGATTTAAAGAAATCCATGTAGTATAGTTGTTCTTTAATTAATGTATCCTCTTGCCAATTCAGAATTGTCATATAGTTTGCATTTCAAAGCAAGTATTTATCTTTTCCATGTTCAACAAATATGTTTAGCTTAGTAATCGTATTACATCAAAATATGCACGTGGATCCTTCCAAACATTACAGATTCGGAAGATGACAGAATCTGTTCTTCAAAGCTGTAGAAAAACTGTTTTATAAAATCTTTATTATAAAATCCCACATTCCTCATGTTTTTAGAATTGATTAAATGACAGAAAAATATCAGTGTTTGGATCAATCTTCCTCAGACTTTCCCCTAATCTTAAATTCAATTAATTAAACAATGCATACAATATTTAATTCTTGAAATTATTATTTCAATATATATTCATTATTTATTTTGCTGTCTTTTAAAATACATCTAAAAATTCTGCCTGTTCTTCTTTCTCCCGGGGAGGCTTTGGGTAATACTGTTATTCACTTTTCTGTGAACTTGTGTTTTCCTCACCTTCTGTGTCTCTCTAGTAATTTGCTCTCCTAAAGGCACATGAAAAACCCAACATTTTTCTTTCATGTTTCAGATAAGGAAGACAATTTTAAACAACTTTCAAATTCACTTTTAGGGGCCGATTTATCAAGCTCCGTATTGTTTCTGCGCTCACCGAAAACAGAAATTATGACGCAGCGATCTAAAGACCGCTGCTCCATAACTTGTCCGCCTGCTCTGAGGCCACAAACAGAAATCAACCCGATTGTAAACGATCGGGTTGATTGACACCCCCTGCTAGCGGCCGCAAATCTGAAGGGGGCGGCATTGCGCAAGCAGTTCACAAGAGCTGCTGGTGCAATGTTAAATGCCGACAGCGTATGCTGTCGGTATTTATCGATGTGCAGCGGACATGATACGCTACATCGTATCATGTCTGCTCGCACTATGATAAATCTACCCCCTAGTATCTAATTTTCTTCATTCTTTTGGTATCTGTTGTTAAAGAAACAGCAATGTGAGTCAATAACATGAGGTCTAAATGTGCAGCCACCAATCAGCAACTCCTTAGTCTACCTTTGTATGCTTTTTAACAAAGGATACCAAGAGAACAAAACAAATGAGATAATAGAAGAAAATTGGAAAGTTGTTTAAAATTGCATGTTCTATCCAAATCCTGAAATAAAATGTTTGGGTTTCATGTCCCTTTATCAGTTTTGCATCAAAAATATTTTTTTATATAGCTGCAGACATACTAGGTAGTTTAAATATGAATATGATTGTGTAAATAAAAATATATATTTAAATTTAGTTATTAGGTGAGGATTACAATGGAATGCATGTATGTTTGTTTAAAGGGATAGTCTATTCAAAATTAAACTTTCATGATTCAGATTGAGTATGCAATTTTAAGCAACTTTGTAATTTACTCATTTTATCAATTTTTCTTTGTTCTCATGCATACATATACACACACATGCATACATATACACACACATGCATACATATACACACACATGCATACATATACACACATGCATACATATACACACATGCATACATATACACACACATGCATACATATACACACACATGCATACATATACACACACATGCATACATATACACACACACACACATATATATATATATACATATATATGTGTGTGTGTGTATATGTATGCATGTATGCACAAACATATTTACACATAAATACACATGTATACACATATATAGACATGCATACATACACACATACACATATTTTATTGGAGACCTTTCTAGTCAAAACTTTTCTATGCACCATATACTTTTTGAACCCTTTTAAAAAGTTTTAATTATATTATTTATTAAAATGTGTGTATATATGAGTGTAATACTATATTTTTATGTGTTTTGAGAATTTTTTTTTAACCTTTACATTTTATTTCAGGTCTAAAGGTGAGTTAAATATTCTAGCGCAATTTAGGTTTTTGACCCAAGTGCAACCTATAGGCTAGATTATGAGTAGCGAACACAACTGCTTGTGCTCGCACACTTACTCTACTCAACTTCTGTAAAAAAGTAAATATTTTTCACTTGCATGTTAACCCGACACACACAAAGAGCAGAAGTTAGAACATCATGACCGCATTAACGTACTCCCCCATAGACTTCAATGTAGAGTGAAAAATGGATAAAACACCCATACTTGTCCACTAACCCGAATCGCCATAAGACCCTACTCTAATAACCCCTAAATAACCACATAACCACTACATAGCTCACTGCAAAGTCCCCACTACACTATTAACACCTGACACACCATATAGCCCGCCACAAAGTCCCCACTACACTATTAACCCCTAACCCGGCACAACCCCCATTGCAAACTACTTCTCTACTCTATTAAAGCCTTAAAACTGCCATACCCCTACACCGCAAACAACACCACTACACTATTAACCCCCTAAACCAGCACAACTCTCATCACAAAATACCCACTAACATCTTAATCCTCTACCCAGCTATTCCCCAATCTAGTTACCCCACCAAAAAAACTAATCTTACCTGAAAAATAAAATAACCTAACAATACAGATAAAGAGAAGCTACCATTACAGAAAATAAAAAAAAAACTACCATTACAGAAAAAAAAACTACCAAAAAACAAAAAAAAGGTCTACCTATTCTAAAAAAAAAAAAAAAACACAAAATAAAAAAAAAACTCTATACTAACACTAAACTAAAGCAATATCCCTTAAAATGGCTTTTTGTAGGTCAATGTAGAAAGTAGAAATAAAAGGTTATCTAAAAAAACTCTTTTAAAATTGCCCTTAGAAGAGCATTTAGCTCTTTTCCTGCCTACCCCCCCAAAACACAACATATTATAAAAAAAAATCCACACAAAAAAGTCCTATCACTAAACCCCCAGAAATTGTACTTACCAGTTAAATCCGGCTCCTATGTGGCGCCACCACGCCATCTTCATCCCAGCAGTGGTCCATCTTCATCCCAGCGGTGGTCTTCTAACTTCATTCTGGTGGCAGTCTTCAATCTTCATCCATCCTCTTATCTTTGGATCTATTCCTATTCCTACATCCTATTTATGCAAACACCTGCTGCACAATAAATTTTGAATGCAAGGTAGGCGGTGCATTCCTATTGGCTGATTTTCATTTTCAAATTCAAATGAGCCAAAAGGAATGCAAGGGTACCCCTATACAAAGGGGGTACCTCACATTAAAAATTCAGTGTGCGGCAGATGACTGCATAAAAGGATGTCGGTGACAGAAGACCCGAAAATAAGAAGATGGATAAAGATAGGACAACGCCCTCCGGGATGAAGATGGAGCACTGCTAAGATGAAGATGGAGCGCTGCCGGGGGGAAGTTGGAGTGCCGCCGCTACGTAGGAGCCGGATTCAACTTTGGTGAGTACAATCTTTGGGGTTTAGTGATAACTAGATAGATATAAACACACTTATATGGGATACTGAAAAAAATTAATTGTTGGGCACTGCCACTGATTCCATCTCCAAAAGTGGCTTGGGGGTAATTGCCATCCTGCACTGTTGCCCAGTCCGTCTCTGTTGTTCAGTTGGTGTAAGCAATTAAATATAGCATTCATATCCTGCATAGCCTAAAAAACAAAGAGCTATTATTTTTTTATAACATTTTTAGAGAAATATAAAACATGTGTAGTTGTTACTTATGAAGTTTGCTTTATTTGGTGTTCACCTCTCCATGATTATACTAAGATGATTGTCTCAAGATGAGAAAATATCATTAACTTCCTGGAAATGCTGAAAGCAAAGATAAATCATTTTTGAGTTATAGGCCCCTATTTATCAAGGTCTGGCGGACCTGATCCGACAGTGCGGATCAGGTCCGCCAGACCTCGCTGAATACGGCAAGCAATACTCTCGCGGTATTCAGCATTGCACCAGCAGCTCACAAGAGCTGCTGGTGCAACGCCGCCCCCTGCAGACTTGCGGCCAGTGGGCCGCCAGCAGGGGGGTGTCAATCAACCTGATCGTACTCGATCGGGTTGATTTCCGGCGATGTCTGTCCGCCTGCTCAGAGCAGACGGACAGGTTATGGAGCAGCGGTCTTTGTGACTGCTGCTTCATAATTGCTGTTTTTGGCGAGCATGCAGGCTCGCCAGAAACACGGGGCATCAAGCTCCATTCGGAGCTTGATAGATAGGCCCCATTGTCACAAACTGCCATTTTTTTCGGTTTATGCAGATTTCTGGTTGCTCAGAAAGTACATGTATACAATTTACACTGTCAATAACATTTTATGTGACATAATTATTTTAGACTATACATCTTCAATTGCATTCGACAGTATCAGGGATTAAATTTACTTTACTTATTACATATATTTTAAATGCATCTATTACAAAACTGAGGGTATTTAGTGAATGCATTTTGTGATACTCCCCAACAGTGCTTGAAGTATGCTGAAATTATCCCATATTGAAGACATTCATGTAAATTTGTGCTTTGTCTGTGTCTGTTATAGCATGTATATATTTAGTATTGCTTAATATATAATAGTTATTTGCAGCTTTTTATATTGGCTGCCCTTTTAGACTCTCCTTGCCTGTAGCAGAGTGTGTAACACTGCTCATTATTCCCAGACTCATTCTTATGGCCAAACTGGAGAACATCATCAGAGAGAGACAGCTTGCAGTCCCAGAATTATGATGTCATCACTTCCTGTTTAACTGCCTCAGTCCTGTTTGCCATTAGGGTTGCCACCTCGGACATGCTTTCCTGGACACTTATGAGTTACACATGCTGCAGGGTGTGCAGGGAGGAACATGTATTGTGTTTCTAAGCAGCACTATTCATATTCCTCCCTGCACACCCTGCAGCATGTGTAACTTATAAGTGTTCTGTATTTTAAGGGATGGGTGGCAACCCTATTTGCCATTGCCCTTGCATTGTCTCTGACATCTCTGTGTTTCCTGTGTTCCTGTCTCTGTGTATAACCTGGCTTGTTTGACGTCCCATCTGGTTCCTGATCCATGGCTTGTTCCTGGCTTTGCTGATCTTCGTGTTCTGATCCCTGCTCGTCTGACTACTCACTTTGGTTCCTGATCTGGTTTGTCTGACTATCTGCTCTGGCTTTGACTCCTGGCTTGTCAATTGGCTTTTGAACTTGTTATAATTTTTGTTATTTTTTAAATAAAGGTGTGATTAATTTAGCATTGCACATCTCTGTCTTGTTCCTGGTACCCTGACATTGGCATTCCAGATCATGGGACACTAAATCATTAGGAAAGTTGGTTAATGCTTTTCTTGCTTTATAAATTCAAGGTTTGTGATTATGATGTTAAATGGCTTTCGAATTTCCAATTGTACTATTTTTCTTGGTATCATTATTTCTTTCACTTGCATTATGACATTGTTACCTAATGTTTTGTTCAGTCGTTTGCTGTTGTTATCCTTTGCTTCTTCTTGTAAGCATTGTAAATTTGTGCATTGCATAAATTATAAAATGCCTTCATGTAATATATAGTCATATCAAATAGTATAAATACACTATCTTTATTAACCAGTTTATTAAGCTGGTAATATATACGATGCTGACTGTCTATTATATATAAGAATAAGCAAGAGAAAAGTTGACAGTACCCAGCACTCACATCGTTACCATAGGACTACCACAAAGTCTGAAACCGGGTCAGTGCCAGAGACAGGTTATAAGATAAAACGTAACTTTTACTATTCACAGATAAAATTGGAAAAGTGTACCAAAAAGTGTACTACATAAAGTGACTGATGAAACAAACATGTCTAATAATAATTATTAGACATACAGTCCAGCTCAAAACTCCCACAAATGCACAGATTGCATTGAAACTATCTAGAAAAGGGGATTGACCCCAACAACATTACCTATACTATGCAATACTGGCATTGAGAGCAAGAGCTGAGCTGAATGACTATGTGGCTCAAGTATTGATAGGCAAGTGCCTAAATTTGTCAAATTTAAGATCCCAGGGAAGTACAAAATAGTGGTCTCACACGCACAGACAATGCCTGATGCGCATTTCGCCGCTAGCACGGCTTTCTCAGAGGCTAACCAGAATCTGGTCATTAGCCCATTGCTTGTGAACTCTTCGACTTTTTTCACGTGTCGGGTAGCGCATGTATTACAAGTTGAAAGTTAAAGGTTTTCACAAAAAGACAAACTTTGAATATTTCAACAACGTTACCGTATTCCCCCTTAGACTTGGAGTGCAAAAAAGTGGAAAGGAAACGACCCAATAAGTTGTGCAAACACAATCACATTTTCTCAAGTGAGCTAACCCGATATGAAATGTTAATATTTCACATTTCAATGTTCTTCACATAGCAGAATATGTTCTATTTAATTCTTAAATACATATTTTAAAACTATATCTGGTGGTGTTTTTGTGAAATATATATCTACACCTATATATATATATATATATATATATATATATATATATATATATATATATATATATATATATATATATATATATATGTATAGATGATATGATTATATATATATATATATGTATATATGTGTATATGTATTAAAAATGCTTCGAAAATATTACCCTATGTGAAGAACATTGGAATGTGAAATAGTTACATTAAATTCACACAGTTAATCCCTTTATTAAATATGAATATTGAGTAAATATGATTTTATGCACTTATATATCTATTATATGTATACATATATATTTATGTGTTTATATGTGCATATATGTCTGTGAATACATTTATGCACACTTCCTAAGTCTGCACCTAACACCCTAACATGTACCCCGAGTCTAAACACCCCTAACTTTACACTTATTAACCCCTAATCTGCCGCCCCCGCTATTGCTGACCCCTGCATTTTATTATTAACCCCTAATCTTCCGCTCCTTACACCACTGCAACCTACATTATCCCTATGTACCCCTAATCTGCTGCCCCTAACATCGCAGACACCTACATAATATTTATTAACCCCTAATCTGCCCCCCCCCCAATGTCGCTGCTACCTTACCTACACTTATTAACCCCTAATATGCCGACTGGACCTCGCCGCCACTATAATAAATGTATTAACCCCTAAACCGCTGCACTCCCGCCTCAAAAACCCTATAATAAATAGTATTAACCCCTAATCTGCCCTCCCTAACATCGCCGACACCTAACTTCAAGTATTAACCCCTAATCTGTCGACCGGACCTCGCTGCTACTCTAATAAATGTATTAACCCCTAAAGCTAAGTCTAACCCTAACACTAACACCCCCGTAAATTAAATATAATTTAAATCTAACAAAATAAAATAAATCTTATTAAATAAATTAATCCAATTTAAAGCTAAATACTTACCTGTAAAATAAACCCTAATATAGCTACAATATGATGAATAATTATATTGTAGCTATTTTAGGATTTATATTTATTTTACAGGCAACTTTGTATTTATTTAACTAGGTACAATAGCTATTAAATAGTTAATAACTATTTAATAGCTACCTAGTTAAAATAATTACAAAATTACCTGTAAAATAAATCCTAACCTAAGTTACAGTTAAACCTAACACTACACTATCAATAAATTAATTAACTAAACTATCTACAATTATCTACAATTAAATCAACTAAACTAAATTACAAAAACCCCCCCAGTAAATTACAAAAAATAAAAGATTACAAGAATTTTAAACTAATTACACCTACTCTAAGCCCCCTAAAAAAATAACAAAGCCCCCCCAAAATAAAAAAATGCCCTACCCTATTCTAAAATATAAAGTTAACAGCTCTTTTACCTTACCAGCCCTTAAAAGGGCCTTTTGCGGGGCATGCCCCAAAGAAAACAGCTCTTTTGCATTTAAATAAACATACAATACCCCCCCAACATTACAACCCACCACCCACATACCCCTAATCTAACCCAAACACCCCTTAAAAAACCTAACACTAAGCCCCTGAAGATCTCCCTACCTTATCTTCACCACGCCGGGTATCACCGATCCGTCCAGAAGAGGGTCCGAAGTCTTCATCCTATCCGGCAAGAAGAGGTCCAGAAGAGGGTCCGAAGTCTTCATCCTATCCGGCAAGAAGAGGACATCCGAACCGGTAGACATGTTCATCCAGGCGGCGTCTTCTATCTTCATCCATCCGGCGCGGAGCGGGACCATCTTGAAGCAGCCGACGCAGATCTATCCTCTTCTTCCGGCGACTCCCGACGAATGAAGGTTCCTTTAAGTGACGTCATCCAAGATGGCGTCCCTCGAATTCCGATTGGCTGATAGGATTCTATCAGCCAATCGGAATTAAGGTAGGAAAAATCTGATTGGCTGATTGAGATTCAAGTTCAATCTGATTGGCTCGCATTCTATTGGATGTTCCGATCAGCCAATAGAATGCAAACTCAATCTGATTGGCTGATCCAATCAGCCAATCTGATTGAACTTGAATCTGATTTTTCCTACCTTAATTCCGATTGGCTGATAGGATCCTATCAGCCAATCGTTATTCGAGGGACGCCATCTTGGATGACGTCACTTAAAGGAACCTTCATTTGTCGGGAGTCACCGGAAGAAGAGGATGGATCCACGTCGGCTGTTTCAAGATGGTCCCGCTCCGCGCCGGATGGATGAAGATAGAAGACGCTGCCTGGATGAACATGTCTACCGGTCCGGATGTCCTCTTCTTGCCGGATAGGATGAAGACTTCGGACCCTCTTCTGGACCTCTTCTTGCTGGATAGGATGAAGACTTCGGACCCTCTTCTGGACGGATCGGTGATACCTGGCATGGTAAAGATAAGGTAGGGAGATCTTCAGGGGCTTAGTGTTAGGTTTTTAAAGGGATGTTTGGGTTAGATTAGGGGTATGTGGGTGGTGGGTTGTAATGTTGGGGGGTATTGTATGTTTATTTAAATGCAAAAGAGCTGTTTTCTTTGGGGCATGCCCCGCAAAAGGCCCTTTTAAGGGCTGGTAAGGTAAAAGAGCTGTTAACTTTATATTTTAGAAGAGGGTACGGCATTTTTTTATTTTGGGGGGCTTTGTTATTTTTTTAGGGGGCTTAGAGTAGGTGTAATTAGTTTAAAATTCTTGTAATCTTTTTTTATTTTTTGTAATTTAGTGTTTGTTTTTTTTTGTAATTTAGTTTAGTTGATTTAATTGTAGATAATTGTAGATAGTTTAGTTAATTAATTAATTTATTGATAGTGTAGTGTTAGGTTTAATTGTAATTTAGGTTAGGATTTATTTTACAGGTAATTTTGTAATTATTTTAACTAGGTAGCTATTAAATAGTTATTAACTATTTAATAGCTATTGTACCTAGTTAAAATAAATACAAAGTTGCATGTAAAATAAATATAAATCCTAAAATAGCTACAATATAATTATTTGTTATATTGTAGCTATATTAGGGTTTATTTTACAGGTAAGTATTTAGCTTTAAATAGGATTAATTTATTTAATAAGATTTATTTTATTTTGTTAGATTTAAATTATATTTAACTTAGGGGGGTGTTAGTGTTAGGGTTAGACTTAGCTTTAGGGGTTAATACATTTATTAGAGTAGTGGCGAGGTCCGGTTGGCAGATTAGGGGTTAATACTTGAAGTTAGGTGTCGGCGATGTTAGGGAGGGCAGATTAGGGGTTAATACTATTTATTATAAGGTTTTTGAGGCGGGAGTGAGGCGGTTTAGGGGTTAATACATTTATTATAGTGGCGGCGAGGTCCGGTCGGCTGATTAGGGGTTAATAAGTGTAGGTAAGGTAGCGGCGACGTTGGGGGGGGCAGATTAGGGGGTAATAAATATAATATAGGGGTCGGCGATGTTAGGGGCAGCAGATTAGGGGTACATAGGGATAATGTAGGTTGAGGCGGTGTGCGGTCGGCAGATTAGGGGTTAAAAAAATTTATTAGAGTGGCGGCGATGTGGGGGGACCTCGGATTAGGGGTACATAGGTAGTTTATGGGTGTTATTGTACTTTAGAGCACAGTAGTTAGGAGCTTTATGAACCGGCGTTAGGTTTTCAGGTACTGGTAATTTTGTAGATTAGATTTAGCAATACCTGTTTCGCAATAACTAACAGATATCAGGCTACTTAATAAGACCTATGTACTGTGAACCTATAAGAATATGATTGTATCTTATAAATAAAAGTCTATAAATGGCTATTGGCTTCTATCGACGCCTCAAAAGTGCACTGTGATCTTAGGCCTGGCCTAAGATCACAGTGCATTTTAGAGGCGTCAATAGAAGCCGGTAGCCATTTATAGACTTATATTTATATGATACAATCATATTCTTATCATGGTCTATTGTTTAAGAAAATAAAGTAACTCACGATAGTTAGGTAAAATTTATAGGGTTAAAGACAAGTCCAAAAAGTCTCTAATTAACTTCCAATTACAAATAAGAGGTTAAGACACGGAGCTCCTTGCAGATGCGTGATGCGACCACACAGTTCGGCAGCTAACTCCATCCCCAGCATGCAGCATTACATAACAATTCATTATTTTATTTATTATTTTTAAAGCTTATGATCATATCAATATTTTTGAGGGGGGCACAGCATTCCACAGCATTCCCCTTGGAGCCGACCCTGCTGCAAAGGGCTATAATGTATGTATATATATATATATATATATATATATATACCTGTATATATATATATATATATATATATATATACACACACACATATAATAAATAATAATTCCATAATAATATTTTATGTTATTTTTATTGTAAATACATATTTCTATATATATCTGTATATAACTATATCTGTATACAGGGAGTGCAGAATTATTAGGCAAATGAGTATTTTGACCACATCATCCTCTTTATGCATGTTGTCTTACTCCAAGCTGTATAGGCTCGAAAGCCTACTACCAATTAAGCATATTAGGTGATGTGCATCTCTGTAATGAGAAGAGGGTGTGGTCTAATGACATCAACACCCTATATCAGGTGTGCATAATTATTAGGCAACTTCCTTTACTTTGGCAAAATGGGTCAAAAGAAGGACTTGACAGGCTCAGAAAAGTCAAAAATAGTGAGATATCTTGCAGAGGGATGCAGCACTCTTAAAATTGCAAAGCTTCTGAAGCGTGATCATCGAACAATCAAGTGTTTCATTCAAAATAGTCAACAGGGTCACAAGAAGCGTGTGGAAAAACCAAGGCGCAAATAACTGCCCATGAACTGAGAAAAGTCAAGCGTGCAGCTGCCAAGATGCCACTTGCAACCAGTTTGGCCATATTTCAGAGCTGCAACATCACTGGAGTGCCCAAAAGCACAAGGTGTGCAATACTCAGAGACATGGCCAAGGTAAGAAAGGCTGAAAGACGACCACCACTGAACAAGACACACAAGCTGAAATGTCAAGACTGGGCCAAGAAATATCTCAAGACTGATTTTTCTAAGGTTTTATGGACTGATGAAATGAGAGTGAGTCTTGATGGGCCAGATGGATGGGCCCGTGGCTGGATTGGTAAAGGGCAGAGAGCTCCAGTCCGACTCAGATGCCAGCAAGGTGGAGGTGAAGTACTGGTTTGGGCTGGTATCATCAAAGATGAGCTTGTGGGGCCTTTTCGGGTTGAGGATGGAGTCAAGCTCAACTCCCAGTCCTACTGCCAGTTTCTGGAAGACACCTTCTTCAAGCAGTGGTACAGGAAGAAGTCTGCATCCTTCAATAAAAACATGATTTTCATGCAGGACAATGCTCCATCACACGCGTCCAAGTACTCCACAGCGTGGCTGGCAAGAAAAGGTATAAAAGAAGAAAATCTAATGACATGGCCTCCTTGTTCACCTGATCTGAACCCCATTGAGAACCTGTGGTCCATCATCAAATGTGAGATTTACAAGGAGGGAAAACAGTACACTTCTCTGAACAGTGTCTGGGAGGCTGTGGTTGCTGCTGCACGCAATGTTGATGGTGAACAGATCAAAACACTGACAGAATCCATGGATGGCAGGCTTTTGAGTGTCCTTGCAAAGAAAGGTGGCTATATTGGTCACTGATTTGTTTTTGTTTTGTTTTTGAATGTCAGAAATGTATATTTGTGAATATTGAGATGTTATATTGGTTTCACTGGTAAAAATAAATAATTGAAATGGGTATATATTTGTTTTTTGTTAAGTTGCCTAATAATTATGCACACACAGATATCCCCCTAAAATAGCTATAACTAAAAACAAACTAAAAACTACTTCCAAAACTATTCAGCTTTGATATTAATGAGTTTTTTGGGTTCATTGAGAACATGGTTGTTGTTCAATAATAAAATTAATCCTCAAAAATACAACTTGCCTAATAATTCTGCACTCCCTGTATGTATTCCTATTGAAAAAATAGATATCTGATAATGTTAATGTAAAATATATATCTATACCTACATATCTATAGGAATATATATTCAGGTATAGGTATATAGAGATGTACTGTGTTTATAGAAATATGTATTTACAATAAAATAACAAATTCCTGTATGTGAAGAACATTGGAATGCAAAATATTAATAGCTCCTGTTGGATTAGCTATGCTTTCCATCAAAGTCTATTGGGGGAAGAAGTAAGCGCAGTAACAATATAAGTTTTGAAGTTAGCACGCTTCAGGTTTTGCTCGAGCGCAAAACATTTACTTTCAACTTGTAATACACAAGCTAACCTGCGCGCAAAAAGATTACTTCTAGTAAAGTTTACGATTGAGTGGAAGCACTAAATAGCGCACCACTTGTAATCTAGCCCTTAATGATTTAGGATATAAAACTATATACTTTGACTAAATTTACATAGAATTTTCACATTTAAAAACAATCACCGGGATTACGAGTTTGGTGTTAACAGGGGTAAGTTGCTAACAAGGCTTTTTTCCCCACCGCTCCCTTAAAGGGACACTGTACTCAAAAAAATTCTTTTGTGATTCACATAGAGCATGCATTTTTAAGCAACTTTCTAATTTACTCCTATTATCAAATTTTCTTCATTCTCTTGGTATGTTTATTTGAAAAGCAAGAATGTAAGTTTAGATGCCGGCCCAATTTAGGTGAACAACCTGGGTTGTCCTTGCTGATTGGACATCACCTTTAAACAAGTGCTGTCCATGGTCCTGAAGCAAACATTTGCTGGCTCCTTAGTTGAGATGCCTTTGATAGCAAGAGAACGAATTAAAATTGATAATAGAAGTAAATTAGAAAGTTGCTTAAAATTGCATGCTCTATCTGAATCATGAAAGAAATTTTTTGAGTACAGTGTCCCTTTAAGACAACACTGGTATTAAAGGTTTTTTTAAACCCGGCGTTAGCCACAAAAAGGTGAGCGTAGAGCAAAATTTAGCTCCACATCTCACCTCAATACCAGCATTGCTTAAGTCAGCTGTGAGCTGGCTGAACGTGCTCGTGCACGATTTCCCCATAGGAAACAATAAGGCTGAGCTGGCTGGAAAAAACCTATCGCTGACACCTACATTATATTATTAACCCCTAATCTGCCGCTCCGGACACCGCCGCCACCTACATTATCCCTATGAACCCCTAATCTACTGCCCCCAACATCGTCGACACCTAAATTATAGTTATTAACCCCTAATCTGCCCCCCCCCAACGTCGCCGCAACTATATTAAATTTATTAACCCCTAATCTTCCGACCCCAACGTCGCCGCTACTGTATTAAATTTATTAATCCCTAAACCTAAGTCTAACCCTAAGTCTAACCCCCACTAACTTAAATAAAATTTAATTTAAACAAAATAGATTTAACATAATTAAATAAATTAATCCTATTTAAAACTAAATACTTACCTGTAAAATAAACCATAAGATAGCTACAATATAACTAATAGTTACATTGTAGCTAGCTTAGGGTTTATATTTATTTTACAGGCAACTTTGTATTTATTTTAACTAGGTACAATAGTTATTAAATAATTATTAACTATTTAATAACTACCTAGCTAAAATAAGTACAAAATTACCTGTAAAATAAATCCTAACCTAAATTACAATTACACCTAACACTACACTATCATTAAATAAATTACCTAAACTACCTACAATTAAATACAATTAAATTAAATAAACTAAATTATGGAAAAATCCCCCACTAAATTACAGAAAAAAAATTACAAGAAACTTAAACTAATTACACCTAATCTAATCCCCCTAATAAAATAAAAAATCCCCCCAAAATAATAAAATGCCCTACCCTATACTAAATTACAAATAGCTCTTAAAAGGGCCTTTTGCGGGGCATTGCCCCAAAGTAATCAGCTCTTTCACCTGAAAAAAAATACAATACCCCCAACATTAAAACCCAACACCCATATGGATCAGCCAATCGAATTGAACTTCAACCTACCTTAATTCCGATTGGCTGATAGGATTCTGTCAGCCAATCGTAATTCAGGGGACGCCATCTTGGATGACATCATTTAAAGGAACCTTCATTCTTCGTTAGGACGTCGTTTGAAGAGGATGCTCCGCTTCGGCTGGATTGAAGATGGACCGTCGGCTGGATGAAGATAGAAGATGCCGCCTGGATGAAGCCTTCTGTCGTCTGGAGGACCTCTTCTGCCCTGATCAGATGAAGACTTCTGCCGTATGGAGGACCACTTGTGCCCAGCTGGGTGAAGATGGCTCAAGGTAGGGAAATCTTCAGGGGGGTAGTGTTAGGTTTTTTTAAGGGGGGATTGGGTGGGTTTTAGAGTAGGGTTGGGTGTGTGGGTGGTGGGTTGTAATGTTGGGGGGGGTATTGTATTTTTTTTTACAGGTAAAAGAGCTGATTACTTTGGGGCAATGCCCCGCAAAAGGCCCTTTTAAGGGCTATTTCTAATTTAGTATAGGGTAGGGATTTTTTTTTATTTTGGGGGGCTTTTTTATTTTATTAGGGGGATTAGATTAGGTGTAATTAGTTTAAAATTCTTGTAATTCTTTTTTTATTTTCTGTAATTTAGTTTATTTAATTTAATTGTAATTAATTGTAGGTGGTTTAGGTAATTAATTTAAAGATAGTGTAGTGTTGTAATTGTAATTTAGGTTAGGATTTTACATGTAATTTTGTATTTATTTTATCTAGGTAGTTAATAAATAGTTAATAACTATTTAATAACTATTGTACCTAGTTAAAATAAATACAAAGTACCCTGTAAAATAAATATAAATCCTAAGATAGCTACAATGTAACTATTAGTTATATTGTAGCTATCTTAGGGTTTATTTTATAGGTAAGTATTTAGTTTTAAATAGGATTAATTTATTTAATTATGTTAAATTAATTTTGTTTAATGTAAATTATATTTAAGTTAGGGGGGGTTAGACTTAGGGTTAGACTTAGGTTTAGGGGTTAATAAATTTATTATAGTAGCGGTGACGATGGGGTCGGAAGATTAGGGGTTAATAAATGTAGGTAGGTGTCGGCGACGTTGGGGAGGGCAGATTAGGGGTAAATAAAATTTAACTAGTGTTTGCGAGGCGGGAGTGCAGCAGTTTAGGGGTTAATACATTTATTAAAATGGCGGCAAGGGCATATGATGGCCTAGGCAAACAAGGCCGGTGCCTAGGGCAGCAGATTTGGGAGGGGCAGCACATCTGCCCTATCCTCTCTCTAAAAGCCAGCACACAGTACAGTGAGCGATAAAGTGCAGGCTTACAGAGAAGACAAGGCACGTGCACTGATTAAGGTCACTCTTTACAGGCAGTGCTCCTTTAAACCGTTGCTTCATTTAGAGCCGCCGGCATTTTTGCAGTGGAAGCGTTCTTTGTGAGAAACTTGCCCGGGGATATACTTACAAGGTGAGGCTGGAGAAGACCTTGTGCCGATATGCTGCTGCCCCTTGTCAGCTGTGGTGGATCTGGGAGCTCAGTGCTTATTGCAGGTCTTAGTAACTAACAGACTGGATGCGTCTGTGCACTGCTTAGATCAGCTTGTGATGTCTAATTGTAAACTCTCAGCGCTAATGTGTGTTAGCTACTAATAGCTTGCTTTCTCTTCATTCATGTGATGTCTAATAATAAACTCTCAGCGCTAATGTATGTTAGTTACTAATAGCTAGCTGTCTCTCTGCATTCATGTGATGTCTAATCATAAACTCTCAGTGCTAATGTATGTTAGCTAGCTACTAATAACGCCTAAAACCTTTTCCTTTTGGGGGGGGCAGTAGAATTTTGAGTGCCTAGGGCAGCACAAAACCTAAATACGCCCTTGAATGGCGGCGATGTCCGGTCAGCAGATTAGGGGTTAATAATTGTAGGTAGGTGGCGTCGTCGTTGGGGGCGGTAGATTAGGGGTTAATACATATAATGTAGGTGTCAGCGATGTTAAGGGCAGCAGATTAGGGATTCATAGGTATAATGTAGGTGGCGGCGATGTCCGGTTGGCAGATTAGGGGTTAAACCTTTATTTTAGTGTTTGCGATGTGGGGGGGGGGGGGCTCGATTTAGGTGTTAATAGGTAGTTTATGGGTGTTGGTGTACTTTGTAGCACTTTAGTTAAGAGTTTTATGTTCGGCATTAGCCCATAAAACTCTTAACTACTGACTTTTAAATTCGGTAGGAGTCTTGACAGGAGAGGGTCTACCGCTCACTTCTTCCAAGACTCCTAATACCAGCGTTAGGAAAATCCCATTAAAAAGATAGAATACGCAATTAACGTAAGGGGATTTGCGGTAGCCTCGAGTCGCAGAAGAAAAGTGAGTGGTGAGCCTGTACCTGTCAGCATTAGGTAAAAAGCAGCGTTGGGGCCTCTCAACGCTGCTTTTTAAGGCTAACGCCAAACTCGTAATCTCTGTGAATGAATGTGGGCTGCTTCCAGGTAGTGGCAGTGGTAGAATATGATACTTGAATCTGTTTGAGTATCCCTGCTAATCTGCAAAATGTCCTAGCATTGGTACTTCATCTACCAGAAAGAATCGTTTATGCTGCTTAGGCAATGCAGCCGGACAGATAGCTCAGCATGCTAAGACACTGTGGTTGAGCTCTGTAGCAACCCAATGGTTGCAGGTTCGATCCCCAGCAAGGTCCACTCAGCAGGGCCGGATTTCCCATTAGGCACAGTAGGCATGTGCCTACAGGCGCCTTGCAGTGAGGGGCGCTTGCCTGTGCCTGTCAGTAAAAAAAAAATAATTTTTTTTTTTTTTTTATGAGGGCATTTATTTTAGTAAGAATTGTGCTGCCAGGTGCCTACAAAGTCGAGTGTTTCATTGGGAATATGTTACAGCAGTTGAGGGAGCCATGAAGGAGAGAGGGGCAAAGATTAAAACTAAATTCCTCCCATTTTCGCCAGGCATGTTTAGCTTCACTTTTATTTTATGTACTTCTGTTGCCTCACACAGCCAAGCTCCATGCTGATGTGGTGCAGAAACTTTTTGTTGAGGAATGAAAGCTTCAGAACAGGTTAGGACTGTACAAGGCTTCTAATGCTGCCTAGAATGAAAACATAACAAGCAGAGCACTTTAACCCCTTTGCTACCAGAGAAGGTTGCAGTGTATTCACTTGTTATATGCTGTATTCCTTTTTTATAGCCAGGAGTTTAAATTCTGCTTCAGGATGAATGTTTTTGTTCTGTAAAGGCCTTGGAGGTGTGGAGGTTATGTGGGACTAGCTGCTCTGCTCTTTATTACAACCTGCCAATTGTGATTTACAGCCTTTGACAACAAAGTTTGTAGACTGTAAGGCTGTAAAATGTGTATGTGTGTAAACCACTCACATGGCATATTTGTTTGTATGTATGTATATGTATGTATGTATATATATATATATATATATATATATATATATACACACACATCACACACACACACATATATATATATACACATCACACACACACACACACACATATATATATATATACACACACATACACACACATCACATTAAAAATTGTTAATCTTTTCTTTTATCAAGTAAGTGTGGTATTTTTGTATTGTGGTAAATTTAATTTCTAAATTCTAATTTTAAACACATTTGTTAACCCCTGGATTACATATAATCTACAACATTCCATGTTTTCCATTGAGAGCAACATCATATTATATTTATATTTCACAACAAAATAAATGTAACATCTGTGTGTATTTGTACCAAAAATATCAGAGTTTACAAGATTTTTTTCAGGTAGTGGAAAAAAATACCTACATTTTATATTTTCTTCCACTGGCTGCACAGGTAGTTGATGGTGATGAGCTTGCATGCTGCTAGTTTTAATATTGCTATTGTTTACACAAAACTGTGTTTAACTCCAACAAAATGTTAAGCACATAGTCAAAGTCATTTCCAGAAAAGCAATACACTAATGGCTTGTCAATAAACATGTCCTATGAGCCCATCTGGGTCTGCACAGATGTGTATTGCTGTCTCAGAACGGACATTGACTATGTGTTTAACTCTTTTGCAAGAGGCTTACACACTTCTGTGCAAGCACTAGTGCAATAATAAAATGCCCAGCAAACTGTCACATTTTATGTCCCTTTAAATAGGGTTTTCTTTAGAATATTTTGTATTAAAAGTTTAACATGATTTGTTTTTGTTATACATAATAGAAATGGTATGGCCATTTGAGTCAAGTGAATATTGATTTTTGGTGTAGCTTCCATTACAACAAATATTGCAATTGGTGTATGTATTTGTGGATCTCCATAAAAGGGAAAATGTAATTTTACATCTAATATTTATTTTTATTTGTCCTAAATAATAATAATAAAAAGTCCTCATTTTTTCCACTTTTTTTCTGGGGGTGGGGGGGCGCTTCAGGTTTTTGTGCCTACAGCCACCTGAGATGTAAATCCGGCCCTGCTCAGCCTATCATTCTTCTAAGGTTGATAAAGTGAGCAGCACCTTGAGAACCTTATGGGTGATTAGCCGCGCTGTACAAGTACCCAATACATACTTTAGGACTGATTGAGTTTGATTTTTATTTTAAAATGAAGCCCCAGTATCTAGAGCTTTTGAGGCCAATCAATGACTAGGTATTGAAGAGCCAGAATAAACATCCAATTACAAATTTAGCCCGTTGAGCAGAGAATATTTACGCCTCAGTCTTATATCAGAGTCTATAGATGGTTACTTACCTAAGTCTAAGTTGGAGTTGGATATTAAAGAGCCAGGTCTCAGAGACAGGTTCTTTAAAAATCATGCTCCTCTGGTTACTATGCTGCAGTCTGACAAGCTGTAGTGGAATTCCCTTTTGGAGAGAAATGCTGACAATCCTGGCCAGGAGCTTCTTACTCTACTGGTGGATCATTGAGATAGAGATTAGAGCAGTCTAATTAAAGGGACAATAAAGTCATAATTAGACTCA
Source organism: Bombina bombina (assembly GCF_027579735.1). Taxonomy (NCBI): domain Eukaryota; kingdom Metazoa; phylum Chordata; class Amphibia; order Anura; family Bombinatoridae; genus Bombina; species Bombina bombina. The sequence goes on along the minus strand of NC_069503.1, from coordinate 189,552,557 downwards.
TGATTCAGATAGAACATACATTTCTAAACCACTTTTCAATTTACTTTTATTATTTAATTTGCTTTCTTATCTTGTTATCCTTTGTTGAAAGGTTTATCTAGGTAAGCTCAGGATCAGCAAAGAGCCTAGGTTCTAGCTGCTGATTGGTGGATGTATATATATACTGATTGTCATTGGCTCACCCATGTGTTCAGTTAGAAACCAGTAGTGCATTGCAGCTCCTTCAACAAATGATACCAAGAGAATGAAGCAAATTTGATAATAGCAGTAAACTGGAAAGTTGTTTAAAATTGAACGTTCTAACTAAATCATGAAAGAAAATTTGTGGGTTTCATGTCCCTTTAAATAGTTGCCTTTCACCTAGATTACGAGTTATGCGCGCTTTAGGGAATTTTATGAACGCAACAAAAGTTGCGTTATTTCACCCTCTATAGTGCTGCCATTACAAGTTTTGAAACAGCCGGCTTGTGCGTGCGATATGGTTGCGTTGAGCTCCATACCGCACAAATACAAGCACTGTTTTGACGTGCTCGTGCATGCTTTCCCCATAGACATCAATGGGGAGAGCGGGTTAGAAAAAAACACGTGCGATCGTGGAATGAAAAGCTCCGTAACGCAGCCCCATTAATATCTACGGAGAAAAAAAAAGTTACATTTAAACCTAACACCCTAACATAAACCCCACGTCTAAACACCCCTAATCTGCCGCCACTCGACATCGCCGACACCTACATAATGTTAATAACCCCTAATCTGCAACTCCCGATATCGCCGCCACTATACTAAAGTTATTAACCCCTATTCCCCTGCACCCCAACATCGCCCACACTATAATAAATCTATTAACCCCTATTTCGCTGCTCCCCAACATCGCTGCAACTAAATAAAGCTATTAACCCTTAAACCTCTGGCCTCCCACATCACTACCACTAAATAAACCTATTAACCCCTAAACCGCCAGCCCCCCACATCACATCAACCTAATTTAAACTATTAACCCCTAAACCTAACCCTAAACCTAACCCTAACCGTAACCCTAACCCTAAACCTAACACACCTAACTTTAACATAATTAAAATAGAGCTAAATTAAAGTTACAATTATTAACTAAATAAAACCTATTTAAAACTAAATACATACTTACCTGTTAAATAAAACCTAAGCTAGCTACAATATAACTAATAGTTATACTGTAGCTAGCTTTTGTTTTATTTTTATTTCACAGGTAAGTTTGTATTTATTTTAATTAGGTAGACTAGTTAGTAAATAGTTATTAACCATTTACTAACTACCTAGTTAAAATAAATACAAACTTACCTGTGAAATAAAACCTAAGCTGCCTTACACTAAAACCTAACATTATAAAAAATTAAAAACACTCAGCCAGATTACGAGTTTTGAGCGCTATAGGGAAATTAGCGAAAAAGCAGGCTTGCGCGGGCGATATTGTGGTGTTGAGCTCCATGCTTCACCCAAATACAAGCGCTGCTTTGACATGCTCGTGCACGATTTCCCCATAGACATCAATGGGGAAAGCCGGCAAAAAATAAGCCTTACACCTGCAATCAAGGAAACAAAAGCTTTGTAACGCAGCCCCATTGATGTCTATGGGGAAAGAAAAAGTTATGTTTAAACCTAACACCCTAATATAAAAACCACATCTAAACACCTCTAATCTGCTGCCCCCGACATTGCTGCAACCTACATAATGTTATTGACCCCTAATCTGCCGCCCCCAACATCGCTGCCACCTACATAATGTTATTAACCCCTAATCTGCCGCCCCAACATCGCTGCCACCTACATAATGTTATTAACCCCTAATCTGCCCCCCTTAACATCGCCGCCACCTACAATCTCAATCTCAATGTCGCCGCCACTATACTAAAGTTATTAACCCCTTAACCTCTGGCCTCCAACATCACTAACACTAAATAAATATATTGAACCCTAACCCTAACGTAACCCTAAGCATAACCCTAACCCTAACGTAACCTTAACCCTAACACCCCCTAACTTAAATATAATTAAAATCAATCTAAACAAAACTTTTCAATAATCAACTACATTTAAAACTAAATACAAACTTACCTGTAAAATAATATCTAAGCTAGCTACAATATAACTAATAGTTATATTGTAGCTATCTTAGGTTTTATTTTTATTTCACAGGTAAGTTTGTATTTATTTTAACTAGGTAGACTAGTTAGTAAATAGTTATTAACTATTTACTAACTACCTAATTAAAATAAATACTAATTTACCTGTGAAATAAAACCTAACCTGCCTTACACTAAAAGCTAACATTACAATAAAATACATTAAATTAAATTGATCAAATACAATTATCTAAATTACAAGCAAAATAAACACTAAATTACACAAAATAAAAAACCAAATTATCAAAAATAAAAATGAATTACCCCTAATCTAATTGCCCTATCAAAATAAAAAAGCCCTCCCAAAATTTTTTAAAAAACCTAGCCTTTTGCAGGATATTGCCCCAAAGAAATCAACTCTTTTACCTGTAAAAAAAATACAAACAACCCCCCAACAGTAAAACCCACCACCCACCCAACCAAACCCCCCAAATAAAAACTTATCTAAATAAACCTAAGCTAACCATTGCCCTGAAAAGGGCATTTGGATGGGAATTGCCCTTAAAAGGGCATTTAGCTCTTTCACTGCCCAAACCCTAAGCTAAAAATAAAACCCACCCAATAAACCCATAAAAAAAAAACTAACACTAACCACCAACGATCCACTTACAGTTTTGGAAGACTGGACATCCATCCTCATCTAGGCAGCAGAAGTCTTCATCCAAGCGGGCCAAAGTCCTCATCGAAGCCGGCAGAAGTCCTCATCGAAGCCGGCAGAAGTCTTCATCCAAGCGGGCCGAAATCCTCATCGAAGCCGGCAGAAGTCTTCATCCAGATGGCATCTTCTATCTTCATCCAACCGGCACGGAGCGGGTCCATCTTCAAGACATCCTGCACAGAGCATCCTCTTCTTCCGATGGTAAACATAGAATGAAGTTTCCCTTTAAGGTACGTCATTCAAGATGGCGTCCCTCACATTCCGATTGGCTGATAGAATTCTATCAGCCAATAGGAATTAAATCCTATTGGCTGTTGCAATAAGCTTTTATCCTATTGGCTGATCCAATCAGCCAATAGAATGTGAGCTCAATCCTATTGGCTGATTGGATCAGCCAATAGGATGAAAGCTCAATCCTATTGGCTGATTTCAACAGCCAAAAGGATTTTTCCCCTTTAATTCCTATTGGCTGATAATAGGAATTAAATAATAATATTTAAATAGTGTTTGCGATGCTGGAGGGCGGCGGTTTAGGGGTTAATAATTTTATTATAGTGGCGACGATGTCGGGAAGCGGCGGAATAGGGTTTAATATTTTTTAAAGTGGTGGCGATATCGGGAGCAGCAGATTAGGGGTTAATACATTTATTATAGTGTTTGTGATACGGGAGGGCCTCGGTATAGGGGTTAATAGGAAGTTAATGGGTGTTATGAGTTTTATGTTACAGCTTTGTAACGTAAAACTCATAACTACTGACTTTAGATAGCGGTATGGATCTTGTCATTTTACGCTGTACTGCTCACTTTTTGGCCTCACAGCAAAACTCGTAATATCGGCGCTATGGAAGTCCATTTCTTAAAGTGCGGTACTGATGTTGCGTGACGGCCAAAAAGGTGTGCGGTACACCTATTCTGACAAGACTTGTAATAGCGGCATTAGTGAAAAAATATCATTATGAAGCATAACAATGCTTTTTCACATATAACACAAAACTCGCAATCTAGCTGACTAAAATTACAAAAAATAAAGAAACCTACCATTACAAAAAATAACAAACAAAATTATCCAAAACAATAAAAATGATTCCTATTCTAATACCCCTTAAAAAAACACCCCAAAATAATAAAAAACCTAATCTATAATAAACTACCAAGGGCGTTTAAAAGGGCCTTTTGTAGGGTATTGCCCTAAAGATAAAAGCTCTTTTCCTACCAAAGAAAAACAAACACCCCCTAACAGTATACAAACCACCACCCTCCAAACCCACAAAATAAAAATAAAGTAAAACCTAATAACAATTATTCTTATTCTAATACCCATGTTTTTTAAAAAAACACCACAAAATGAAAGAAACCTAATCTAGAATAAACTACCAATAGCCCTTAAAAGGGCCTTTTGTAGGGCATTGACCTAAATTAAACAGCTCTTTTATCTGGAAAAGAATACAAAGACCCACTAACATTACAACACCCCCCCCAACCCACAAAATAAAAAAAGCTATCTAAAAAAAACCTAATCTAAACTTTTGCATTTCCCTGAAAAGGGCATTTAGGTCTTTTAAGAAAAGCTCAAACCCTAAACTAATAAAAAAAACACTCAAAAAAACCTTAAAAAAACCTTACACTAATCCCTCTTTAGGTACTCACAGTTGCTGAAGACTCGCTTAAACGAACTTCATCCCGGCGACTCCATCTTCATCCAGGCAGCTCCATCTTTATCCAGGCGGCATCTTCTATCTTCATCCCGGCGGCGCGGAGTGGGTCCATCCGGAAGACATCCGGCGCGGAGCATCCTCTGCAGAATTTCAGTAGCTCTCATCCTATTGGCTGATATGAACAGCCAATAGGATTTCAGTAGCTCTCATCCTATTGGCTGATTTGAATTTCCAAAATCAAATCAGCCAATAGGAATGCAAGGGACGTCATTTTGAATCACGTCCCTTGCATTGAAGATTCAGTATAAGACGGCGACCATATGAAGAGAATGTCTGCACTGGATGTCTTCAGGATGGAGCCGCTCTGGGGCCGCCAGGATGAAGATAGAAGATGCCGCCAGGATGAAGATAGAAGATGCTGTCTGGATGAAGATGGAGCCGCCTGGATGAAGATGGAGCCGTCTAGATGAAGATGGAGCCGCCGGGATGAAGATCGTTCAAGCGGGACTTCAGCAGCTGTGAGTACTTAAAGAGAGGTTAGTTTAAGGTTTTTTGGGGTTGTTTTTTTTTCTATATTAGGGGTTGGGCATTTCTTAAAAGCGCTAAATGCCCTTTTAAGGGCAATGACCATACAAATTACCTTTTCAGGGCAATGGGTAGATTAGGTTTTGGTTAGAATTAGGTTTTTTATTTTTGGGGGTTGGTTGGGTGGTGGGTTTTACTGTTGGGCGTCTTTGTGTTTTATTTACAGGTAAAAGAGCTATTTAACTTAGGGCAATGACCTACAAAAGGCCCTTTTAAGGGCTATTGGTAGTTTACTGTAGGCTAAGTTTCTTTTTATTTTGGGTGGCCTTTTTTTTATAGGGCTATTAGATTAGGTGTAATTCTTTTTTTATTTTTTATAATTTCGTTTGTTATTTTTTGTTAATTTAGTGTTTGTTATTTTTTGAAATTAAGAATTTTTTATTTTTTTGTAATTAGATAGTTTGCAATTTTTATAGTAGTGTTAGGATTTTTTTAATGTGTATTTTAGTTTTTAATTTTAGCTTAATAGTTATATTAGTTTAATTGTTAGTTTGAACTTAGTTTTTTTTATTTGACAGGTAAGTATTAATTTAAGATAGGGAAATTGAAATTTTAATATAAAGTTAGGGGGTTGTTAGGTTTAGGGGTTACTAGTTTAAATTAGTTTATTGCGATATGGAGGCTTTCGGTTTAGAGTTTAATAGTTAAATTTAGTATATTTTGTTGTAAGGGTTAGCGGTTTAGGGGTTAATAGGTTTATTATAGTGGCGGGAAGCGGCGGAATAGGGGTTAATAACTTTTGTATAATGGGGACGATGTGGGTGGACGGCAGATTAGGGGTTAATAATATTTAAATAGTGTTTGCGATGCGGGAGGGCGGTGGTTTGGGGTTAAAAACTTTATTATAGGGGTGATGATGTTGGGGAGCGGCAGATTAGGGGTTAATAGGTTTAATATAGTGTTTGCGGTGCGGGAGGGTGGCGGTTTAGGGGTTAATAGGTATTTTATGGGTGTTTAGTGTAATTTGTAACACTTTAGTTATGAGTTTTATGTAAGTTTTGTAGCGTAAAACTCATAACTACTGCTCTCAGATTGTGAAACGGATCTGGTCGGTATAGGCTGCAACGCAAGCTTTTTAGCCTCACTGCAAAACTCGTAATGGCAGTGCTATGGAAGTCCCATGAAAAAACGTAATTTTTACGTGTGCGGGACTGACGTTGCGTTAAAGGCTAAAAGGCTTGCGGTACAGCTGTATTGAAATGACTTGTAATGGCTGCGGTGCTGTTTTAATGCTGAAATTACCATTTTTTCATTGTTAAAACACTAACGCACAAATCGTAATCTAGGTGTTTGATTGCTTTATCTTGCAAGTGGTCTTGTGCTTAGAATGGCTATGCCAATCATATTTCTTAGTTTTCTGTGAATCTGGGTACTTACAGTTCTTTCCACCCTATGACTATTGAACAGAGACAATGCAGTGGGGTAAGATTGACTTTTAGTTTGTATGAAGGATTAAATGTGTGGACACTTACAAAGGTTAGGGATGGTTAAATATATCTCCACACTTATATGTTCTCGTATATGGCATAGAAGCTTTCACTGAGTTGTTACTAGTCAAAAAGGAATTTCCATTGTATCTGTTCTGCTATATGGACAGATTTCTACTGAAGATGGTGCCCCCTTGCCCTGTGGTGCACACTCTCTCAATATACCATAAGGCTCTTACAGCCCATTATCTATGGAGCTGTAGCATTACAGGACTAGTGTTTTCTTAGTACGCTCTTGTCTTGCAATCTACCTCTAGATATTGTCATCAAGACTTTTGTCTTACTTAAATATTACTTTAATTTGCTGCATATAGGTTACTACTAGACATTGCCTACTTGTATTTCTTTTATATTTGTATTTTACATTTTAATAAGTGTTCTAAATGTCATGGGTAAAGCACATGCTATGTTCTTTAACAAATTCCATAACCATATTTTTAGATTGTTGCTGACTATTTGCTTTTTCATAAAACCTTGATAGATGATTAAGATGTAAGTGTACCAGCCATGTGTTTGAAAAGAAAAGCCCTGTATTTAGCTCATGTGTCCTTGAACTCACAGATAGTATCTACTGAAAAGTATTTTCACTCGTAACACAGAGGATACATATATTGCACGCAAGACTTAAAGTGAAAGTAAATCCTAGCATTTTACAAACGCTAGGATTGACTTTTGAAACAAATAAAGGGGACTTTCATTGATGAAGTATAAGATACTTCATGTAGAAAGCTCCTTTATTTGTTTTAACTGATCGCCGTTCTTAGCTGCTACAGCAGCACACGGCTAAAAAATTTTTTTGCTGAGAGGTGACGTTTTCACCTCTTAGCCAATAGCCGTGCGGTAAATCCAGCTCCCATGGGCCCCAAGCCAGATTTACCGCACGGCTATTGGCTAAGAGGTGAAAACGTCACCTATTATCAAAAAAAGTTTTTAGCCGTGGGCTGCTGTAGCAGCTAAAAACCGCGATCGGTTAAATCAAATAAAGGAGCTTTCTACGTGAAGTATCTTATACTTCATGAATGAAAGTCCCCTTTATTTGTTTCAAAAGTCAATCCTAGCGTTTGTAAAACGCTAGGATTTAATTTTATATGCTCTTCTATTTAACTTGTACAGTAAAATGACTGGAAACATACTTTGAAACATTTATTGGATTTGTTGCCTTGATACATCTCACAATTATTTTAGACTCATCTAATTTATTTTAAAATAAGTTATAGAATATTATTTATGCAAAATCTTCTGTAATATTTAATTTTGCCCATTAAGCTTCAATGTTTTATTATACTGATAACAGGAGGAGGTTGTGTAATAATTTATTAGATTTTACAATAAGAATATTGTAGTGTACGTATTTATTTTCTTGCTGCTTGTTCCTGTTTTGACTTAATGGGTAATGTAATGTTACAGACTATTTTCTATGTTGAATAATGTAACACTTTGTTAAAATAAATGAATAGCATTGCCTCTGTTTTCTTAAACCATGATGTTATTATACTGATGCAAACTTCTCTTACATTGTCACTTGTCATGTATATTGATATGATATATTACTTTTTTAAATCATTACTCTGACTATATCGTTGCTCCAATCTAATATTGGGCCGATTTATCAATGCTTCTAATTCCGGCTCGCTGGAATCAGGAGTTAGGAAGCATAGGTCATAAGATCGCTGCTCCTTAACTCGCCCGCCACCACTGAGGCAGTGGACAGCAATCCGCCTGATCGGATACAATCGGGTTGATTGACACCCCCTGCTATGGCCGCAAATGTGCAGGGGCAGCATTGCACAAGCGGATCATGTCTGTCCGCACATTGTTAAATCGGCCCCTGTGAGTAAAGCTTGTAAAGAATCTTTAGGGTATTTTATATTTTACTTATCATTTCCCTTTCTTTTAATAAGCGACCCAAATGTTTGACTTCAGACACTTATTTACATACATTAGAATGTTAACATAACTAAAAAAACTAGAGTTGTCTATCTCAATGCCACATTTGGTTCAGGTGAAAGCCATAATGAAAGTATCAATGCTTCAAATAAACTTTATTCTTTTAACAGGGATGAATTGAAATATTTTTGTAGAAATGAATGTATTAAATTCAGAGTGAGGCCTAAGACGAACAATAAATGAGTGAGAACTCAGAGTCCCAAAGGAGTAAGTGTAACATCAGCTAGTCAATAAATTGAGAAAAAGTTCATGACACACCAAGTTTTGGAGTTTTGGAGCAATGTATACATTACCTAGGAGACCACTCTCACTGCAGGTAACTTTGTAGTGTACTCCCAAGTGTGTGCACGTTAAAATGGTCACAATATTTGACATGGAGACTTAGAATATTTCAAAAGAGTAATTAAAGGAATATAAAACAGCCTTTTTCATTATTGTAATAAAAACACACTAAGCTGTGGGTTATACTTAATAAAAATCATTGCAATATGTATTATGCATCATTTTAAGGGATTTTACTGTTGAGTTCCTTTTTTTTAAACTTCATTTGAGGCTTATACAGAATGCAATAGAATATATTTTCTTTTGAAGTGTTTCTAGGATATATCTGATTTAGATGCACTCAGTTTATTGCCCATACTCGGAAGAAGCCTTTTGCTGCAAAAAGCATGTGACAGTAGAATGTAAGTTCTGTAATGGTAGCCCCATCATGTAGCTGCAGAAAGTGGCTACACTGAAATGTTCTAAGTGGTCATTTATCAAGAAAACAAGTAAGTTGTTTGCTGTGTGTAAAACAATTTGTTTATTTTTATGTTGACTTTGATTTAAACTATTTTTTTTTACTAAAAGAGCACTGTTTAATATCCCTTTAACCCCTTAATGACCAGACCATTTTTCAATTTTCTTACCCTTAAGGACAAAGGCTATTTTTACATTTCTGCTGTGTTTGTGTTTAGCTGTAATTTTCCTCTTACTCATTTACTGTACCCACACATATTATATACCATTTTTCTCGCCATTAAATGGATTTTCTAAAGATACCAATATTTTCATCATATCTTATAAATTACTATAAAAAATTATAAAATATGGGGAAAAAATGGAAAAAAAACACACTTTTTCTAACTTTGACCCCCAAAATCTGTTACACATCTACAATCACCAAAAAACACCCATGCTAAATAGTTTCTAAATTTTGTCTTGAGTTTAGATATACCAAATGTTTACATGTTCTTTGCTTTTTTTGCAAGTTATAGGGCAATAAATACAAGTAGCCCTTTGCTATTTCCAAACCCCTTTTTTTTCAAAATTAGCGCTAGTTATATTGAAACCCTGATATCTGTCAGGAATACCTGAATATCCCTTGACATGTGTATATTTTTTTTTTAGAAGACAACCCAAAGTATTGATCTAGGCCCATTTTGGTATATTTCATGCCACCATTTCACCGCCAAATGTGATCAAGTAAAAAAAAAGTTAACTTTTTCACAAATTTTGTCACAAACTTTAGGTTTCCCACTGAAATTATTTACAAACAGCTTCTGCAATTATGGCACAAATGGTTGTAAATGGTTCTCTTGGATCCCCTTTGTTCAGAAATAACAGACTTATATGGTTTGGGGTTGCTTTTTGGTAATTAGAAGGCCGTTAAATTCCGCTGCGCACCACACGTGTTTTATGCCCAAGGGAGCTTGTAGGGAGCTTGTAGGGTTAATTTTAGCTTTAGTTTAGTGTAGTAGACAACCCCAAGTATTGATCTATGCCCATTTTTGTATATTTCATGCCTCCATTTCACCGCCAAATGTGAGCAAATAAAAAAAAAACTTTACATTTTTCACAATTTTAGGTTTCTCACTGAAATTATTTACAAACAGCTTGTGCAATTATGGCACAAATTGTTGTTAAAGCTTCTCTGGGATCCCCTTTGTTCATAAATAGCAGACTTATATGGCTTTGGCGTTGCTTTTTGGTAATTAGTAGGCCGCTAAATGCTGCTGCGCACCACACGTGAATTATGCCCAGCAGTGAAGGGGTTAATTAGGTAGCTTGAAGGGAGCTTGCAGGGTTAATTTTAGCTTTAGTGTAGAGATCAGCCTCCCAACTGACACATCCCACCCCCTGATCCCTCCCAAACAGCTCTCTTCCATCCCCCACCCCACAATTGTCCCGACCATCTTAAGTACTGGCAGAAAGTCTGCCAGTACTAAATAAAAGGAGTTTTTTTTTAAATACAAATAATAAAATATTTTAGCTGTGATGGACCCCTGCCTTAGCCCCCCCTGACCCCCCCCAGCTCTCTAACCCTCCCCCTACCTAATTGCTGCCATCTTGGGTACTGGCAGCTGTCTGCAAGTACCAAGTTTGCCCCCAAAAACAAAAGTATTTTTTTTCTTTTGAGCTTTAAACTTTTTCTGTAGTTTAGCAGCCCCCCCCCCCCACAATACCCCCACCCCCTCCCCCTCCCAGATCCTTTTATATTTACATTTTATTTAACTTTTTCCCCCTCTCCCTTCTTATTGGTGTCAATGGCTAATGCGCGCCCCCACAGGCCCCCCCGCATGCTCTCGGCACCCGGCGTGCACATTGCACTTACAGGAACCGGATGCCGGGTAGCCATGGGCCGCCCACCCGCCTCCCTGCTACGCTCAACGAACGGCACCATCGCTACCGGTGCAGAGAGGGCCACAGAGTGGCTCTCTCTGCATCAGAGGCTTGTAAAAAGGTATTGCAGGATGCCTCCATATAGAGGCATCACTGCAATACCCTGAGAGCTGCTGGTTAGACAACTGACGAACCAGGTATGTCTATTGTCATTAACTGTTCGTTTTTGCATGACGTACCTGGTACGCCAGTTGTCATTAAGGGGTTAAAGATAAACATATATTGGGGCCGATTTATGAAAGTGCGAGCGGACATGATATGATGTCATATCAAGTCCGTCGCACATCGATAAATGCTGACAGCATATGCTGTCAGCAATTATCATTGCACAAGCAGTTCTTGTGAACTGCTTGTGCAATGCCGCCCCCTGCAGATGCACGGCCTCTAGCAGGGGATGTCAATCAGCCTGATCGTATAGGATCGGGCGGATTGATGTCCGCAGCCTCAGAGCAGGTGGACAAGATATGGAGCAGCGGTCTTAAAGGGACAGTAAACCCAAATATTTTCTTTCATTATTTAGATAGAGAATACAATTTACTTCTATTATCAATTTTGTTTCCTTCTCATGTTATTCTATATTGAAAGATACCTAGGTAGATAGCGTGCACATGCCTGAAGCACTACATGACAGGAAATAATGCTGCCATCTAGTGCTCCTGTATGTATAACATTGTTGCAAAACTGCTGCCATATAGTGTTGTGGACACTCATGAGCTTACATCCCAACTTTTCAACAAAGGATAACAAGAAAACAAAGAAAATTTGATAACAGAAGTAAATGGGAAAGTTGTTTAAAATTGTATGCTCGCGCGGAAACAGGGGCATCAAGCTCCATTCAGAGCTTGGTAATTAGGCCGCATAGTGTTGTGAAATTATTAAACACAGGATTCTTGTTCAAAGGGCACTGCATGGCTTATCAGGGGGTTATCCCAATCAAAGCCCTCCAATCCATTCAGAATCTTACTATAAAAGTAATTTATTACAAGCTTTACATGTGTATTTACAACATGATAACAGCCTCAATACATTTGGTGCAAAGCTTTTTTCAACAGCATTACAATCCATCAGTTCCATCAGAAAACAGCTTTCAAACCGGACCTTTCAGAAAACAAACCCTTTTTTTATGTTAGCATGGAACAGTTTGGATTTTCATGTGGATTTTCTCATATAAATTTGGGGGATAGTGTGCAGGTAGACGTGTGTCTCCATATGTGGCTGAATTTTTACCTTACAACAGCCAATTAAGATTAGGATTTGTGTATTTGCTTTATTTTTTCACATTTTACTTTACCACATGTAGCAGTATGACTTAGTTGTCTCCAACTTGAATGGCCTTGAAAGAGTTAATTAACTGAGGTTTAATGAGCTCATACCTGTTAACATTTCAGATGTTCTATATAGAGGTGGCCAACACAACCAATGTATGAACACACAATATAACTAAATTGAAATAAATCACATTTTGAAATGTATTAGAGTACCTATAGAATTTGCCTTGACAGCAGGTAAGCTTTCAGGCTTTAAACAAAAAATGGTACTAAAACCCCATTATTCATATAAGTTTGGGAATAATGCACAAATTGTAAGAAGTGGCTAAACTGTGTGTTTACCACAGCTCATTGAGATTGGGATTTGCACACAGACTTTATTATACTCCATTTACTGGACACTTCTACAAGGTCATCTCATCAATATAGGATTTAGCTTGCTGCTTTCTTCAGAGTGATTGGTCTTCTGCATGACATTCCGCTTGACCTTCATCATAAGGATCTTCCAGGCAGGTGAGAAAAGATTTTAACATTTTATGTTAATACATATATATTTATTTTTTTTTCAAAAAGGAATTTTAACATAAATCTCATTGGAAACACATATGATATATACTCCTCATTTTTAATTTTACATTAATAATACTGTTAAAACTTAAATATGTTAATCAGAAACATTAAATCATGTCATGTCACGTTATGGATCAGTGAACAATTTTAATATTTCCTTAACTACATTTCTTAATAATAAAAACATACTTTCTATTGTTTCAATGTATAAAGAAAAATTTGAATAATCTTATCTAACTAAAACTTGGAAAAATGTTGATTAACATCATAATACTACAAGGTACATATAGTATTGATAATTAATTAAAAGGTTGATTTAATTATATAATTTTAAGATAGATGAAAACTTTCTTGGTAGAAGGTAAAATATATATAAACACTGAAATGTCAAATACTTAAATGTGTAAGGTCAAAGGAAAGATTGTTTTGTTTTTTTATTATTATTCCAATTTAGAACAAGGTTAAATTATAAATTTTTACAGTTTCATGACCTGGAAATAAAACACTATTCGAGTCCAAATGACTGAATTCAAAATAGACGCATGTGAAATAATTTTTAAAATTTTGATTATTTTTCTTAAAATGGTAATAAAGGAAAATAAAGGTTGGGGACAGAATAAAGAAATAATCTCATTACCTTGTAACCTGACTGACGATTATTTAGCGCATGGTCTTATATTATTTTTTATAGCACAGTTGGTATTACAAATTTAAAAGCAAACCATCCAGGTCTAGATTAGTCTATAGAATATCAATTATTCTCTCATTAGGACACTCTTCCAATGATTTACTTTAAAATGTCTGTGTTTCTGAGAGTGGATTGCATGAGAATGTTCTCCATAGCTGAACTTTCATAATCTTTTTGTTTTAAACTATCCATTTGCTAGTGGTGAAGTTAAATAGGTACCTGTGATATTTGTGGATGGAGAAGAATACAGGTGTCATCCCAAGAGAAGGAATCCTATGCACATCTGCAAGTGCAGTTAACATGGACAAATATGTCTTATAGGCATCAGTAATTCTTCAAAATATTTGTGTTGTAACTTTTATATAAATATTTTTTATGCATTTGTATTAAAAGTAGCATGATAATACAGCATATTATATATAGCAATATATCAATGATATGTTCATTAATTAACATACAGACATTTGTAGACATTTGTATTTGTAAAATCTTAACAATAAGACCTAGACCATTGTTTTCTGAACTCCAATCACAACAGGTGTCCTATCAGGCAGATAACAAATACTTAAAATACAGAAGAAAGTTCAGGAAATGTTGAGTTGAGAAATCCAGAGGAAACAGGAAGCACATATTTCATGTCAGTAGCTCTGTAACTAAAAAGAGGGAAACCAATAATGGAACCTAGTATATTTAAAGTGTTTATAAATATTATAACTGATATTTAGTGATGTCGCGAATAGTTTGTCGGCGAATAGTTCCCGGCGAACATAGCATGTTCGCGTTCGCAGCGGCGGACGAACATATGCGATGTTCGATCCGCCCCCTATTCGTCATCATTGAGTAAAACTTTGACCCTGTACCTCACAGTCAGCAGGCACATTCCAGCCAATCAGCAGCAGACCCTCCATCCCAGACCCTCCTACCTCCTGGACAGCATCCATTTTAGATTCATTCGGAAGCTGCATTCTTAGTGAGAGGAGGGACAGTGTAGCTGCTGCTGATTTAATAGGGAAATCGATAGCTAGGCTAGTGTATTCAGTGTCCACTACAGTCCTGAAGGACTCATCTGATCTCTGCTGTAAGGACAGCACCCCAAAAAAGCCCTTTTTAGGGCTAGAACATCAGTCTGCTTTTTTTTTTTCCTGTGTAATCTAATTGCAGTTGCCTGCCTGCCTGCAGCATGTGTGTCAGGCTCACAGCGTATACTGTGCCCACTTGCCCAGTGCAACTCATATCTGGTCTAACAGTAGTGTAGATTTAAAAAAAACAACACTTTTTTGACTGTGTTAAATAATAGCAGTCAGTTTCCTTCACACGTGTGCGTTTCAGTGCCTGCCAGGGCACAGTGTCACCCCAGTTCAACTCATATCTGGTCTAACAGTAGTGTAGATTTTAAAAAAAACAACACTTTTTTGACTGTGTTAAATAATAGCAGTCAGTTTCCTTCACACAAGTGCGTTTCAGTGCCTGCCAGGGCATAGTGTCACCCCAGTGCAACTCATATCTGGTGTAACAGTAGTGTACATTTAAAAAAAAAAAACACTTTTTTGACTGTGTTAAATAATAGCAGTCAGTTTCCTTCACGCGTGTGCGTTTCAGTGCCTGCCAGGGCACAGTGTCACCCCAGTGCAACTCATATCTGGTGTAACAGTAGTGTACATTTTAAAAAAAAAAAACTTTTTTGACTGTGTTAAATAATAGCAGTAAGTTTCCTTCACACGTGTGCGTTTCAGTGCCTGCCAGGGCACAGTGTAACCCCAGTGCAACTCATATCTGGTGTAACAGTAGTGTACATTTTAAAAAAAGAAAACACTTTTTTGACTGTGAAATAATAGCAGTCAGTTTCCTTCACACGTGTGCGTTTCAGTGCCTGCCTGCCAGGGCACAGTGTCACACCAGTGCCACCACTTATATCTGTTGTAACAGTAGTGTACATTTAAAAAAAAAACACTTTTTTGACTGTGAAATAATAGCAGTCAGGCAGTCAGTTTCCTTCACACATGTGTGTTTCAGTGCCTGCCTACCAGGGCACAGTGTCACACCAGTGCAACTCATATCTGGTGTAACAGTAGTGTACATTTAAAAAAAACAACACTGATATGGGACGTAACAGGGATTAAACTGATAGGAATAGTACTAATTAACACACCACTCCTATCTGGTGGCACATAAGATTGCACGCGCAGTGCCCCAAATTTTAAGTAGGAGGACCGACCAAGCATCTTTTTCCATCTCCCGGTTCCTAAAATCGATGCCATATACACGTCCCCTTATAGGGGACGTAACAGGGATTAAACTGATAAGAATAGAACTACTTAACACACCACACCTATCTGGTGGCACATTAGATTGCACGTGCAGTGCCCCAAATTTGAAGTAGGAGGACCGACCAAGCATCTTTTTCCATCTCCCGGTTCCTAAAATCGATGCCATATACAGGTCCCCTGATAGGGGACGTAACAGGGATTAAACTGATAGGAATAGTACTACTTAACACACCTTATAATAACGCAGAGAGAGGCAACGCAGAGAGAGGAGTCTGAAGAAGAGGAGTCAGAGGAGGAAGGTGGCTTTGAGGAGGTGGAAGACCAAACACAGCAGGCGTCCCAGGGGGCTTGTTGCCACCTTTCGGGGACCCTTGGTGTTGTACGTGGCTGGGTGGAGGAAGAGACCTTCAATGACATCAGTGAGGACAAGGAACGGGACATGGCTAGCTTGGTATCCAACCTTGTGCAAATGGGGAGTTTGCGGTTGTGCAAATGGACTGTTTGCGGTTCTTTGCGGTGCGTTAAACGGGGAGTTTGGTCTGTCACTGTGAAGCGGGCGTAACCCTTACACTACCTGATCAATACAACATCATACCTTATGTTTTAAAGCACGTTATTCCAAACAATTTAGGAATGTTAGGGGATTTATGCCCTTTATGGATTAAAACCAGACTCTGCATCAACTATGTAATTTTCCATGGGAGTTTTGCCATGGATCCCCCTCCGGCATGCCACAGTCCAGGTGTTAGTCCCCTTGAAACAACTTTTCCATCACTATTGTGGCCAGAAAGAGTCCCTGTGGGTTTTAAAGTTCGCCTGCCTATTGAAGTCAATGGCAGTTCGCCCGGTTCGCCCGTTCGCGAACAGTTGTTTTTATGTTCGCGACATCACTACGTGATATTATATTGTTACAGTATATGCACATATTATACATTTTGAATATATTATAAAGCAACTATTAAGCACAGCTTCAACGATCCAATTGTACACGGCAATTAATAATAATAATAATAAATATATATGTGGTAAAGAACCAGATTATGCATCACACATTATTGTAATATCAATGTTCATTACTGTAGCTCATGACCAGAGTGATAAGAATTGCTTAACACTTTAATACTCTAAAACTCCCTCAGTAGTACAGTGCATGTGATCATCAAAATACCACTTTTATGCTCATGTCAGCAAACAAGTTCTGCTCCCATAGCCAGCAGAACCTAAAACACAATAAACATAAGCCACAATAATTAAATTTTTTAAAGAAAACCAGAAGAAACAATAGAGAATAAGGTAATAAAGGAGAACAGGTAAAGAAAACAGAGAGAGAGAGAGAGAGAGAGAGAGAGAGAGAGAGAGAGAGAGAGAGAGAGAGAGAGAGAGAGAGAGAGAGAGAGAGAGAGAGAGAGAGAGAGAGAGAGAGAGAGAGAGAGAGAGAGAGAGAGAGAGAGAGAGAGAGAGAGAGAGAGAGAGAGAGAGAGAGAGAGAGAGAGAGAGAGAGAGAGAAAGAGAGAGAGAGAAATGATATTGACCATCTATATAATTCAAATTTAATATATATCAGATGGCATAAGCTAGAAAACCCATTATGTACATTTGCTATATTTAAAATGTCATCACAAACAAATTACACATCCAGATAGTTGTATTATTATTATTATTGCTCTTCTTTATCACAGGAGACTACAAATCGTACAAAATAATTGATAACTTTGGTCATACAGGCAACAAAATAGATGTGTTTTTGGACAAAAAGCATAAAGATGGTAATACACTAAACACTCTTGGCAATGGTCTGGAGAAGGAAGGTTGTTTTATACTAATTACATGCACATTACCTAACCCATGGTTAAAAAATGAATCACAGCCAAATGCTGGAGAAAACAAATATAGAGTAGGTACATTCTACTTATAAGTTCCACTTCCAGTAAATGTCTTAACTGCTTGAACTGATTGCAAAGTCTCCAGATGCTTACTATAAATATTAGTGTTTCCTAAGTGTAACCTTAGAATGATTGCCAGCATTTAGGAATATTCCTGTCTTTTGGATGTTGTGGTTTAATTACTTTAATAATTTTTCTGCTCAACTAATTTTTAGTTTCTTCTTCTTCTTCTTAGTATGATTATTATATTTTTAGTATTATGTCATTAGAATAATCTTTTTATTGCATTCTCTGTAGTGGGTACATTCTAACAAGATTTTGCAAACTGGTCTTGAAGAAAAAAAAAATATTTATATATTTCTGTGTGTGTACGTGTCTGTGTTTGTGTGTGTGTGTGTGTGTGTTTGTGTATGTGTGTGTTTGCCTTTCTAGGACATTTAATTTCAAGGGTGAATTAATATTAAAAAGCCATAATGATATTTGTCGACATCTATCATATTTTAATAAAAAAAATCAAAATAATATATATATATATATATATATGTCAACTGATCATTATATTGTCTGCCAAATAAATGGTCACAAAGGTTTAACTAGCTATGGGAATGCTGTTGAAAATGTTTTTCAATAGATTGGGATTGTGTTTTTTTAATGGTCCCAAAGATAGATATCTGATTAGTTAAATGACAATTAAATATACAGGGCCGGACTGGGAATAAAAATCAGCCCTGGAAAAATATGAAGACCAGCCCTATTTTCTGTTGAGTCGGTAGAATTCACATGCCCCATTTTTCTCAAAGGGGATTACTGGGATTTCCCAATATTTTTTTTCAGAATTAAATTATATTACTTTGTATTAAATAAAAATGTCAGATTAATGTTATATAGCAACTCTACTTCCCAATAGCATCCATTAATCACCCCTTTAAATTGCAGCTTTCCAGACCCAGCTGATGCAGCCCACCAGGAAATCCCCTGTTATCCTGGTAGGCCAATCCAGCCCTGTAAATATAGCATAATCACATACTCAAAAAGTGCATAAAAAAAGACATTTTTTAGCACTTGCTCTTAATTTTAAATGAGCAGTAGATTTTTGCTGAAAAATGTCAACATTCCTTTCAATTTGCCACCTCCTGTATCATATGACAGCCATCAGCCAATCACAGACACATATATGTAACACATGCTCACAGATACTGTTTCCTTTTTTTGTCTTTTGACATATAAGGTTTCCACTTTTTCATTGGCAAATTTTGGGTAATTTAGAGAAGGATTACCCCTTTTGTTGGGTATCATATTAGTGCCGTAACACATTTTCTTCACTTTGGATCATATGACAGACATCAGCCAATCACAGACACATATATGTAACACATGCTTAGTAGGAGCTGGTATCTGAGAAAGTGTGCATATAAAAAGCTATTCACAATTTGATAATGGAAGTAGATTGGAAAGTCCCTTAAAACTGCATGCTGTATCTGAATTATTAAAGTTTAATTTTGACTTAAGTATCCCTGTACTGTTCTATGCAATGAATTGAAAACCATTCAAATACATATTTTTAGTTCCAAATTTGAAAAAGTGCTTGCCATACCATTAAGAACATTGATATAAACTATATTGCCATTTAACTAAACTCACTGTGTCAAAAAAGTACTCTTCATATGAGAAGGGAGTGAGAAATCCTTTTTGGAAGTAATGTTTATTTATTTTCATTTAATAATATTATGGGAAGCTGAGTTAAAGGGTAATGCAGTGATACCTGCAGTCCATGCATAGAATTTACATGTATAGGCAGGGCCGGACTGGGCATAAAAAGCAGTCAAGGAAAATTTGGAGACCAGCCCTATTTTCTGTTGACTCAGTATAATGCACCTTTTTTTAAAAGGGGATTACAGGGACACTCCTTCCACCATATATTTTGTTTTAGAATTATAATATATTAGTTTGTATTAAAAAAAAAAAAAAGTTCCAGATTGTTGTTATATGCACTCTTAAGCCCAATGGCATCCAATAATCACCCCTTTAAATTGTAGCTTTCCTGCCCCAACTACTGCAGCCCACCAGGAAATCTCCTGGTATCCTAGTAGACCAATCCAGCCTTGTGTATAAGACTTTGATGTTAGTTATCTTTACTGTATTTTACTGTATATGACCAGATAGATGCACAAATGTGTTCATATTGTGACAAAGTTGTATTAATATTTGGGAAATGATGCAAATTGAAAAGAAAACAAGATTTAGATTAAAAAAATACTCTGGTGACTTGGTAAAAATATAATTATTATTATTTAATTAAAAAAAGCTAGCTCACAATTATCTAAATTGGCTTTGAATCTGGAAGGAAATACACAATTTTCAGACAACAATTGCTAGTTTAGGGGCTTTGTACAGCTCTATTGGTTGATAGAAAAAGACCTTAAAAGGGACACTCAAGTCAAAATTAAAGTTTCATGATTATGATTCAGATAGGGCAAGGAATTTTAAACTACTTTCCAATTTACTTTTATCAGCAAATGTTCTTTGTACTCTTGGTATTCTTTGTTTAAAGCTTAACCTAGGTAGGCTGAGTTTATAGGCTAATTTCCAAGCCCTTGAAGGTTGACTCTTTTCTCAGTGCATTTGGACATTTATTCACAACTAGACAACGCTAGTTTGTGCATGCCACATAGATAACATGGTGCTCACTCCTGTGAATTTACCTAGGAGTCAGCACTGATTGGCTAAAATGCAAGTCTGTCAAAATAAATTAAATAAGGGGCAGTCTGCAGAGGCTTAGATACAAGGTAATCACAGAGGTAAAAAGTAAATTAATATAACAGTGTTGGTTATGCAAAACTGGGGAATGGGTAATAAAGGGATTATCTATTTTTTTAAACAATAACATTTCTGAAGTACACTGTTCCTTTAAAAAAATATCAGCATATGAAAATGTTACTTTTCAAAAATCAAGAATCTGTTTTACATATTAAAATATCTTTTTAGAAGCTTTATTTCTAATAGCCAAGAATCAGTTTGCTATTAACAATAACAGTATCAGAGGTTGACACTGCTTAATTTATGGTATGCTTTAGTCTGCTATACCTATCAATATATAAATACTGTAAATTATAGCTTGGTTAATTTAGTTAAATAGATCAACTACAATACATAATCAAAAAAATTAAATAATAATTTCTTGCATTACAAAAATGACTACAAGATTTATTTACTCCACTTCAGTAAATCAGTTCAGATGGATATTTTGAGTTTATAAACTGTTATTGTTATGAAGCATATTTACATATCAAGCCATCGGATGAATCCAACTATGTCCCCTGGAAGGCTTAAAGCGAGCAGTTTTACTCTTTTGAAACTGATGCTATAGTTTACATGAAATAAATGAGTTTGCCTCTCTCATCAAGATTCTTCAGTTTATGCCTACTTGATCCATGAAGCCAAAAAAATATGTTTTGCATGCAAATCTAATATATTTCAGGAAAAAGAATGTTTCCCCCTACTTTGGATATGAATTGAGAATCTACCCTGGAGCAACCATAGTATCAATTCTTTATGCCCCATAATCATTCTTAAACCATGTATAATAAATGAAAAAAAGAAAGTTTTATGAAATGCACATGCATGAACACATCCACAGAAACCACAGTATTAACAAAAGATATTAAATCTAAAACTATAAAATATTAGTAGAGAAGATGACACAGTGCAGTTAGAGAAATTCAGATTTTTAAGAAGAATTTTAACGTATTTTGTTTTTAAGTGAAAAAATGTCCATAGAAATGCTTAGAGTGCACTACCTTATACATACTGTATATCTACATACACATGAGTATTTTCCCAATACTTTTTTCACATCACCTGGTCAGAAATAGTATATTTTGCAGAATGATTCTACACTTGTTCTATAATATGATGTTTTGTTTAATATCTTATGCATTTCTTGGGCATTTTTTTAATTGTAAAGTTCGACAATGCACATAAAACCTGTTGCTTTCCCTTGCCAGTGGAAAATTTCTTAGATTACGAGTGGAGCACTATTTAGCACTCCCACTCCAGCTTAAAGAGACATTCCAGTGAAAAATTAAATGCACATAGATTTATTACATCTTTGAATAGAAACATATTTGCAATATACATGTAATGGTAAAAATGCTTCTAGTAAAAGTTATTACTGTTTTAGTGTTAACATTTTTCTCTGCACGTGCATGTGAAGCATAGCTAGATATTGTCACTGTACCAACATTTTAAATAATGCAACTCCTCAGATCATCAGTGGGGCTTGTATCATGTCAGCAATTAACAAATTGAGTAATTACCAGATGGTACAAGCACCTTAAGCTCTCTAAACAAGTCATGTGTTTAAAATGCTGGCGCACGGTGCATACTTAAATACACTTTTGAAACAGCTATAGCTTTTATTAGAAGCATTTTTGCTAATGCATATATATTTCAAAATTGTTACTGTTGTTCAATACCGAAATGCACCCATGTGGTTTCCAATTTTGGCTGGAATATCCCTTTAAACTTCGCTACATATCAACTGCAAATAAATGCATTTTATACTAACTGAATGGCCGTGGCTTGCCTGATAGTCTGCTGACTAAAGCCCAGATTGGCTCCTCCAAATAAAACAAATGGTGACTGGAGTTTGGATATTGAAAAATAATTGCAGAAAAAAGGCTGGTATGTTATTATATAGCAACACAACAGAAATGTCTTCTAATTACAAGGTGTTTACTGATAAAATTAGGTGTAAAATTAAATTAATTTATTACATTAGAAATTATATTTCCTTTTTTTCTGGGAATGTTGTTTATCAAAGATACTTTATTCTGTATCTAGATATCTGCGGATCAAAGATGAATTGAAACATGGACGTGTGACTAAATGAAAGGAGTGCATACAGAGAATGTGTAACTCGTGGCATACCCTGTCTAGAATCTGTACTGGGGCCTGTAATATAGGTTCTGTACTGGGGCCTGTTATATAGGATCTGTACTGGGGCCTGTAATATAGGTTCTGTACTGGGGCCTGTTATATAGGATCTGTACTGGGGCCTGTAATATAGGTTATGTACTGGGGCCTGTTATATAGGATCTTTACTGGGGCCTGTAATATAGGATCTGTACTGGGGCCTGTTATAGAGGAACTGTACTGGGGCCTGTTATATAGGAACTGTACTGGGGCCTGTTATATAGGAACTGTACTGGGGCCTGTTATATAGGATCTGTACTGGGGCCTGTTATATAGGATCTGTACTGGGGCCTGTTATATAGGAACTTTACTGGGGCCTGTTACATAGGATCTGTACTGGGGCCTGTTATATAGGATCTGTACTGGGGCCTGATATATAGGATCTGTACTGGGGCCTGATATATAGGAACTGTACTGGGGCCTGGTATATAGGATCTGTACTGGGGCCTGATATATAGGAACTGTACTGGGGCCTGTTATATAGGATCTGTACTGGGACCTAATATATAGGATCTGTACTGGGGCCTGTTATATAGGATCTGTACTGGGGCCTGTTATATAGGATCTGTACTGGGGCCTGCTATATAGGATCTGTACTGGGGCCTGTTATATAGGAACTGTACTGGGGCCTGGTATATAGGAACTGTAATGGGGCCTGTTATATAGGATCTGTACTGGGGCCTGATATATAGGAACTGTACAGGGGCCTGGTATATAGGATCTGTACTGGGGCCTGTAATATAGGATCTGTACTGGGGCCTGTTATATAGGATCTGTACTGGGGACTGTTATATAGGATCTGTACTGGGGCCTGATATATAGGAACTGTACTGGGGCCTGGTATATAGGATCTGTACTGGGGCCTGTAATATAGGAACTGTACTGGGGCCTGATATATAGGAACTGTACTGGGGCCTGGTACATATGATATGTAATGGGGCCTGTTATATAGGATCTGTACTGGGGCCTGGTATATAGGATCTGTACTGGGGCCTGTTATATAGGAACTGTACTGGGGCCTGTTATATAGGATCTGTACTGGGGACTGTTATATAGGATCTGTACTGGGGCCTGATATAAAGGATCTGTACTGGGGCCTGATATATAGGATCTGTACTGGGGCCTGATATATAGGAACTGTACTGGGGCCTGGTATATAGGATCTGTACTGGGGCCTGATATATAGGAACTGTACTTAGGGCCTGGTATATAGGATCTGTACTGGGGACTGTTATATAGGATCTGTACTGGGGCCTGGTATATAAGATCTGTACTGGGGCCTGTTATATAGGATCTGTACTGGGGACTGTTATATAGGATCTGTACTGGGGACTGTTATATAGGATCTGTACTGGGGCCTGATATATAGGAACTGTACTGGGGCCTGGTATATAGGATCTGTACTGGGGCCTGATATATAGGATCTGTACTGGGACCTGTCTGTTACATAGGATCTATACTGGGGCCTGCATGTTATATATGATCTGTACTGGTGCCTGATATATAGGATCTGTACTGGG
Source organism: Bombina bombina (assembly GCF_027579735.1). Taxonomy (NCBI): domain Eukaryota; kingdom Metazoa; phylum Chordata; class Amphibia; order Anura; family Bombinatoridae; genus Bombina; species Bombina bombina. Next base: position 189,528,235 of record NC_069503.1, on the reverse strand, counting down.
ACCTGTCTGTTACATAGGATCTATACTGGGGCCTGCCTGTTATATATGATCTGAACTGGGGCCTGCCTGTTATATAGGATCTGTACTGGGGCCTGTTTTATAGGAACTGTACTGGGGCCTGTTTTATAGGAACTGTACTGGGGCCTGTTTTATATGAACTGTACTGGGCCTGTTATATAGGATCTGTACTGGGGCCTGTTATATTGAAACTGTACTGGGGCCTGGTATATAGGATATGTAATGGGGCCTGTTATATTAAAACTGTACTGGGGCCTGGTATATAGGATATGTAATGGGGCCTGTTATATTGAAACTGTACTGGGGCCTGGTATATAGGATCTGTACTTGGGCCTGGTATATAGGATCTGTAATGGGGCCTGTTATATGGGAACTGGACTGGGGCCTGGTACATATGATATGTAATGGGGCCTGTTATATAGGATCTGTACTTGGGCCTGGTATATAGGATCTGTAATGGGGCCTGTTATATGGGAACTGGACTGGGGCCTGGTACATATGATATGTAATGGGGCCTGTTATATATGATCTGTACTTGGGCCTGGTATATAGGATCTGTAATGGGGCCTGTTATATAGGAACCGGGCTGGGGCCTGGCATATAGGATCTGTACTGGGGACTGTTATATTGGAACCGGCCTGGGGCCTGGTATATAGAATCTGTACTGGGGACTGTTATATAGGATCTGTACTGGGGACTGTTATATAGGATCTGTACTGGGGACTGTTATATAGGATCTGTACTGGGGACTGTTATATAGGATCTATACTGGGGACTGTTATATTGAAACTGTACTGGGGCCTGGTATATAGGATATGTAATGGGGCCTGTTATATTGAAACTGTACTGGGGCCTGTTATATTGAAACTGTACTGGGGCCTGGTATATAGGATATGTAATGGGACCTGTTATATTGAAACTGTACTGGGGCCTGGTATATAGGATCTGTACTTGGGCCTGGTATATAGGATCTGTAATGGGGCCTGTTATATGGGAACTGGACTGGGGCCTGGTACATATGATATGTAACGGGGCCTGTTATATAGGATCTATACTTGGGCCTGGTATATAGGATCTGTAATGGTGCCTGTTATCTGGGAACTGGACTGGGGCCTGGTACATATGATATGTTATGGGGCCTGTTATATATGATCTGTACTTGGGCCTGGTATATAGGATCTGTACTGGGGACTGTTATATAGGATCTGTACTGGGGACTGTTATATAGGATCTGTACTGGGGACTGTTATATAGGATCTGTACTGGGGCCTGTTATATTGAAACTGTACTGGGGCCTGGTATATAGGATATGTAATGGGGCCTGTTATATTGAAACTGTACTGGGGCCTGGTATATAGGATCTGTACTTGGGCCTGGTATATAGGATCTGTAATGGGGCCTGTTATATGGGAACTGGACTGGGGCCTGGTACATATGATATGTAATGGGGCCTGTTATATAGGATCTGTACTTGGGCCTGGTATATAGGATCTGTAATGGGGCCTGTTATATGGGAACTGGACTGGGGCCTGTTATATGGGAACTGGACTGGGGCCTGGTACATATGATATGTAATGGGGCCTGTTATATATGATCTGTACTTGGGCCTGGTATATAGGATCTGTAATGGGGCCTGTTATATTGGAACCGGGCTGGGGCCTGGCATATAGGATCTGTACTGAGGACTGTTATATTGGAACCGGGCTGGGGCCTGGTATATAGAATCTGTACTGGGGACTGTTATATAGGATCTGTACTGGGGACTGTTATATAGGATCTGTACTGGGGACTGTTATATAGGATCTGTACTGGGGACTGTTATATAGGTTCTGTACTGGGGACTGTTATATTGAAACTGTACTGGGGCCTGGTATATAGGATATGTAATGGGGCCTGTTATATTGAAACTGTACTGGGGCCTGGTATATAGGATATGTAATGGGGCCTGTTATATTGAAACTGTACTGGGGCCTGGTATATAGGATATGTAATGGTGCCTGTTATATTGAAACTGTACTGGGGCCTGGTATATAGGATCTGTACTTGGGCCTGTTATATGGGAACTGGACTGGGGCCTGGTACATATGATATGTAATGGGGCCTGTTATATAGGATCTGTACTTGGGCCTGGTATATAGGATCTGTAATGGGGCCTGTTATATGGGAACTGGACTGGGGCCTGGTACATATGATATGTAATGGCGCCTGTTATATAGGATCTGTACTTGGGCCTGGTATATAGGATCTGTAATGGGGCCTGTTATATAGGAACCGGGCTGGGGCCTGGCATATAGGATCTGTACTGGGGACTGTTATATTGGAACATGGCTGGGGCCTGGTATATAGAATCTGTACTGGGGACTGTTATGTAGGATCTGTACTGGGGACTGTTATATAGGATCTGTACTGGGGACTGTTGTATAGGATCTGTACTGGGGACTGTTATATAGGATCTGTACTGGGGACTGTTATATAGGATCTGTACTGGGGACTGTTATATAGGATCTGTACTGGGGCCTGATATATAGGAACTGCACTGGGGCCTGGTATATAGGATCTGTACTGGGGCCTGATATATAGGATCTGTACTGGGGCCTGCCTGTTATATAAGATCTGTACTGGGGCCTGTTATATATGATCTGTACTGGTGCCTGATATATAGGATCTGTACTGGGGCCTGATATATAGGATCTGTACTGGGACCTGTCTGTTACATAGGATCTATACTGGGGCCTGCCTGTTATATAAGATCCGTACTGGGGCCTGTTATATATGATCTGTACTGGTGCCTGATATATAGGATCTGTACTGGGACCTGTCTGTTACATAGGATCTATACTGGGGCCTGCCTGTTATATAAGATCTGTACTGGGGCCTGTTATATATGATCTGTACTGGTGCCTGATATATAGGATCTGTACTGGGCCAGATATATAGGATCTGTACTGGGACCTGTCTGTTACATAGGATCTATACTGGGGCCTGCCTGTTATATAAGATCCGTACTGGGGCCTGTTATATATGATCTGTACTGGTGCCTGATATATAGGATCTGTACTGGGACCTGTCTGTTACATAGGATCTATACTGGGGCCTGCCTGTTATATAAGATCTGTACTGGGACCTGCCTGTTATATAGGATCTGAACTGGGGCCTGCCTGTTATATAGGATCTGTACTGGGGCCTGTTTTATAGGAACTGTACTGGGGCCTCTTTTATAGGAACTGTACTGGGGCCTGTTTTATATGAACTGTACTGGGCCTGTTATATAGGATCTGTACTGGGGCCTGTTATATTGAAACTGTACTGGGGCCTGGTATATAGGATATGTAATGGGGCCTGTTATATTGAAACTGTACTGGGGCCTGGTATATAGGATATGTAATGGGGCCTGTTATATTGAAACTGTACTGGGGCCTGGTATATAGGATCTGTACTTGGGCCTGGTATATAGGATCTGTAATGGGGCCTGTTATATGGGAACTGGACTGGGGCCTGGTACATATGCTATGTAATGGGGCCTGTTATATAGGATCTGTACTTGGGCCTGGTATATAGGATCTGTAATGGGGCCTGTTATATAGGAACCGGGCTGGGGCCTGGCATATAGGATCTGTACTGGGGACTGTTATATTGGAACCGGCCTGGGGCCTGGTATATAGAATCTGTACTGGGGACTGTTATATAGGATCTGTACTGGGGCCTTATATATAGGAACTGTATTGGGGCCTGGTATATAGGATCTGTACTGGGGCCTGATATATAGGATCTGTACTGGGACCTGTCTGTTACATAGGATCTATACTGGGGCCTGCCTGTTATATCAGATCTGTACTGGGGCCTGTTATATATGATCTGTACTGGTGCCTGATATATAGGATCTGTACTGGGACCTGTCTGTTACATAGGATCTATACTGGGGCCTGCCTGTTATATAAGATCTGTACTGGGACCTGCCTGTTATATAGGATCTGAACTAGGGGCCTGCCTGTTATATAGGATCTGTACTGGGGCCTGTTTTATAGGAACTGTACTGGGGCCTGTTTTATAGGAACTGTACTGGGGCCTGTTTTATATGAACTGTACTGGGCCTGTTATATAGGATCTGTACTGGGGCCTGTTATATTGAAACTGTACTGGGGCCTGGTATATAGGATATGTAATGGGGCCTGGTATATAGGATATGTAATGGGGCCTGTTATATTGAAACTGTACTGGGGCCTGGTATATAGGATCTGTACTTGGGCCTGGTATATAGGATCTGTAATGGGGCCTGTTATATGGGAATTGGACTGGGGCCTGGTACATATGATATGTAATGGGGCCTGTTATATAGGATCTGTACTTGGGCCTGGTATATAGGATCTGTAATGGGGCCTGTTATAGGAACCGGGCTGGGGCCTGGCATATAGGATCTGTACTGGGGACTGTTTATATTGGAACCGGCCTGGGGCCTGGTATATAGAATCTGTACTGGGGACTGTTATATAGGATCTGTACTGGGGACTGTTATATAGGATCTGTACTGGGGACTGTTATATTGGATCTGTACTGGGGACTGTTATATAGGATCTTTACTGGGGACTGTTATATAGGATCTGTACTGGGGCCTGTTATATAGGATCTGTAATGGGGCCTGATATATAGGAACCGGGCTGGGGCCTGGTATATAGGATCTGTACTGGGGACTGTTATATTGGAACCGGCCTGGGGCCTGGTATATAGAATCTGTACTGGGGACTGTTATATAGGATCTGTACTGGGGACTGTTATATAGGATCTGTACTGGGGACTGTTATATAGAATCTGTACTGGGGACTCTTATATAGGATCTGTACTGGGGACTGTTATATAGGATCTGTACTGGGGACTGTTATATAGGAACTGGACTGGGGCCTGGTATATAAGATCTGTACTGGGGCCTGGTATATAGGATCTGTACTGGGGCCTGTTATAAAGGATCTGTACTGGGGCCTGGTATATAGGATCTGTACTGGGGCCTGGTATATAGGATCTGTACTGGGGCCTGTTATATAGGATCTGTACTGGGGCCTGGTATATAGGATCTGTAATGGGGCCTGATATATAGGAACCGGGCTGGGGCCTGGCATATAGGATCTGTACTGGGGACTGTTATATTGGAACCGGCCTGGGGCCTGGTATATAGAATCTGTACTGGGGACTGTTATATAGGATCTGTACTGGGGACTGTTATATAGGATCTGTACTGGGGACTGTTATATAGGATCTGTACTGGGGACTGTTATATAGGATCTGTACTGGGGACTGTTATATAGGAACTGGACTGGGGCCTGGTATATAAGATCTGTACTGGGGCCTGGTATATAGGATCTGTACTGGGGCCTGGTATATAGGATCTGTACTGGGGCCTGTTATATAGGATCTGTACTGGGGCCTGGTATATAGGATCTGTACTGGGGCCTGGTATATAGGATCTGTACTGGGGCCTGTTATATAGGATCTGTACTGGGGCCTGGTATATAGGATCTGTACTGGGGCCTGGTATATAGGATCTGTACTGGGCACTGTTATATAGGATCTGTATTGGGACATGTTATGATTTAATGATAAAAAATAATTTTGAAACTGACTTTAAATAACTGCACTTTTTATGCATATGCATTTTTATAAAAATTTGCAAAAAGTTGTGTTTTTTCCACCTCTGGTTATAATATAGTTGCTTATAGTAGATTGTTTTTTTTGTTTTTTTTTTAAAAAGACAGTGGACTCCAGAGAGGCATTTCCTGGACCTCACAACAGTTTTCCTTTCTTGAAAAAACAGTTGCCAGATGCACAAGTTCTCTCACCAATGGGTCCTTCTAGGAGAATAGATTCTCAACAGAATAGTTTTTTATAATCTCACAAAGTGATGGGTAAAGTCATAATGACTTCTGATCACAAAGGTTGGACCTTATTTCCTCACAAAAAGCATATGGGATATGTAAAATATATCACCTATATTGTCCATGAAAAGTCTACCAGATTCTTAAAATAATCTTGAAAAAAAATAAGACCAAATACCCTATTTTCTAATACCTTTATCTGATGTTCCATGAACTTGAAAAAGTTATTCTGCAATGTTGCCCACCCATAGGGTGCTGGAGTCTGTTGCAAAATAAAATCATTCTGTGCCTGGCAAAGGCTGGCCTATTTTCAAATTGGACTATATTGCCCCAACTTTTGCTTTACCCATTTCAGAATGTGAGCTGACAGACTCATAAATAGAAGGCAAACATCTAGAAAGTAGTGATGATGTATAGGATCTCCCATTTAACCCAATATATAGCTGTTTTACAGACTGAAGATCCAACAGCATCTGATTAGAAAATTATGTGAAAAGTTTTAATTCAGGATCATTTGAAGGAGTCTAAATACTGTTACAGTTAATTATTATATTATTTCTGATTTCTGCAATGATGGTTACTAGAAACGTTCTAAAAGTTTGAGGAATCTAGGTGGCGGAATAGGCCAGACACCAAGAGTGGAAATAGTTGTTTCCCAAGGAAAATGTAAGTATGAGTATTTTAGATTGAGTTATAACAGCTATGGCTATGTAGGAATGGCTGATTTCTGTAAACATTGGCACATATTTGTTTAATTACTAGAACTCTAGCACAAGCTCCCATGAGTCTACTTTCTCAGGAACCCAGTACAATAAGGAATAATAAACATTTTTGAACTGTGGAGAAGAAACTTTTCATATACATTTAGTCATGAGAGTTAAATATATTTATAAAGAACCATCTTTTGCACAGGATCTGTAAACACTGGGGAGATGATATCTGCTAGCATTTAAAGGGACATAAAACCCTAATTTATTCTTTCATGATTCAGATAGAGCATATAATTGTAAACAACTTTCCAATGTACTTCTATTGTCAAATTGTCTTTGTTTTCTTGTTATCCTCTGTTGAAAAGCATGAAGGGAAGTTCAGGAGTGTTCACGTGTCTGCAGTAAAATATGGCAGCAGTTTTGCAACAATGTTATACATTAGCAAGAGTGCTAGATGGCAGCACTATTTCCTGTCATGTAGTGTTCCAGCCATGTGCATGCTACCTATCTAGATATCTATTTTTAAAAAAAATAACAAGAGAACAAAGCAAATTTGATAATTGAAGTAAATTGGAAACTTTTCTCTTTATGAATCATGAAATATTTTTTTTGGTTTTCGTGTCCCTTTAAGAATGCTTTTCTAATGAATCATTTTCTAATCACATATAGTACCCATGCATCTGTAATCAAGGGTGCTTAAACCTGCACAAATGACAGACATCCCAACTTTGCCAACTTTGGATGAAAACTGTTTCTTTACCTTCAGCCTCTCAATTGTAGTTACAAAAAAAAATATTTGGAGAAAGAATATTGGACATTCTGCAAAAAAAAGCAGTAAAATGAATCAATCTATTATTTTGCATGGAAGATACATAAGTTTCCTTTATAAGAGTTTGGAAATCATAGTGTCATTAGTATCTGCCAACCAGAGACACAGGCAATATTATCTGCATAATGACTTTAGCATCAAGTGTAATGAGGTTTGGTGTGGATTTTTCTAGAAAACAAATTGTGGCAAACCTAGCCACTTCTGGACTATAACGTAAGAAAGGTTGTCTGTGACAGACCCTTCGGTCAGGACTGAAAGTGTTAACTTTATTTTCTAACCACAAGTGGCTGGCTCCAGCTACAATCTAATTAATGCTTAGCATTCTATTGTTTGATCACCCCCAGAGAGAAACGCCTAAGTGATAAGGAGAGTCAAGAGTGTCCTGTGGTTGAAGTGTTTAAGTAATATAATCCTATTGTATCATGTCAAGGGCGCTTCTCCCTTTTATCTAATGTACAACATTCTTTCCACCCCCATCTGGGGGGGGGGGGTCAAAAACCTGTATAAATCTGTATGCTGCCTTCAAATAAAGTGTTATTCTGTTTAAAACCTGAAAACTGGCTGGGTTGTGAACTGCTGATTCCCTATGCAGGACATTGTTCCCTGGTGTTAACCCTTGGTATCCGGTTGGTACCGTTACAATTGGTGGCAAGCGACGGAATGAACCTTATCGCCCAGAAGAGCAACTACACAAGCCAGTAACCTCAGGAAGAGGGGGATTACTACAATACTGACTAAGATGGAAGGAGTACCAGGGACCGAAGTGAATGGAGATGGATTATTCTAAGCTAAAGAGACAAACGTAAAAGGAACTGCTAGAAGCCAGGGGAAAGATAGGCAGCAGCAAACCCAAGGCTATATTAATTGCTGAGCTGATGGAGGGAGACAGAGCTCGCAGCGCTACGCCTCCAGCAGCCATGGAGGAGACCCTATACCAGAGGGAAATGAGGACCAGGCTGGAATTTTTACCCCAACCTGTACCACGGGATATGCTATCCGTGGTAATGGCAGATGTGCAGGAGTACGTGATGGCACACAGTCCGCAGAATGCATCCTCCCGAGCAGAATCCATTTTGGACGCACTCAGCAACCCAGTAAGACCCAAAATCCCATACCATGCATTTAAAATGTTTTGTGAGGAGAAGGATGAGATTGATGGGTATTTACAGGATTTTGAGAGACTGTGCGAGTTACATGATTTGGAGCAGTCCGTATGGGTGCCGGTGCTAGCAGGCAAGCTAGCCGGTAGGGCAGCGGAAGCGTATCGCGCTGTACCCAGGGAGGACAGCAAGGATTACGCTAAAGTGAAGAGAGCGATCTTGGAAAGATATGCCATTACCTCAGAGGCATACCGGCGCAAGTTTAGAGGCCTGCGCAAGCCAGAAAGAGATTCCCATGCAGAGTGGGCCCACAAGCTGGATCAAGCATCTCAGGGGTGGATACAGGCCAGCCAAGCTACCACCATGGAAGAATTGCGACAACTGATGCTGTTGGAGCAATTCTTTAACGGCTTGTCCCCAGAAGCCCAAGAATGGGTGAGAGATCGAAAACCCCTCACCTTAACCGAAGCAGCCAGATTAGCAGACCAGCATTTTGATGCCAGGAGGCACCATGGACTACAGCCTAACAACGGACGGGCTAATATACAATGCCACACCTGCAAGCAGTGGGGACATATGGCACGTGAGTGCACCCAAAATCGGAGCAGACAAGCTTGGAACCAGGTCAGACAGAACCTGGCCCCAAGGGCGGCTGCTCACCATTACCAAACGGAGCCAGCCGCTCATGAGGTGTTGAGCACCCAAGCCGAGGAACCCCTGGGAATTCTGCATGAGGTGATGTCGGTCCAGGGACTTCGGGATTCGGGAGCTACTTTAACCCTGATAGCTCCCCATTTGGTGCCGGATACAGCACCCACTGGCGGATCAGTGGCAGTACGAGGGGCAGGGGGAGCAGTATACCGATTGCCCACTGCTAGAGTGGAGTACAGACCCCCAGTCACCCCAGCAGCTGCCAGTTACCAACCCCCGGCGCACCGCTATACCACACGGCCCCCGGCCACGAACTACCCTCAGAGAGCCCGGTTCAATTCGCGGGGCTACTCACAACCTATTCGGTGCTTTGGATGTAAGCAACTAGGGCACAAAAGACCAGAGTGTCCCCTAAATGCAGCGAATCAAGCACAGTCCTGGAGAAGACCCGCTGGCGGAATCCCACATAATCCTCAGCCTGTGGCCCGCTACGTAGAGGCGCCAGAATGCTGGGGCAGCCTACATGAAGCAGACCCCGTGCAAGCTGCCCACCGGAATAACCGGCAACGGGTTAAAGTGAATGGGAAGGAGGTCAGTTGTCTACGGGATACTGGTGCTACCATGACCTTGCTTCAAGAGAACTTGGTGCCTGAGAAACAGCACACTGGAGACACTGTGGCTGTGAGGGTAGCAGGGGGCACTGTGTTCCGCCTACCTGTTGCCAGGGTACATTTGGATTGGGGAGTGGGCGCTAGACTTGTGAATGTGGGGGTCAAGAAGGACTTACCTGCTGATGTTCTCCTTGGAAATGACTTGGCCCCCCTTGTTTCTGCCTATGCTCCCATGGATCCCGCTAATGTTAACCCTGTGACTACCCAAGCCCAGTCCCTCCGGGAAGAGACGCTTCCATGTTTGGGGTGGGGGCAGTACTGAGCCAAGTTGGAGCAGATGGCGGAGAACACCCCGTAGCTTACTTGAGCCGAAAGTTGTTGCCCCGGACATCCCCAAGCCGATCCGTTGGGATCAGACTGTGTATGCCGGCTTGGTTCTGGGGGAGCATTGTGGCAAACCTAGCCACTTCTGGACTATAACGTAAGAAAGGTTGTCTGTGACAGACCCTTCGGTCAGGACTGAAAGTGTTAACTTTATTTTCTAACCACAAGTGGCTGGCTCCAGCTACAATCTAATTAATGCTTAGCATTCTATTGTTTGATCACCCCCAGAGAGAAACGCCTAAGTGATAAGGAGAGTCAAGAGTGTCCTGTGGTTGAAGTGTTTAAGTAATATAATCCTATTGTATCATGTCAAGGGCGCTTCTCCCTTTTATCTAATGTACAACATTCTTTCCACCCCCATCTGGGGGGGGGGGTCAAAAACCTGTATAAATCTGTATGCTGCCTTCAAATAAAGTGTTATTCTGTTTAAAACCTGAAAACTGGCTGGGTTGTGAACTGCTGATTCCCTATGCAGGACATTGTTCCCTGGTGTTAACCCTTGGTATCCGGTTGGTACCGTTACACAAATTACAAAGCAGATATTTACCTACAATTCTAACAGGGTTTAAGAATATACACCCAAAAGGATTTATCTGTAGATCTGCAGACCAACATGTCAAGGCTTAAAGGGACAGTATACTGAAAAATAGTTTTTCACTTAATGTGTTTACAATTGCTTTTTTTACCAATTGCAGAGAAAAAAAATTTATGAAAAATAGCTTTTTATGTTTTTTTGTGTATATTAAAGCACTGATTTTGTGTTTTGAAGCAACAACCTAATACAATGGGTTGAGCTTGTAGGTATAAATCAGATCTCATTACTGTATCACATTGTGTACATATACCTGCTTCTTTATCTTATATCTGTACATAAAACAATCACCAGTACTTGGAGAGAACAAAGGAAAATCAAAATTTTATTACCTTATCTCTGCTATATCCCACTGGGAGTATAATTTCTTCTGCTGGCGGTGTTTACAAAGCTTATCTATAGCTGGGACCTGCGGCCACAAACTTTCAGAATAGGTGGGGATACCACATGCTAAATCAACAATTTCAAATGCCAATATAAGGGTAAAGGAGCTACTTGTAAACAATTTAATACACTCCAGCAAGTAAAGTGGATCATTGGGAACAAATTAAAGGGGAGAACATTTTTGAGTAAACGGTCCCTTTAAAGAAAAGAAAACATTAAATAAAGGATGATATCACACCCTGAAACTGGAAAGTTCTCTTGAGTTTGAGCTATATTGTATTGTTTATAGAAACATGTTTACCATTTGTGTAATGGTAGCATTAACTATAGCAGGGTGATCAATATACTGGGCCCTTGACAGCAGAACTGGATATAAATGAGCTAGGTGATCAGGAACTAATAATTTACAGAGTTGAGTCAGGACAGTCTGACTAGAAAGTATGCACATATATAGCAGTTTTGTGTCCCCTTGGGTTTTATACATTTTTTTTCCATGGGTGAAAAACTATAGTTACAATATAACTTTTAATAACTTTTAATGCATAAATTAAAAACAGATTTGTGAAATTCAAAAATATAAGAGAGATTCTGGAAATGCAATATCACAATGCTATTATAGCATTCTAGTTAATCAGGTAATACCTATAACTTACTATGTTCAAGTGTGTATGATTGACATATAAGAACTAAAACACCTGTTGTAGCATGACTGGCAGTACCGGACCCATTAAAGTTAAAGTGTCACGGTATAATGGAGTAACAGCAACCACTAGGGTACTTTATACAGGGTGTTTGACAATTTAACGTGAGCAGTGGCAAAAGTAGCAGATATCTAAAGGGTGCTTGATTTATCTGTTTCACCACTAGAGTACAATATTAACCAGTATTTGTATGACTTCTTTAGTTGAAATGGATCTTGGCAAGGGATAAATATTAAATTCCTGTGCCTGTGAATTGAGTCTTGCTAATAGGAGGGAGTTAACAGATAGATCTAATTATGTAACACTCTTGTACAATTGTTACAAAATAAATTGCAACAAAACGATTTAATATTATTCAGATTGGGTAGGTGTATAATGTTATAAAAGCCTACAGGGAGTCATGGGCTAATGAATAAATAAATCAACCTGTTATTAATCCGATGTTAATATTACACATCTCTGACAATGTTGTATAGTATTGTAAATATCTATGAATAGGCGATCATTATTCTGGTGGTTATTCAGGTTTAATTTCTATTTGAATATTGTTGAGGATTATACATTTGAAAACTTCTACCTCTCGATTATCTAAACCACAAAGTACCCCAAATACTTATTGTGAAATTGTTGCACAATAAATTGAAACAAAGGGATTGAATGTATCTCATAGTTGGTTGGTATACGGTGCTGTGTGAACTCACAGGGAGTTGTAACTTAATACAAAAGTAGATCAACCTTATATTACTCCAGTGCTACTCTTATACACCTCTCTCAGTGTATCTCGTATTATAAATGCCTGCACACAAGCAGTCACTACTTAAGTGATTGTTCAATCAGCCTAATGTTTAAATATTCTTTACAATTAAACAGCTAAGGTTAGTGTTTAGTGCAATCTTTTATGTAGGTTTGCCCTATACAGCAGATTGCTCCATAATTAAACATGTCATAGCTTAAATAAATACGTTTTGCTTTTTGGTCCTATGTAATGGCATATAGATCAGCAGAGTACTCGTTTTCAAAATTATTTTTTAATCAAAGTTAGCATCGAATCTCCTTGCTTTTGTTTAAAAAGTTAAAGTGTGTTGTATATCTAACAACCCTACAGCTTTCTCAAAAATAATTATTGCTGTTTTTCCATTCAGCCTGTAAAACCTATAACAGGTAGAAAAAATAACCCAGATATTTTCTCTGATATACTGTATATACTGTATATACAAACCAATTATTAGCCCCTGGTGCTTAAAGGGACAGTACACTGTAAAATTGTTTTTATATCAATGTATTTTCAATGACTTGAGTATAAAATATTTGAGAAATTGCATTTTCAGGTTTATTTGTGTATATGAAGTAGCTGGTTTTGTGCTGTTAAACCACAGCCTATTACAATGAGTTGAACTTAAAGGGACACTAAACCCAACTTTTTTCTTTCATGATTCAGATAGTGCATGCAATTTTAAGCAACTTTCTAATTTACTCCTATTATCAATTTGTCTTTGTTCTCTTGCTATCTTTGTTTACAAATACCTGTATCCTCCTCTGTGTAAGATTATACGTGAGGTATTCAGAAAGAGGAGTCTGACAGTTTGAATAAAATCCAAAATATTTATTCCTAATATTCTTGGCATCCTTCCTTGAATTTTAACGTATATTAATAAATATTTTGGATTTTATTCGAACTGTCAGCCTCCTCTTTCTGAATCACTCATTCCACCAGAGTGACAGCTCGATTCAGGCACACAGATACAGTCCGTTGTTTTCAACTGGCTCCCAGGCTCACAGTTTCTTCTGCAGGATTGGTTGTTGAAACTTCACTGGACCGTCACTGATGCAGTAACCTAGGATTGGCTGACATCCACATGGGCCCGTTTGTACAGGGGTGAGAAGCCTAACGAGCAACGCACAGCATTTGGCGAGGGATCGCACAGACTGTTGGGTCTCAACTATAACGGTAACCTTATATCAGCCTTATTGTATTGTTTAGGAAGTTTAAACTTTCGCTATGCAGTGACTATATTTAGTACCTATTGGTTTTAGCCATACGGAGCTTTCAGGTGGTTTGCGGACTGTTTGTTGCACATTAGACCTTTAGACGATCATTGTGGGGTCTTATCCGCAGTTCCCTTCATCTTATTTATTTACTATACGTGAGGTATACCAGACTTCTCACATTCAGACAGGACATCTGCATCTGGCCCATGTTTGTGTATGTGTTTGTGTGTGCTTATGTGTGTGTGTGTATTTGTGTGTGTTCTTATGTGTGTGTGTTTGTTTGTGTGTATGTTTGTGTATTTGTGTGTGTGTGTGTATTTGTTTGTGTGTATGTGTGTGTGTGTGTGTATTTGTTTGTGTGTGTGTGCTTAAGTGTGTGTGTATTTGCTTGCGTGTATGTGTGTGTGTATTTGTGTGTATCTCTGTGTGTGTGTTTGTGTTTGCTTATGTGTGTGTGTATTTGGGTGTGTGCTTATTATTATTATCATTTATTTGTATAGCGCCGCCAAATTCCGTAGCGCTGGGTACAATAATAGGGGTATACAATGACAAAGATTTGTGATAAAATACAAAACATAACTAAACGAAACAAATCTAGTACAGGAGGAAGAGGGCCCTGCTCAGGAGAGCTCACAGTCTATATGTGTGTGTATTTGTTTGTCTATGTGTGTGTGTGCTTATGTGTGTGTGTATTTGTGTAATTGTATGTATTTGTGTGTGTGTTTATGTGTGTTTGTGTGTGTATGCTTATGTGTGTATGTATGTGTTTGAGTGTGCTTATGTGTGTTTATTTGTTTGTGTATATATCTGTGTATGTGTGTGTATTTGTTTGTGTGTATGTGTGTGTGTGCTTACGTGTGTGTGTGTATTTTTGTGTGTGTATGTGTGTGTGTGCTTACGTGTGTATTTGTTTGTCTGTGTGTGTGTGCATACCTCCCAACATTTCAAAATTCAAAAGAGGGACCCCCCCGCGGCAAAAAATTGAAATGTGGTGGGCAGGGCTTAAAAAATCATAAGACCAAAGTAATATAAATAAAATTCTAAAACAAGTCATAGATTTTAATACACTTAGGCAGCAAATCAAACCCAAGCTCAAACCACTGGTATGGCTATGTGAGCTATGTATTTAATTATCCTTTGCAAAGACATTGCTAAATATTTTTATCTTAATTGGACATTTAATAATAAATTCTTTAAAACTGCTCTCTGCATTCTCCATTAATATTCTAGATTCTGGCCTTTAAAGTCAGCAAAAATGCACAGTAGCACACTACATAGCATACACTTACACATGCAGATACACAAACACTACATAGCATACACTTATACATGCAGATACACACACACTACATAGCATACACTTATACATGCAGATATACACACACACTACATAGCATACACTTATACATGCAGATATACACACACTACATAGCATACACTTACACATGAAGATACACACACTACATAGCATACACTTACACATGAAGATACACACACACTACATAGTATACACTTATACATGCAGATGCACACACACATTACATAGCATACATTTATACAGGCAGCATACACTTATACATGCAGATTCCACAGGGAAACAGGTATCTAACCCTGTGAAAGCAAAGCCAGCTGCTTCTTAGTATGTGCCCAACAGAATTTAAAAAAAATAAAAAAAAATTTTTTTTTAATGCCTGGGGCAAATCGGGACAGATGGCTAGCAACTCGGGACAGAGGGACAGACCCCTAAAATCGGGACTGTCCCGTGAAAATCGGGACAGTTGGGGGGTATGTATAAGTGTGTGTGCTTGTGTGTGTATGTATTTGTGTGTGTGTGTGTGCTTATGTGTGTGTATTTGTTTGTATGTATGTGTGTGTATTTGTGTGTGTAGATGCTTATGTGTGCCTGTGTTTGTGTTTGTCTATGTGTGTGCTTATGAGTGTTTGTGTTTGTCTATGTATGTGCTTATGTGTGTATGTATGTGCGTGTGCTTATGTGTGAGTTTGTTTAATCAAGTCATAAAGGCTTGCACTCACTGGACTTTTGAAATGTGAAAGTGATTTATTTATTATGTGACTTTTTGGGGAGATATTCCTATTTTTTAGACAAAAGAGAAAAGCAAACAAGGTATATAAAGGTGAAACTCCCCTCCCCCTAGTGTGTAAACGCCCAAGCTGCTGTCATAGCAACTCCTCACATTTCAAAAGTCCAGTGACTGCAAGGCTTTATGATTTAATATTACTTAGGACTTCCCTGCACCCTGGTGGGGGATTTTTAGGGATGTGCATTTGTTTTCTTACGAATATGCATTTGTGACATAAATTGGCTTTTCGTTTTCATTTTAAAGAAACGAAAATTCTAATGAATGCACAAAGAGAATGAAAGAAAATGTCAATTTTAAGGGGTTACTACTTGCCTTAATGCACTCTGGAGAGCGTGCTAACTTGATCATTTTCTTGCCAGAGACCCGGCCACGATAACAGGAGAGCGTTAAGCCTGGGTGAGGCTTTTGCAAGAGGAGGATCGGGTTAGTGCGCTCTATAGAGATCATTGAGGTAAGTACCGTAGCTACAGGTGAACTTTTCACCAGTAGCTTTAAAACATTTACATGCGTTTTAATGAAACGAATAGCAAATAGTGCAGCCACCGAATTACGAGTAGCCTGCTAACAGTTAAGCACAAGAAATATCATTTTTATCATTGCTACTTGTAAAAGTAAACGCAATTGCTTGATCGCAATTGAAGTTAATGCGCGTCAAGATAGCGCAACCTCAGAACTCCAGTTAACTATTTAGCGTCACAAAACACATCAAAAATACATTGAAAGTACAGTTACACTCATAATAACACCATCTACTAAAAATATTTTTTTTAAAAAATATTGCACAAAAAAACTATAAGGGCTCAAAGATATGAGGGCCCAGAAGTAAAAAAAAAGTCAGTCAAAGGGCCTTAACATTGAGATACAGTACATACAAAAGATATACAGTATATATAGGTGCATTGGAGCCCTTTGCAGTCAAGTAGATGAAAACATGTGAAAGCATATTTATGCAATATTTAGTTTTATACCGTGTGTAGTGTAAATATTTCACATTCCAGTGTTCAAAGTGTTTATAAAAAGATATTCCTATATATATCTTTATATATCTATACCTATATATAATCGTGTATGTATATATATATATATATATATATATATATATATATATATATATAGTACCAAAATATCTTCAGATATATATATATATATATATATATATAAATATGTATTTATGAATAAATGGAACATATTCTTCTATGTGAAGAACATTGGAATGTGAAATATTCATAATTTCCTGTCAGGTTAGCGCACTTGAGAATATGCAATAGGGTTTGCTCATGAGTAGGTTTTTTTTTTTTTCTAACTTGTTTTGCTCCATTGACTTCTATGGGGAATATGTTAACGTGGTCATGATATTCTAACTTTGACTTTTTGTGTGTATCGGGTTAGCGTGCAAGCTTAAACTTGAATACGAGTGCTACTTCTAGTGAAGTTAAAGTGTCAGTAAACTTTAAAAATAATGTTATATAATTCTGCATATAGTGCAGAATTATATAACATTATATTAGCCAAACATTATTAAAACATAATTTCCCCTATTAATTTTTTTAAAAAAGCGCTGTTTCACAAACCTGCTCTCTGCTGAGCGGGTCTGTTTATATTTACTCAGCGCATCGGGCCAGCTGTATAGTCACAGCCTGGCCTCACCGCGCCATAAGACTAAGTGCAGCTCGCTCCTGTGACATTAAATACCACTCCACTTATAATCTGGTCCAAAATGTTTACATCTAGTACCATCTTGAAGAACACAGAATGAGAGATTATGGGGAGGAGTCTGCATCATATGATGAGGAAGGGTGTTTATCTTGAAGGTAACATTGAATAGATACAAGTCTAATTTTCTGAGTGCAAATATGGTCCAGTCTGTGCCAATATGTTAATGATCCACAATCCAAAATGTGAAATCATTCTAGTTTATCATTATAAAGGTACACAATCTTTGTATATATCATATTAGTGAATCACTGAATGAACAAGCTAAGTGACAATATTAATTTTCTGCACAATTACATATCTTAAAGGGACATTAAACACCTCAAGATATTAATATAAATTGTTTAATTACATGTAGTAAAACAACTTTGCAATATACTTTCATTATTTATTTTATTCTACTTTAATGTAATTTAATTCTAAATATTGGGGCCTTTTAAAATTTTCAAGTTTTGAAACAGCTATATTCCACACAGTTATTTGATGCACACTCTAGTAAGCCATTTAAACCCAATTGACCTCAGCAGAAAAGGTAACCTAAGTTACAATATGGCAGCGCCCACTGCTTTATAGACAATAACTTTACCCTTATTTTTTATTTTTAAACAACTTTATATATTTTTTTAAAATACATGTTCAAATTACTCTCAGGCTAACCTTTGCTCTGAATACATCATTCAAGCAATGATTTATCTAGGGTTTAATGTCCATTTAAGACTAGACTGAAAAACAATAAATTAGTCAAGCAACTCTCAACAGCACTTCCTAACCATTAAGTGCCAGATTACAAGTGGAGCGTTAACTCCTCTAGCAGTAAGTTTTTTGCGTGCGTTGGGTAGCGCTCGTATTACAAGTTGAAAGTAAACTGTTTTCACTTGAACGCTAACCCGATGCACGTAAAGAGATGAATATTGCGGGCACAATAACCTATTCTCCTATAGAAGTCAATAGAGCAAAAAATGTGGGAAAAACCCTGTGTAATGTCTGAAAAAGAGACATGTATTAGAGAGGACCACAGCTACTGATAAAACAATAACTATATATATAAATAAGGTGTAGCTAAGTGTGTAGCAGGGTGTTACATAGATATTACCCTTAAGTAATATGTAACAACCTAGCACACACACAACTAGCAGTTAATATGTGAAGAAAGGAGAAAAAAGTAGATAAAGCAGCAGCAGTCACTATAGCTGAGGCAACAGGTTTAGTTCAATTCAGCAGTGTAACTGATTGCTTTAACCTCCAATATGAAATAATGGGTAAGGTTATATTTTGAACATATATATATGTTTGTGCACAAAACAAGGAATGGTAGAGGCATAAGGTGTTTTGGAAGCAATGGGGAAACGGAATACTAATAAAGTAACATGAGCTCTTACAACTAGTGCACATAGAGGATTGCGCCAAAGTGAACAGTTTGAGCAAAATATCAATATCAGCAAAAGAACCCCCTTAATATTGGTACCTGATACACCTATAGTTGGAGACTGGATTTCGGTATAACCGCAAGTTTGGTAAGTGCTGAGAGCGCTTAGGAGGCTGCTGAAGTCGACAGGAGAGTGGCGTGTGACGTCACAGAGGCCGGAGTTCCGGTTTAGCGAAGCAGTTCTCTACACAGGAAAGCAGCCTGACTGCGAGAGTGCACAGGAGAGGTTGCTGCACAGAGTGTAGGAAGAGGGTGGAGCTCAGGACTGGTCCGGAGTGAATCAATACCAAGCAATGAGTAAGTGAAGATTGCTGGTATTTATGGCAAATGCAGGGGATTTAAAGGGCCAGTGCAATGGTTACAATAGTTAAAGGTAATAAGCATGACAGAACACCCCCCTCCAGGAGCAGCACAGATGCTCAGGCACTAGGACGATCTGGGTGCCTCTGATGGAATCTGGAAAGTAATCTGGGTGCTGAAATATTGGTGGCTGGTTCCCAAGAGTTGTGCTCACTGGAGTAACCCTTCCATTTAATAAGATATTGAAGAACACCCCTCAGACGTCTAGCATCCAAAATGTCCTCAACCTCATATTCCATGTTGGGGTCAACAGAAACAGAAGGTAGCGTAGAATCCATGGATTGGTTACGTAAGGTACGGTAAGGTTTAAGCAATGATACATAGAAAGTGGGATGTATTTTGAGTGAAGTAGGTAAGGTGAGACGAACAGCATTGCAGTTGATAACCCGCTGTACAGGGAATGGTCCAATGAAAAGAGGTGAGAGCTTCCTGGATGGAGTTGATAAGCGAAGATTTTTTGTGGAGAGCCAGATGAGATCTCCTACTTTGTATGTAGGTGGTGGAGTGCGCCGGCGATCATAATACTTTTTCTGTATAATCTTTGCGTCTTCGATTGCTTGTTTGACGGTTATGAAGTTAGAACTGATGGTGGAAGTTAAATCAGAAATGTGGGAATGATCCGAAACCAGTTCAGGTAAGTATTGGAACGTAGGATGGAAACCATAGTTGACAAAGAAAGGTGTCTGTTTAGTTGTTGAATGCAGTGTATTATTAAAGACGAATTCAGCGAAATGTAACTGTTTGGACCAGGAGTGTTGGTTAGTATGACAATAACTTCGCAGGAACTGCTCGACCCATTGATTACACCGTTCCGTCTGTCCGTTTGTCTGAGGATGGTAAGAAGAAGAAAGGGACTTTTCGATGGAGAACTGTTTACAGAAAGCAGACCAAAGAGCACTGGTGAACTGGGACCCACGATCAGTCAAAATTTTCTTAGGTAAACCATGTAGCCTGATAACATGTGTTAGAAGAAGTTGTATGGTTTCTGCTGCTGTGGGAAGTTTGTGATAAGGTATCAGATGGATCATTTTGCTGAAAAGATCCACTACTACAACAATAGTGGTGTTTTTTTCAGATGTAGGTAAATCCACAATGTAATCCAGAGCGATTTCCTGCCAGGGTTTCTCGGGGGTAGGTATCGAGAGTAGAAGGCCATAAGGTGGTCTTTTGTTCCTTTTGGATATGGTACAAGTGGGGCAAGAGTTTATGAACTGTGTTACATCAGTTAACATGGTTGGCCACCAGTAAGATCTCTGTACCAATTCCTTGGTTTTAGTTAGTCCACAATGTCCCCCAAGAGATGAATCATGAGCGGATCTGAATAGCTGATCACGTAGAGATGGAGGGAGGTACAGTTTATTCCCATAACAGTAGAGTCCGTCATTATTCTTCCTTAACAGATGTACAGGTTTTGAAGAATCTTTTATTTGTTCAGTTCGTAATAAAGGAACAGAATCTATCATAAACAGGAGGAAGTTTTCTTCAGGAATAATGTGTTGGGTTATGGTCGTTGCTGATGATGTTTGTGGAAGACGAGATAGCGCGTCTGCCTTCCCATTCTTGCTGGCTGGTCTGTAGGTAATGAGAAAGTTAAAGCGTGAGAAGAATATGTTCCAGTGAACTTGGCGGGCGGAGAGTGTTCTTGAGGACTTCAGGAATTGTAAATTCCTATGGTCAGTGTAAACTATAGTTGGTGTTGTTGCTCCTTCCAATAGGTGTCTCCATTGTTCAAATGCGGCCTTTATGGCGAGGAGTTCCTTTTCGCCGACTGGATAGTTTCTCTCTGCTGTTGTTAAAGTACGTGAATAGTAAGCAACAGGGTGCAATGGTTGTTGTAGAGATTGTCGTTGTGAGAGGATGGCTCCTAGGGCAAAGTCAGAAGCATCTACTTCAAGAGTATATGGGAGTTCTGAATTAGGGTAGCGCAGAATGGGTGCTGAGGTAAAACGTGATTTCAATAACTCAAAGGTATTTTGGGGGGCAGTAGTCCAGGTGAATTTTATATTTTGTTTTGTAAGATCCATGAGAGGTTTAGCCAGAGATGAGTAGTTTTTTATAAATTTTCTGTAGAAGTTGGCGAATCCCAAAAAACTTTGAACTTGTTTTCTGGAGGTAGGGACAGGCCAATCTACTACAGTTTTAATTTTAGTGTCATCCATACGTATACCCTTATCAGATATTATGTACCCAAGGAACGGTATACTGTTTGCATGAAAAGTGCATTTTTCTTCTTTTACATATAAAGAATTGCTTCTGAGTCTTGTCAGAACCTGGCGGACGTGGGTTTTGTGTTCTGATAGAGTTTTTGAGAATATGAGAATGTTTTCTAGATATATGACCACATAGGTATCCAGTATATCCTTGAAAATATCATTTATCAAGTGCTGGAAGGTGGCAGGAGCATTGCAAAGACCGAATGGCATGACTACATATTCGTATAACCCATAACGAGTACGAAATGCAGTCAGCCATTCGTCTCCTGCCCTCATCCTGATCAAGTTATAGGCCCCTAAGGTCTAGTTTAGTTAAAATCTTAGAGCCCTCTAGACGCTCAATTAATTCGCTGATAAGTGGTAGGGGGTAACGGTTTTTTATAGTTATTTTATTTAACTGCCTATAATCCACTATAGGTCTTAGAGAAGCATCTTTGTTTTTAACGAAGAAAATCCCTGCTGCTGCAGGAGAAGTTGATGGTCTTATAAAACCCTTTTTAAGGTTTTCTTCAAGGTAAGTTCTAAGATGTAGTAATTCTGGTTTAGACAAAGGAAAAATGTGCCCACAAGGAATAGCTGCTCCTGGAAGTAGATCGATTGGACAGTCATATGGCCTGTGTGGTGGAAGATTTTCTGATTGTTTCTTGCTGAACACATCAGTAAAATCTTCATAATCAGTGGGCACATTTGTATGCAACCCTTCAGGGGAAGGTTGAAGTAAGAGTTGGGGGTAACAAGTTACCTTGCAGTAATCAGATCTAAATTGTAGAGAAAGAGATGACCAAGATATGAGAGGATCATGTTGCCTAAGCCACAGTAACCCTAAAATTAGAGGAAAATCAGGTGATGTGATGACATCGAATTTGATATACTCCCTATGGTGACACTCTGTTGACATTAAGATGGGAGTTGTTTCAAACAATACAGGTCCAGTGGACAAGACCTCACCATCTATCCCTCTCAAATGAACAGGAGACAATTTCTTATGCAGGGGTATTTTATCAGTTTCACAAAAGGTTACATCAATGTAAGAAAGGGAAGCTCCGGAGTCAATAATCCCTTGGACGGTCACCCGCGTTTGATCCCACTGTAAAACAAGATTAGTTTTACAATACTGATTGCTTTTGAGTACAGTCTTAATTGAAGGAGAGGGAATAAACAGCTTACCCTTTCTTTGACGAATGAGGTTAGGGCAATCTCTAAGCCCGTGCTCGTCGGAGGCACAGTACATGCACAGGTTATGAGTGCAACGTCTTATCTTTTCCTGGGCACTTAGGGGTCCTCTTAAGAAGGCGATGTCCATAGGCTCCGGTGGGGGTTTTGAATGTGTACTGGGAGGGTTGGTTGGAAACCTTGGTCTAGAGGGTGAGTCATGACTAGTTCTCTCGTGATGTCTTACCCTGAGCCTTCTATCTATGGAGATACAGAGATCTATAAATTGTTCCAGAGTAGGAGGTATTTGGGTGCGAGATAGCTCATCCTTAACAGCATCCGACAACCCCAACCGAAATTGATTTCGGAGAGACAAGTTGTTCCATTGGGTGTCGGGAGCCCACTGCTTGAATTCTGCTATATATTCCTCTACCTCTCTTTTCCTCTGCCTTAAGGACCTCAAGGCATTTTCAGCCGTTTGCTGCTTAAAGGGGTCCTCATAAATTTGTGATAAGGCCGAGAAAAAAAAGTCCAAGGAATTGAGTATGTCATCATTGTGCTCCAGAAAAGTATTGGCCCAAGCCCTAGGCTCAGCCCTTAAGTAGGATATGGTTGTCATAACTTTTACCCTATCATTAGGATAGGTATAAGGTTTGAGAGTAAATAATAAATAGCAGGAATTTTTAAATTCCCTAAAAATCTTTCTATCTCCAGAGAAAGGTTCAGGGGTACTAATGTGGGGTTCTAGAGGAGGGGGATTCCTATCAACTACCTCCTTGATATAAGTTTTCAAATTGTCATTTTCAAGTTTTAGTGCAGTAAGACCTTCAGTTAATAAATCTACTTTGTTAGTTAGTGTTTGTATGTGTGTATTCATATCAGTTGGGTCCATTTTAAATGGCTTGGTATTTCTGTAATGTCTGAAAAAGAGACATGTATTAGAGAGGACCACAGCTACTGATAAAACAATAACTATATATATAAATAAGGTGTAGCTAAGTGTGTAGCAGGGTGTTACATAGATATTACCCTTAAGTAATATGTAACAACCTAGCACACACACAACTAGCAGTTAATATGTGAAGAAAGGAGAAAAAAGTAGATAAAGCAGCAGTAGTCACTATTGCTGAAGCAACAGGTTTAGTTCAATTCAGCAGTGTAGCTGATTGCTTTAACCTCCAATATGAAATAATGGGTAAGGTTATATTTTGAACATATATATATGTTTGTGCACAAAACAAGGAATGGTAGAGGCATAAGGTGTTTTGGAAGTAATGGGGAAACGGAATACTAATAAAGTAACATGAGTTCTTACAACTAGTGCACATAGAGGATTGCGCCAAAGTGAACAGTTTGAGCAAAATATCAATATCAGCAAAAGAACCCCCTTAATATTGGTACCTGATACACCTATAGTTGGAGACTGGATTTCGGTATAACCGCAAGTTTGGTAATTGCTGAGAGCGCTTAGGAGGCTGCTGAAGTTGACAGGAGAGTGGCATGTGACGTCACAGAGGCCGGAGTTCCGGTTTAGCGAAGCAGTTCTCTACACAGGAAAGCAGCCTGACTGCAAGAGTGCACAGGAGAGGTTGCTGCACAGAGTGTAGGAAGAGGGTGGAGCTCAGGACTGGTCCGGAGTGAATCAATACCAAGCAATAAGTAAGTGAAGATTGCTGGTATTTATGGCAAATGCAGGGGATTTAAAGGGCCAGTGCTATGGTTACAATAGTTAAAGGTAATAAGCATGACACCCTGATACACCATACTCACTCGCAAACCCATATTCTCAAGTGCGCTAGCCCAACATGAAAATATGAATATTTTACTTTCCAATGTTCTTCACACACAAGAATATGTCCTATTTATTCAGAAACACACACACACAGACATACAGTCACACTCAAGACTTTGACTTTTATTTGCTTGTGTGATACTTGGTGGGAAAAGCAACATCTAAAAATACAATGTGCCTGATAAAACAAGCATAATGTAAGACATTATCAGCATTAAAACAATTCAGATGACTCAAGTCAATCACAACCTTTCTTCTCTAATGTTTAAATGGAATTTCAATATGTTTTTAACATATCATACTGGTGGAATCCTAGGGCCTTATGGCCAAAAGAAGCCTCATTTGTACTGGCAATCCCTCAAACAATTTTTAGCTGGAAAACAGTTATATCTTGCTATGCATCTTCTAGACGTGAAGGAGAGACCCATGCATCACAATATATAATACTGAAAAAAAGTCCCCAAACATTTTTTGTGAGTTTTTGATCATCAGACCCCTTGCCTTATTATGATTGTATGTTACATATTTACTTTATGGTCATATTAAAACCACAACTTCCTTTTTATGATTTGTTTATTCAACTCTTCAAAAATGTGCTCATAGGAATTTTTCAACCAACCATTTTTTTAAAAGTTTGGATCTTGTGAAAAGATCCAATAATTTGTAAACTATATATTCAAAAATATGGCGATACATTGATAAACTAAATATTTGTAAATCATTTTTCTATTTTCCATTCTTATAATAGTGTATTGCTAGGTTCTGGGTATTTTGTTCCATTTATTTATTCCCTAAATATCTGCTCACACACATACACTCTCAGAAATATACATGTGAGGTATATTCCAGTTTATTATAAGATCTCTGCAAAATGATTCACATGAATATTCATGGGTCTTTAACATTTTATGCCTTTCCATTTCATCACAGAGAGCTTTTGGCCATAAGGCCCTAGGATTCCACCAGTATGATATGTTTTTTTAAAAGAATATTTTGGGCTAGATTACAATTGGTGCACTTTTTAGCTCTCTCGCTAGAGCATTAACATAGCCAGAAGCAATTTTGTTTGTGTGCTTGGTTTACGTATTCTCCCTATTGACTTCAATGGAGCATGATTTAACCCAAAACCATATTAAACCCACTGTGCTATACATGATAGGAGTTATTAATATTTCACATTTCAATGTTCTTCAAATACAGGAAAATGTTATTTGCATTTAAAATATTTAAATTTAAATATATATATATATATATATATATACAGGTGGCCCTCGGTTTACGCCGGTTCAATTTGCGCCGTTTCAGAATAACAACCTTTTTTTTTCAGTCATGTGACTGCTATTGAAAAGCATTGTGTGCATTGATTAAAATAGCCAGTAGGTGGAGCTGTCCGCTTATGTTGCAGCAAAGATACACACATGCAGGCTGAAATGAATCAGTGTACACAGACCACAGACATTAGCTATCGAGCAAAGCTTTCAAAGGAACAAGATATTCCTGTCTATGAATCAGTCCATACTGGAATGCATACAGTAGAATTGCTACAGACCCAATATTATCTAACATCCTAACAATACAAAGAACTGTTTGCAGAAAAATGCAAATAAAGTCTGTGTTGTGTGATTTTTTATTAGGGTTATAATGCTGTTCAGCAAAAGTTTTTGTTCATTTAACTTAGTTTGATGATGATACAATCTGTTGTGTAATTATTTTATTAGGTGCTCTTCAGCAAATGTTTTTGTTCATTTAACTTAGTTTAATTATATATTCTGTGTTGTGTGATTATATTATTAGGTTTAAAAAGCTGTTTAGCATTTAAAGTCTTCATTTCAAAGCTTGAAAAATAATGTATTAGGTGTTACTTATGACAATTTTCAGAGGGGCCTGGAACCTAACTCCCTTAATTCCCATTGACTTACATTATAAACTGGGTTTCAATTTACAACGGTTTCGATTTACAACCATTCCTTCTGGAACCTAACCCCAGCGTAAACTGAGGGCTACCTGTATATATATATATATATATATATATATATATATATATATATAAAGATAGATAAATATACACATGTAAATATTCATATAGATATATAGGTATGGATATACAGTGCCCTCCATTAATATTGGCACCCTTGGTAAATATGAGCAAAGAAGGCTCTGAAAAATTGTTTTTATTGTTTAACCTTTTGAGCTTTTGTTCAAAAAGTACACAAAAATACTCCGCTCTCATGAGTATCAAACAATTGCAAACACAACACAGGTTTATGCAAAAAAAAATCTTTGTTAAATATATGTGTGGCACAATTGTTGGTACCCTTTTAGTCAATACTTTGTGCTACCTCCCTTTGCCAAGATAACAGCTCTGAGTCTTCTCCTATAATGCCTGATGAGGTTGGAGACTACATGGCAAGGGATCTGAGACCATTCATCCATACAGAATTCATCCAGATCCTTCAAATTTCAAGGTGGACTCTCCTCTTCAGTTTACCCCACAGGTTTTCTATGGGGTTCAACTCTTTGTAGTCAGTAAACCATTTCTATGTTGATTTTGATGTATGTTTTAGATCATTGTCCTGCTGGAATTTCCAACCACGGCCCATTTTAAGTTTCCTGGCAGATGCATTCAGGTGTTTATTTTATATTTGTTGATATTTGATAGCATCCATGATGCCATGTATCCTAACAAAATGCCCAGGTCTTCTGGCAGAAAAACAGCCTCTAAACATTAAAGAGCCACTACCAAATTTAACTGTGGCCATGAGGTTTTTTTCCATATGGCTACCTCTCTGTGTGCGCCAAACCCACCTCTGGTGTTTATTGCCAAAAAGCTCCATTTTAGTTTCATCTGACCATAGAACCCGATCCCATTTGTGAACCCTTGCACATGCTCAGGTAGTAGCTGATGCCTTAAAGGGCCACTAAACCCAAAATCTTTTTTTCATGATTCAGATAGAGAATACAAATGTAAACAACATTACAATTTACTTCTATTATTTATTCTGCTTCATTTTTAGATATACTTAGTTGAAGTAAAAGCAATGCACATACATGGGTGAGCCAATCACACGAGGCTTCTATGTGCAGCAACCAATCAGCAGCTACTGATATGCTTTTCAGCAAAGAATATCAAGAGAATAAAACAAATTAGATAATAGACGTAAATTAGAAAGATGTTTAAAATTGCATTCTCTTTCTAAACCATGAAAGAAAAAATGTGGGTTTAATGTCCCTTTAAGAAAGTGTCCATATAAAAGACTGTGCACAATTTAATAATGGAAGTAACTGCAATGTCTCTTAAAACTGCAGGCTCTATTTTAATAATGAACATTTAATTTGACTTTAGAATTCCTTTAAATTCTTGTACATGCTACATTCACTTGGTAATAAATATGACTGTCTCCTGTTTAAATTAAAAATAGTTACAAATATAGCTGAAACACACACTTTTAAAATATAAAACTCACCTGAGTGTTAATTTTTTTATTTCATTTTATGTTTTAGGATGGTTATTATAAAAGTTTTGTATGAGTTTAACCAATGTGAAATTATAACAAAAAAAACATATTTATTACATACATAATTCTGACAGCTTAACTATTTTTAAATGGCAGCACTTCCAATGAAATTACATGGAAACAGCTTTTAGACCGAAAAATCATATTTATTGGCATAGGGACAATAAATTGTACAATCACAGCTTTTTAGGTAACAAAAAACTTTTATAATAGAGTGGAATCTCAAGTGACTAATAAATAAATAAATAATAAATAAATAAAAACGTTTACCCACATCATCCGATTTAGTTTGTATTAAAATATAATCAGTAAAGTTTGAAGCATTTTAGCCTTATTGTTAATTAAACTGCATCATTATACATTTTATTTTTTAGTAGATACATGGGTGTACAAGCTCAAGTATGGAAAACAGAACCATCTCAGTTTATGTAATTTGTGTTAAGTCAAATAGACAGAAATGTTATCTTATTACATCAATTATGAAAAACATTATCTCAGTAAGTGTTTGTGAAGCTGCTTATATTAACATTAATAGGTCATAGATAATCTTTAAATAAGAATCACACATATATATATATATATATATATATATATATATATATATATATATATATATATATATATATATATATATATATATATATTACATAAACTGAGATGCTATATATTTCAAAAATCAATATAGTGCAGCTTATATATAGATAGATAACATTTGCATGATGCATTGGCAAATTCTAGCCTTGATAAAAGTCTCCAATATGCAAAAAGTTGTGTTGTGTAGAAGAAGGAAATCACTTAACCTTTAACCTGTTTATTGGTCACTGTGTAGTAAATTAAGAAATGGCTGTTGCCGAGGACATTGATTGAATATAGACAATGTTTCTGAAAAACAAGTTTCTTTACTATCAGCTGGTACAATTTGTAAAATTGTTTTTTATATTCTTGAAAAGTAAATACAATACAAAATATCCTGGAGATTATTTTCCATCAATAGAATTATTATTTGTTTAACATTCCATATAATTATGAAAGATAATATGTTAACCGGATCTATATTTAGATAAGACGAAACTGTTATAGTCGCCCTGTTATTGTCAGGGTAATGTATCAAATGAGAAAACCATTTAGGCTGTACAACTATCTATTACTTTATATCTGAACTATTTTCATGCTGCATTCCTTTCCCCGTGACTAATCCTATTATCAGTAATCAATATGTCCTTCATGCAGTCATTTATTATCATCCTTTAGTCTGAATGGAAAGAGCAACTCACAACTAGCCTTTTAGTAATCTAATGATTGTATCTTTTCTATTTTTAATTGTACTGACAGACTTAAAACATTAAAATACAAAAAGTAAAGTGCATGTACATTAATTTCTAAAAAAAAAAATACTTATATTTTAGTTAAATTAATTTGATTCAACTCTTTGAAAAAAGGCATAATACATACAAGTATGAAATCCAGCAAGCCAAAAAGACTAATTAAATAAGTAATTCAAGAGAATTTCATTTAAATTTTCTATTAAGGCAGTTATTGAATTTGATTAAAGCTTTTAACACTGATACAAAGGCAGAATTTATCAAAACCATTTTCAATTTTTGTTAGAGTGCACCATTGTCTAAGCACTACATTATTTTTTTCCACTGAGAACCTTTGCTGCCTGCCTCATTGCCTCAGTGCAATACTGAAGAGGAACTTTGATATATCTCCACTCCTGTCCATGTAAAATAACACTCTATCGATCTAACTGAAAAGGTTTGGACTGTTTCTCTCACACATGCATGAAAGACTTTGCAATCCCTCAGAAGAACTGAAGTTTAACTTCTTCAGTGCTGGAGGGGTAGAGAACACACAAGCTCTGCTATGTAGTGTTCCATTTTTAATACCCCTCCAGCCAATGAATTGGTTAAAAGGCAGCTAATAAATGGGACGAACCGCCCAATATCACCACTTGGGATTAGATTCACTACACATCCTGCAGGCCTAGTCTCCTCTGGATCTCATAGACAAGGCTCCGAGCCTTTCCTTCCAACTTACAAGCACTGACAGATAGCAATATATTGCTTTCCTGTCAACAGCCTTGTATACCATTTATTGAAATAATAACCCACGGTGAATGTAAATTTTAATCCGTTATTATTTACTTTAGTTTGTGTGCACTACATCACAATTGTTGCAAGAAAGGTTTACCACATTAAAAGATAAACTTTTTCAAATGTACTTTGTTTATCTTTGAAAAAACATTTATTTTTTTATTGTAATGATGGTCAACGGAATAAATGCTTGTTGATTTTTAGAATTATGTAAAAGTATTGAAAAAAAAGATTAGCAAAGCTAATCAATTTATAATTGACACATTAAAAAAATGTATTCCTGTTCAGAAAATGATTCACTTCCTTTATTAAATAAAGCTGACTAGTTCTTTATAGTTAATTTTAATCAGTGTAACAGAGAAAACGACCTTTAAATGCACGGATAACATAAAGTGACGTAGCAGAACTAACAACAATAATGAGACCTCGTTCCCTGGAAGGCTATTTTTAGAGATCAGCTTTAAGCATGGAAGTGCATGGTTTAAATCTGGCTATTTAGGGTCATTATATATGCAAAGGTGCTTCTTAATTTAATGTCATTCATATGTAACAAAATTATTGGGTGTTAAATAAATATGAATAGACAAAAAGACAAAGACACCGTAGAAAATGTTTTCAAATACAGATGGTAGTATATAAGTAATACACAATTAATTCTATAATTCCTTGGGACTTAACTTTTTAACTAGTAAATATGTATTTTATTTATCTTGTATAGCTGATTATCTGTTTATTTAACAAAAAAAAAAAGGTTGGTTTAATTTACATATAAGAAGGCGAGTGACAAATTGGTAAGCGTTCATAAACAATGGGCACAAAGACATTGTATAGCTTCTTATTCTTTTCATACTTCCGGTGCTCACGGTTTCAATAAAATGGCTGACATGTGAACTCACTGGCATAAGTTAGTGATGGGAAATATAAGAAACTGAAACTGATGGGTAGAGAAAAAGGACACTTAAGAAAATATAGATATATCTCCCATACCATAATATATGACTAATAGCATAGGAAAATAATTTACAGATTATGTAACAAATATTTTGATCATATACTTTTTTTTTTTTACTTTACTTATAACATTTTGTTTATTGATCACATTGTATTGGTTACCAAAGAACATGCCAATGATAAGGATTGACAAATAAAATATAATTTAAATGCAATGCTATTTAATATTTTGAAAGAGATTTTTGATTGCCTAAATCCATATGTATAGTATAAAATCCTGACTTTTTGATTTACGAAAAACCTCCAAGGAGATTATTAATGCCACATTTCCCACATAATTTATATTTATTTTATTTTTGCAAAGTAGAAAAATTAAAATTTAATGCGGAAACCATGTGGATATTTACATTCTCTGCTTTTACTATAATGTAGCATCAAGTTATTTATTTAAAAAAAATTGTATTTGTGCTTTTTGTTTAATTTCATAGAATCCTTATTGCTTGATACAAAATTTAGTAATACACAAAAACATATTTTCTTTCTTTTATTTGATTCTAATGTTTGATATTTGGACACTAGTAATTTTTCAGTGCAATTAATTAATAAATTAATTCCTTGATACGTAAAATGGTGACAATTCTTATTTTTTTTATTATTTTTTTTTGTAAATTAAACATTGCCACTGCTACAAATCCTGAGCAAGTATAAAAGCTTTTCCAGCAACCTGTTCAGTGTTTTATAGTGAATTAAATGTAAAAAAATGTTAAAAACATAAATGAAATATTTAACAGTAATATCAAAACATATAAAATATATATGCTTAACCTCTTTTTTTAATTTTTTTTTGCAATATAATATCACTAGTTCTGTTCCCCAAAAATAAACAAAACTGTCCTGATAAATATTGTAATCAGAACACCAAGTAAATGAAAATAACGTTTATTTTTCAAAAGGCATTGATTTTTAATAAATAAATAAAAATGAACTGGTTTATGCCACACTGTGTATAGTAACACCACATTTTATACTGTTTTTAACTTAAAGCAAAGTTGAACTCTGTTAAAGTTTGTCTGTGTTAAACCAATCTGTATGATATGTATCCATGGAACAAACTGCCATTAGAGGTGATAGAGAGAAACACTGTGGGGGGCATCAAGAATGCCTGGGATATGCATAAGGCTATCCTATCAACTAGTTAAGCTTATAGGAAAATATGGACAGACTTGTTGGATCTATGGTTATTATCCGCTGTAAAAAATCTGTGTTTCTATGTTTCTATTACTTTAGAACTTTAAAATAGAAAGCAAAGTGTTAAGGTTGTGACTCTTTTGTGGTTCTCTCAGCACAACACTTTAAAACAGTGGGTTCAACAAGCATCTTTAATTGTTCATTGCAATTTTTTAAACTATAGATATATATATATTAATAAAAATGAATATTTTTAAAACTATAAATAAATTTGAAATAAATAAATAAGCTTAGTCTACTCTTCAGGCCTCAGATCTTTCAAGTCATTTTACCATATGGTGCTAGTATTCAGGTGGGCGGGAGAACTGTTTCTTTATTCCATGGAAATTCCTAATGTGCTATGAGGCTCCTCACTAAACTAAGTATAAAAACAAATGAACAACTGCAATTAAAGGGACACTGAACTCAAAATGTAATCTCCCATAAATGAAATAACTGACAATAAAAACATTGCATTGTACATTCTTTTTTGTGTGTGTGCTCTTGCATTGCTATAAAATACCCATGAAAATTGTGTTTGTTTCATACTCCATAGAAGGACTGTATCTTAGATTATGTAACCTAAGTATTCTACAAATTGCCTGACCCAGCAACATACTTCACAGCAATTGGTTAGAACAGTGCACAATTTACAGCTAATTGGCCACAATTAATAGAGATAAGAAACATTCTCGCCAAGGTTTATTACTGATTGTCATTTTATAAGCACAACTTAATTGCTGACATACATGTGTTTGTGTTTATGTGTGTGTATATATATATATATATATATATATATATATATATATATATATATATATAAAATGTAATGTAATGTTCCTTTAAACACGAAAATTTTATTATTACATGCTATAAGGAGTTTGTAACTGCCATTTTGATCACTCTGTGTACTTAAAGGCAATGATGTTTAAAGGGCTTATAATGTTGTAGTTGAATGACTGTCATACACAAGTAGCTTTATAACAGGCATATTGTGAAATGGAAAACCTTTAATATTAGATCATTTTGTTGACAGAATTGATGTTGAGTTGTCTGTTATTTTAATCATAAACTCTCCATAGGAGTTTGAGCAAGTAACAAAACATCAGCAGCATCTAAAGACCACTTTTATTACAATTATGTACATAAGAATGTCTTTCTCAATGAGATAGGGTTTGTTGTAACATTTTACATTCTATTTTTTGCTCTGCAATAATTTTGGCATTATAGTGACTTATAATGATCCTTTATAATAAGACTAGACAAGGAGCCCAATTGTCAAAGAAAACACCAAATATGTTAATACAGTTATACAATTTGAATCAGTGTTTCACACATTGTGAAATATTTATATATAGTACCACACAATGTGTATAAATGAAATATTTTAAGATTGAGTGTCTATGCCCAATTAAATTATACCATGAATAATTTGGAAGATTTTATTCTAAGTCTAAATTATGTGCAACACTCTCGAATGAAGACTGTGATACTCCATGATATCGCCACAACATATTAGAGGCATACTGGTCTACATAAAGGAACCATTATTTATTTTTGGTTTATTTCTATAATGGACATCTGGCCTTTAAATAACATTAAACACACAATTTGATTCCCTATGCAATATTTTTATTAATCATAGTACAAAAAATATATGTCCATAAAACACTATAAAATGTGATTTCTCAATCAATGTTTTGTACAACACCCTCAGATGAAGGCTGTGATACTCCAGAATGTATTCACAACAATGTAGAGACGTACTGGTCTATGGAAAGGAACCATTCTTTTCTGGATTATTTCTATTATGGACACAAACCATTTAAAATACATAGTACAAAAATGCTATACATACGATCCATCCCTAATTGGCCACAACAGAGAAGATTAGGCAAACAATAATCAAGAGGCTTTTCAAGGGTTTTATAAATGGAACTCAAAGCAATGCAAACTTCGCTAACAGTTACACTTTATATATTTATAAAATATGTATATTTTATACTGATACTGTATATACTATGCATATATAAATAAATTAGTTTAATGTCTCTTTAAAAATTATCATTTTTTTACATTTTTGGAGCTCACATGTATAGATGTAAAGCGAGTGCCCCCCACCTTACCCTGACACTTCTGAATAGAATTCTGATTCCATCAATCACTGTAAAGACTGTTAACTGTACTTCTAATGTTTTGGTAGCAATACTGTTGTAGGGTATCTTCTCATAAGTAAACTGGATATAATAAAGTTCAATGCTTCTGGATATTTAAACATATATACTAAGTAAAATGTATATATTCGTAAGATAACTGGAAAGCATGGCAAAATATTTAAAAATCAGTGAGAACATTCATAAATAATACTCATATAGAGGCAGAACTCCCCAGGAAAGAGTAAAATAAAAAAAATAACAACCCACACTAGGTTACTTTATGAGGATGCTGCAGTTGAGAAGTAGTTCTTTGATTGACCTATGAAAGTATAAGTGCTGGCGGTATCTATGATTGCAGCATTTTTGAGCACCACTGTCTATGTAAAATCTCTAATATTTTTGAGGATGAATAGAAGAGGGGCAATGGAATCTGAAGTCCAGGATGGAAAATATAATAAACCAAAACATCAAAAATAAAAGATACCCATTTTTTAAAATAGGATACAAATTACAATATATTTTAAATGTTATAAAATGTAAATAGAACTACATACAAATAATACAAATATAAATATGTTATTTATATAATAGTTTATATTAAAACTATATATTTTTAAAAAAGATGAAGGTCTGTCTTGGTATATTCTGTATCAAAAACTATATAAAAACTAGAAAAAGGTGGAACAAAATTCATTTTAAACTAATTCATGCAAATATCAAGTAAAATTGCCTAAGCTTGTCCAAACATAGGTCACTAATTAACAAGATTGACATGCAGTATAACATGCAAACCTTCGACTTGCAAAGCTTCAATTTGAGATCTTATCATACTACTAGAAAAAGGCAATGTATAGGATCATAATTTTTTTCATGATATAGACCCTGGGTGTGAGACAGAGGTGGAACTACCATTGGTGCAGCAGGTGCGGTGACACCAGAACCCAATTTCTGGGGGTCAAAATCAGCCAGTCTATAAATAGGCATGTGCAGAGTGTGTACAATCCTAAAGCAGACAAGTTTTTTATTAGTGCATGTTGCAGGTCCACCTATCTATCCTAAATATCATTATATAGAGCAGCATGTTTATTATTACAATTGCTTACTACTGAGTTACCTTTGGGGAGGGGCACTTTA
The DNA here is from genome assembly GCF_027579735.1 of Bombina bombina. NCBI lineage: Eukaryota > Metazoa > Chordata > Amphibia > Anura > Bombinatoridae > Bombina > Bombina bombina. Next base: position 189,492,565 of record NC_069503.1, on the reverse strand, counting down.
CTGGTGTAAGACACTTTATTGTAATGGAAAACAAAGGGTTCCATAGAATATTTCATCTTACTTCCAATACAAACAACTCCAGGTACAACACTAAACTATATGACCCGTGTCACATAACAAAACATTAATATATAAAAAAAATAACTTAAATTCACTTAATCTTTGTTTCTATGCATTTGGTCTACTTCTGAACTTTTACTATTTGGTGCATGTGTTTAATAAATTTTACTTAATTCATTACGTCTATATCATATATCATGAAAAAAGATGGACACAATAGTATACTGTTATCTAGATGATGGAAATAAACTAAGTTCCAATTGAAATTGTTTTAAGCATATATATGAGATTTTTCAAAGCTCCCCATAAATGTTCCCCATTCGCCATCCTTACTGAATAATGCTACCTACCAAACTACAACTCTCCCAATGCAGTTAAATTTAACTGCAAGTCCCATCAAATTAACTTTAACTCACACTATAATAAACCCTGACTTTAACCATCCCATTGCAATTGTCCCTAACCACAAGCCTCAATAACAATTAACAATCACATTCCCATCACTTTTAACCCTATTTTTGTTTTATTTTATTAAACGTATATAAAATTACATAATATATTCATAATATATTGTTACAGTGTAAATCAATAGATTACAAGAAATAAAAAAATAAAAAATCCTATACATATTAGATACTTAAGGCGACAATAATCCATCGTTTGCCTTTTCCAAATTATTACAACCGTACATTTTTTATTAAGAGCCTACATGACTATGGAAACTGAGAAGGAGACTAGAAAGTTTGTCACCACTCTGCATTATCTATCCAACGCCCTATTCATTATTTTATCCCAATTAATAGCTCACAACCTTACCCACCCAGTGCTTAGTCTTATACTATCTATTTCCAAAAAACCCCACCACATTTTTAACTACCCTACTAGGTGTTCCAGCTGTCCATCAACCTAGCCCATCACTTAATATGGAGCTAATGGTTCTAGGGCTTGTAGTTTAACATCCAAATCTAATGTATTAATAAAATCTCCCCATTTCTTTTTTAAATCACTTAATCTTGTGTCTCTGTCGCATAATACATAAAAAAAATCTGTATTCATCTTTTCTAAAAGAGCTGCCTTAAATTCTTGGATGCTGGGACCTTGTTTTAACAGCCATACTAACCCTAATTTTGACCCCCCCCCCCCTACCATCCACAGAAAGATCCCTCACAGTTACTTCTGCTAGACACAAACATAACACAGAACTAAACATCTCTCACTAGGCCAAAACAACTCAACACTAAACACCACCCTAGACCTAAACACTGAGCCTTTAACATACTATAAAACATCCCATTTGCGACCAACCACAACCACAAGCATAAAAAACACCCAAAAAAAAGACCCAACTACAAGACTTCCGGGGCCCTAAAAAGTAGGCTGCTACCCGAATTTACATTCCCAAATTCTACAATGTTTCTTCATTTGTGAATAGAAGAAATGCACCATAGCTGTGGTATGGTAAACATTGGTTGGTGGGATCCCCTGTACTTGTGGGTGGGGGTCCCATTTTGTGGGGTATCTCTAGCACTTAGAAGTAGTCAAGTTTGAGGGGCCCATGGATAGAAAGGGGTGAGGTTTTTAGGCCTACTTAGTGAGTCTTAAAGTAAGGAATTAAACCTTTTGGGTGTACTTTTGACAGTGGAGGTGTTAATTCAAGTGACAGTTTTAATATTTAACCTTTCTAGGTTAAAGGTATACTAAACTCAATTTTTTTCTTTCATGATTCAGATAGAGAATGCAATTTTAACTTAACTTTCTAATTTACTCCTATTATCAATTTGTGTTTGTTCTCTTGCTATCTTTATTTGAAAAGCAAGAATGTAAGCATAGGAGCAGACCCATTTTTGCTTCAGCACCTGGGTAGTGCTTGCTGATTGCTGGGTACATTTAGCCACCAATCAGCAAGCCCAACCCAGGTGCTGAACAAAAAATGGGCCCGGCTCCATGCTTACATTCTTGCTTTTCAAATAAAGATAGCAAGAGAAAGAAGAAAAAATGATAATAGGAGTAAATTAGAAAGTTGCTTAAAATTGCATTCTCTATCTGAATAATGAAAGAAAAAAATTGGGTTAAGTATCCCATTAAATACTGCAAGTTGATTAACTTGACATGCATGCTTTTTCTACAATAATACATGAGATCAATCAAACTATAATGAGACATATTGTGTAGCAAAAGCAGTTACTCTATCAGGCTTCTGTTGGGGTAGAATTAAGTACGCTGTTACAGTTAGAGGCAACATTTTCCTGAGGAGGAAAAACCGTACTGAGTGGTTAACAAACATTGAAATAAGTATTGAAGTATTCATATCTGAAGGATACAAAATAAAATACTAACTGGAAGTTTGTCATCTTTCACATGGTTCAATATCACTGGTAAGGTAGACAGAAAACAAATATTATTTGGCTTTGAATAGAATCTTAGATGTCTACAACATTTATTCAAAGCAGTTTTTCTCTATTTTAACAAGGTCATTGATGTTCAAGGATGATTTTCTTTTTATTATGTTGTTCAATGGAATAAAATAGTATAATCTTTCTTCCAGCATTTTGTTGGGAGAAGCTGATCACAGCATAACTGTTTTCTTGATTTCAGGAATGCAGTACTTAATAAATCCCAACATATATTGATTGTATGGGTAAACAGTCAAAATGTTCCTGATATGAGCACATTGAAAATGATCAAAGATATTAAAGTGAAGGTAAACCTTAAAGGGACACTGAACCCAAATTTTTTCTTTTGTGATTCAGATAGAGCATGCAATTTTAAGCAACTTTCTAATTGACTCCAATTATCAATTTTTCTTTGTTCTCTTGCTATCTTTATTTGAAAAAGAAGGCATCTAAGATAAGAAAATAGTCAATTTTGGTTCAGGCCCTGGACAGCACTTGTTTATTGGTGAGTGAATTTATCTACCAATCAGCAAGAACAACCCAGGTTTTTCACCAAAAATGGGCCAGCATCTAAATTTACATTCTTACTTTTCAAAAAAAGATACCAAGTGAATGAAGACAATTTGATATTAGGAGTAAATTAGAAAGTTGCTTAAAATTGCGTGCTCTATCTGAATCACAAAAGAAAAAATTTGGGTTCAGTGTCCCTTTAACTAATAAAATGCCATATGTTTAATCTTTGCCATTAAAAAGTATATGTGTACCTTCTCTGTTTTTAATCCATCTGTTATTGGGTTAAATTAATGGATAAAGTAATGCTTCTATTGCAATGTATGCCAGTCCACTTGGATAAACTCTTTTTTTTTATGACAATTCTAGTGAACAACCAATCAGCGTATGTGTCATTTGACAATCTTGAAGTCCAGTCCCTTTAAAGCCCTTAGAAAGCATAAGGGCTTGATTTATCAAAGCACTACGGCTGCAAGTTCTCACAAGAACTTGCTCGCCATAATTTAACAAGCAGCCGTCACCAGACCGGCGCTTCCCTAACCTCTTCGCCACCTCTAAGGTGGCAAAGTTTAATCTCCACGGTCTAGTCTGGCCGAGGAGATTGACAGCTTCTGCCCGCGCGTGATTGGCTGTGCGCGGGCAGGGGGCGGGATTGCACGCGAGCGCAAAATTGCACTCGTGTGCAATGGTGATTACCTGCGGGTAATTTCACAACGCCACAGGCAAGCTGAGGCATGCAGGGGTGCGTATACATGCCCCTGTCCGCCCTCAGCTTTGATAAATCTAGCCCTAAGTAGAGTGTGGATTTGACTGCTCTATACAACACAGCCCAGCCAGAAGAGAAAATGAAGGGGAGCAGAGGAACAGACAATACCAATTAGGATTATAATTATTTTATTATAAAATATATATACACTTTAAAAAAAATAATTATGTGGTTTTACTTGCAAACTAATATATGTTTTATTGTAACATTCTTATAGTATGAAATTTACCATCACTTTAAATCTATCAAAAGTGACACCATTTGTTTAGCATGAACAAGTATAAAAATGTGATCAAATCTGATATAAAATTTAGGAACATTAACTCATTGGAGTCTTTCATTAAAACGATTTACCTTTAAGCATTTTACAGAACAGAAGTTTAAGGGGACATTAAACTCATGTATGAGAACTATTTTAAATATGTTACATAGCCTGTTGATGGGATAGAAGTTCTTTATGTTAATGGATAAAAAAGACACACACCAAAAACCAACAATAATAAAAATAAATTTAAACTGTTCTGCATATTAAAATTCTCTTATTTTGAAGCAATAAAGAAAAAAAAAGACCAATGTCCTTTTTAATTGGAACAGTTCTAATGTGATAAATATTCCAACAGATATCTGCAATGTGCTGATCTCTTCTGTCACCCTTTACAAACACACTAAGAAAGTACTTATTTTTGACTTTTTAGGTATAATGGAAGTAACATACACAGTTAAACCACATATCTCACTAAATGATCCAAGCTTAGAATGATAATGTTCAGCACTGATAAAACCTCTCTGCTGCAAACACAGAGCACAAATCAATTTACAATAAGCAACAACAGTTATACTTGGCTCTATCTGCAATAATTAAAGGAGCAGTCTACACCAAAATATTTATTGTTTTATAAAACAGATAACCCCTTTATTACCCATTCCCCAGTTTTGCACAACCAACAAAGTTATATTAATATACTTTTTACATCTGTGATTACCTTTTATCTAAGCATCTTCTGACAGCCCCCTGATCACATGACATTTTATTTATTATCTATTGACTTGCATTTTAGCCAATTAGTGCAGTGTCTGCCAACAAGCCACAGGCGTGATCACAATGTTATCTATATGGTTCACATGAACTAGCAGTCTCTTGTTGTGAAAAGCAAAAAAGCATGTGATAAGAGGTGGCCTTCAAGGACTTAGAAATTATCATATGATCCCACCTAGGTTTAGCTTTCAACTAAGAATACCAAGAGATCAAAGCACATTTGATGATAAAAGTAAATTAGAAAGTTGTTTTAAATAGCATGCCCTATCTGAATCATGCAAGTTTATTTTTTGACTAGACTGTCCCTTTAAACTAAAGTGCACTGTTTCATTTTCTCCCTTTTAATGTGCTCCCAATAATCAATATTACCTAATGGAGTGTATTACATTGTTTACAAATAATGGCCTAGATTACGAGTTTTGCGTTAGAGGCTATTCAGTGCTAACAAGCAGTTTTGTCTCACCGCTCACTTACATGCAGCGCTGGTATTACGAGTTTTCAGAAACCCGGCAAGACAAGAAGTGAGCGTTGAGCAAAATTTAGCTCATTACCGCACTTCAATGCCAGCGCTGCTTAAGTCAGCGATGAGCTGGTCGTACGTGCTCGTGCACAATTTACCCATAGGAATCAATGGTGAGAGCTGGCTTAGAAAAAGTCTAACACCTGCAAAAAAGCAGCGTAAAACTCAGTAACGCAGCCCCATTGATTCCTATGGGGAAATAAAATTTATGTCTACACCTAACACCCTAACATGAACCCCGAGTCTAAACACCCCTAATCTTACACTTATTAACCCCTAATCTGCCGCCCCCACATCGCCAACACCTACATTATACTTATTAACCCCTAATTTGGCGCTCCGGACACCGCCGCCACCTACATTATACTTATGAACCCCTAATCTGCTGCCCCCAACATCGCCGACACCTACATACTATTTATTAGCCCCTAATCTGTTGCCCCCAACGTCGCAGCCACTATAATAAACATATTACCCCCTAAACCGCTGCACTCCCGCCTCGCAAACATTAGTTAAATATTATTAACCCCTAATCTGCCATCCCTAACATTGACGCTACCTACATTTATTAACCCCTAATCTGCTGCCCCAATGTCACAGCCACTATACTAAATGTATTAACCCCTAAACCTAAGTCTAACCCTAACACCCCTTAACTTAAATATAATTTAAATAAGTCTAAATAAAGTTACTATCATTAACTAAATTATTCCTATTTAAAATGAAATACTTACCTGTAAAATTAACCCTAAGCTAGCTACAATATAACTAATAGTTACATTGTAGCTAGCTTAGGGTTTATTTTTATTTTACAGGCAAGTTTTTATTTATTTTAACTAGGTAGAATAGTTATTAGATAGTTATTAACTATTTAATAACTACCTAGCTAAAATAAATACAAAAGTACCTGTAAAATAAAACCTAACCTAAGTTACACTAACACCTAACACTACACTATAATTAAATAAATTAACTAAATGAAATACAATTACCTAAATTAAATTATATTAGCTAAAGTACAAAAACAAACAAACACTAAATTACAGAAAATACTAAACAAATTACAGATATTTAAACTAATTACACATAATCTAATAACGCTATCAAAATAAAAAAATCCCCCCCCAAAATAAAAAAACCCTAGCCTAAACTAAACTACCAATAGCCCTTAAAAGGGCCTTTTGCGGGGCATTGCCCCAAAGTAATCAGCTCTTTTACCTGTAAAAAAAATACAAACAACCCTCCAACAGTAAAACCCACCATCCACACAACCAACCCCCCAAATAAAATACTATCTAAAAAAAACTAAGCTCCCCATTGCCCTGGAAAGGGCATTTGGTTGGGCATTGCCCTTAAAAGGGCAGTTAGCTCTTTTGCGGCCCAAACCTTAACCTAAAAATAAAACCCACCCAATAAACCCTTAAAAAAACCTAACACTAACCCCCTGAAGATCGACTTACCAGGAGAAGTCTTCATCCAAGCCAGGCCGAAGTCCTCAATGAAGCCGGGAGAAGTCTTCATCCAAGCCGGGCGAAGTGGTCCTCCAGATGGGCAGAAGTATTCATCCAGACGGCATCTTCTATCTTCATCCATCCGGCGCGGAGCGGGTCCATCTTCAAGACATCCGACGCGGAGCATCCTCTTCATCTGACGACTAAAGATGAATGAAGGAACCTTTAAGTGACGTCATCCAAGATGGCATCCCTTTTATTCTGATTAACTGATAGAATTCTATCAGCCAATCGGAATTAAGGTAGAAAAAATCCTATTGGCTGATGCAATCAGCCAATAGGATTGAAGTTCAATCCTATTGGCTGATCCAATCAGCCAATAGGATTGAGCTTATATTCTAATGGCTGTTCCAACCTTTAGGGGTTAATAGATAGTTTATGTGTGTTAGTGTACTTTTTAGCACTTTAGTTATGAGTTTTATGCTATGGCGTTGTACCATAAAACTCTTAACTACTGACTTTTAAATGCGTTAGGACTCTTGACAGGGTAGGGTGTACCGCTCACTTTTTGGCCTCCCAGGACAGACTTGTAATACTGGCGCTATGGAAGTCCCATAGAAAAAGGAAGTTTACGTAAGTCGTTTTGCGGTAAGGCCAAAGAAGTGTGCGGTACACCTAAACCTGCAAGACTCTTAATACCAGCAAGCATAAAAAAGCAGCGTTAGGACCTCTTAACGCTGCTTTTTTACCCTAACGCACAACTCGTAATCTAGCCGAATGTTTTTACCTTTATTTTTGTTACTTGAAAAATGTGTTTTTTTTTGTGGCCTGACCTGAGTTTATGGAATTCTTCAGTGGTCAGTGGGGTAGCGAATTCATGCAAATAAGAATCTTGTTAAACCAGACGTTTACAGTACACTATCCTTTTAAGAAGACAATATGGATTGACGAATCAGTTTTAATCTTGTGGCCTAACCTGAGTTTATGGAATTCTTCAGTGGTCAGTGGGGTAGCGAATTCATGCAAATATGAGTTCCTGATAAATATTTAAACCACCAGTAAGACCTCACCACAAACTTCAAATTAGTGGTATAAAATAAATTAATTTACTAAATGCAAAAACTTCAATCTTAAACACATCTCTAATTCACACCTTGCGATCTTTGTTGTGGAAACAAGAACCTTAAACGGGATATGGAAACCCAACACTTTCAGACCAAGAATGCAAATTTAAAAGTTCCCAATTTACTTCTATTCTCAAATTTGCTTTATTCACATGGTGTTCTTTGTTGAAGAGATCCCTAGGTAGGCATCTGGAGCACTACATGATAGGAAATAGTGCTGCCATCTAGTGCTCTTGCAAATGGATGACATTCTTGCAAAACTGCTGCCATATAATGCTTCAGACACGTGCACGCTCCTGAGCTTATGTTCCTGCTTTTTAGCAAACTATACCAACAGTATAGAGAAAGTTTGATAAAAGAAGCAAATAAGAAAGTGGTTTAAAAGTGCATACTCTATCTGAATCATGAAAATGTTGTGGTTTCGTGTCTCTTTAAATGGACATTAAACTCATAGCATATATTGCCAATGTAAAACGGCTTTGCACAATATACAGATTAAAAGCAGTTCATGTATAAACCTCTTGAAAAACCTGGTGATATTTATGTTTCTAAAATTATTTTCTGTTACTAATTAAAGGCAGAGGGATAAATGAGCTTGTGTTTTGCTCTAACCTATCAATGTGTAGAATGCTGCAGGCTCAGGTAAATAGTTATAATTAATTATTAATATAATGATTCAGAGTTGAAACACTTAAAGGGACAGTCAACAAAATAATGTTATTGTTTAAAAAGATAGATAATGCCTTTACTACCCATTCCTCAGCTTTGCATGACCAACATTGTTATATTAATATACTTTATAACCTTTAAAGCTCTAAATTTCTGCCTGTTTCTCAGCCACTAAAGGCAGCCTCTTATCACATGCTTTTTTTTTTTTTAAATCTTTATTTTCCATATAGTTAATAAACAATAAGTAAGAGACGCATGTAGTTAGAAATAGAGGACATTCCCCTCTATCAACATTAGAACAAAGAAAACTATTACCATACATCAACAATCCTCTTTTTTGTTACATCTTTCATATACTAAACGTTTATAGCATTCTGTTACAATACACATTTAGACCCTACCCCAGGGTTTCCAGTTTATAAATACAAAGATAGAAAAAAACATTTAGACACACTATCCACTCTTTAATATGAGTTACTGTTACATTGTACTCTTCAACCATTTCTAATTATATTTTAAATTACTTTATACTACAAAAAAAAATATCCGTAATTTAACTAACATTTCCCCCCTCTCTCTCCCTCACCCCTGCTCCCCATCCTCAGGGGTGAAGAGCCATTCTCCCCTTAACCTACAGTTTCCAATATACAGGGAGTGCAGAATTATTAGGCAAATGAGTATTTTGACCACATCATCCTCTTTATGCATGTGGTCTTACTCCAAGCTGTATAGGCTCTAAAGCCTACTACCAATTAAGCATATTAGGTGATGTGCATCTCTGTAATGAGAAGGGGTGTGGTCTAATGACATCAACACCCTATATCAGGTGTGCATAATTATTAGGCAACTTCCTTTCCTTTGGCAAAATGGGTCAAAAGAAGGACTTGACAGGCTCAGAAAAGTAAAAAATAGGGCGATATCTTGCAGAGGGATGCAGCACTCTTAAAATTGCAAAGCTTCTGAAGCGTGATCATCGAACAATCAAGCGTTTCATTCAAAATAGTCAACAGGGTCGCAAGAAGCGTGTGGAAAAACCAAGGCGCAAAATAACTGCCCATGAACTGAGAAAAGTCAAGAGTGCAGCTGCCAAGATGCTACTTGCCACCAGTTTGGCCATATTTCAGAGCTGCAACATCACTGGAGTGCCCAAAAGCAGAAGGTGTGCAATACTCAGAGACATGGCCAAGGTAAGAAAGGCTGAAAGACGACCACCACTGAATAAGACACACAAGCTGAAACGTCAAGACTGGGCCAGGAAATATCTCAAGACTGATTTTTCTAAGGTTTTATGGACTGTTGAAATGAGAGTGAGTCTTGATGGGCCAGATGGATGGGCCCGTGGCTGGATTGGTAAAGGGCAGAGAGCTCCAGTCCGACTCAGACACCAGCAAGGTGGAGGTGGAGTACTGCTTTGGGCTGGTATCATCAAAGATGAGCTTGTGGGGCCTTTTTGGGTTGAGGATGGAGTCAAGCTCAACTCCCAGTCCTACTGCCAGTTTCTGGAAGACACCTTCTTCAAGCAGTGGTACAGGAAGAAGTCTGCATCCTTCAAGAAAAACATGATTTTCATGCAGGACAATGCTCCATCACACGCGTCCAAGTACTCCACAGCGTGGCTGTCAAGAAAGGGTATAAAAGAAGAAAATCTAATGACATGGCCTCCTTGTTCACCTGATCTGAACCCCATTGAGAACCTGTGGTCCATCATCAAATGTGAGATTTACAAGGAGGGAAAACAGTACACCTCTCTGAACAGTGTCTGGGAGGCTGTGGTTGCTGCTGCACGCAATGTTGATGGTGAACAGATCAAAACACTGACAGAATCCATGGATGGCAGGCTTTTGAGTATCCTTGCAAAGAAAGGTGGCTATATTGGTCAATGATTTGTTTTTGTTTTGTTTTTGAATGTCAGAAATGTATATTTGTGAATGTTGAGATGTTATATTGGTTTCACTGGTAAAAATAAATAATTGAAATGGGTATATATTTGTTTTTTGTTAAGTTGCCTAATAATTATGCACAGTAATAGTCACCTGCACACACAGATATCCCCCTAAAATAGCTATAACTAAAAACAAACTAAAAACTACTTCCAAAACTATTCAGCTTTGATATTAATGAGTTTTTTTGGGTTCATTGAGAAAATAGTTGTTGTTCAATAATAAAATTAATCCTCAAAAATTCAACTTGCCTAATAATTCTGCACTCCCTGTATATTGTATTTTCAAATGTTTTAATTAGTGATTTTTGTTCTTCTAGGTCTAGGGTTTTTATCCATTTTTCGAAAAACCTTTCAATATTAGCTTCTAGTTTAAACCAAATATCATATTGTTCTATAAGGAATTGCTTATATATGGTCTGTTTAAAGACTTTAAACGAAGGTGCGTTCCAACTCTTCCAACCCTTCAGAATAAGGTTCCTTCCCATTAAGATTGCCATGGTCAGGAATTTTCTCTCTTGTCAATAATTTGTACCATAATTAAAAAAAAAAATAATCTGCTCCCATGTAAATTAATTTGGATATTAAGAATCTTGTTAAGCCAGAAGTTTATCATTCTCCAAAATTTTTGTACTTTAGGACATGACCAAAGGCAGTGTAACAATTTTTTTCAGGCGTGATATACGCCATCCATATAATCTTCATATGTTGTTCTCGCATAAGTGTTGACAGTGATGCTTTCTCTACTCTTTCCATGGTTTTCAATACTATTTTTTCATTAAGATCATTAAAATATAATTCTTTCCATTTTGCTATCCCTCTGTCAAGATACATTTTATATTCTGCATTGTTCACCAAATTATAAAATACTGAGATTGAGTAGTTGCCCTTTTTAAAGGCATTTATTACTTGTGCTAGTATTGGGGATTCCCACGTACCCCCATATAACTGCATAAGCTTCATGCAATATTGTCTAACTTGCAAAAAGCAGAAGTAATGTTCATTTGGCAGTGAGAATTTATTTTTAGCAAGTTCAAAATCTATTATTTTGTGTGTTTCCTGATCCTTATTTATCATTTGGACTACGTTCACTAATCCGTTATCTCTCCATTGTGAAAATATTTTAGAGGATAGCCCAGGTTTAAATTCATAATTACCCTGAATAGATAGGAATTGGGATACGGCAATGTTAATTTTTAAATATTTTCAAATCCTATGCCATGCCAGGATTGTATCTTTAAAAAATTATATTCTTTTAATGTGTATTGGTAAATCCTTGATTTTTTGGTGTACAATATTTTTTAAAAACGCTGGTTTGACTAATTGAGTTTCAATCTCGCCTAAAGTAAAATGATTACTCTCCAACATTTAGTCTAGCGCAATTTTTGCCACTGCCACTGAATTGTAAATTTCTATATTTGGGAGGGCCATCCCTAAATATTTCCTCTTAAGAACAAGTTTTTTATAGCTAATTATTGGTTTCTTAAGAACCCATACATAATTTTTAATAGCAGTATTAATTGTCTTAATTTCTGGTTTCCCAATCAATAAAGGTATATTTTGAAATTCATATAAAAACCTAGGTAATGCGATCATCTTAAGAAGATTTATTTTGCCATAAAGAGAGAGTGGGAGAGATTCCCAACTTTTAAGAGTTTCACAAAATTGTTTTACCCTGTTATAAATATTCAGAGTATACCATTCTTCTGGTTTAGTTGATATTCTAATTCCTAAATAAATTAAAAAGTGTTTTACTTCCTTAAATATCTTAGTTTCAGATTCTTGTTTTTTCTGAATACATAATACTTCTGATTTGCTCTTGTTGATCATGTAGCCTGAAAATGATCCAAATACCTCTATAATCTGGCAGATAAGATTAAAATTTTCTTTTGAATTCTTGGAGAATACTAGTAAATCGTCGGCATACACTGCCATTTTAATAACCTTTTTATTTAATTATATTCCCTGTATATCTTTCCTTAGTGCAATCAAAAGGGGTTCTATTGCAATGTTAAAGATTAGGGGAGAAAGGGGGCATCCTTGTCTTGTACCCCATAGTAGCGAGAAGTATGAAGTTTTATTATTATTTATAACCAATGCTGCTTTAGACTTCCTGTATAGCAACTCAATCATATTAAAACAATTACAAAAATATCTAAACTTGTTAAGGGATGTAAGAAGGTGATCCCATGTGAGTGAAGCGAACGCCTTACAGGCATCTAACGATATTATGGATATGTCTTCTTGGTTTTCTCTCTTATTATACTTCTTATTATAGCAATAATTTAAGATGGTTAGGAAAACTTTTCTTAAATTAGTATTGGATGATCGCCCTTTCATAAATCCTGTTTGGTCAGTATGAATGATTGTACCTAACGAAACCTGAAATCTCTTTGCCAAGATACTTGTTATGATCTTGTAGTCGATGTTTAAAAGTGAAATTGGTCTATAAGAATCGATTAAACTAGGGTCTTTCCCAGGTTTAGGAATAATCACATGCTTTTGTATTTGCTTTTCACAACAGGGGAGTGCTAGTTTATGTGAGCCATATAGATAACATTGTGCTCACGCCCGTGGGTTGTGCACATCACAGCACTTATTAGCTTAAATGCAAGTCAATAGATAATAAATAAAAAAGTAATGTGATCAGGGGGCCATCCGCAGAGGATTAGATACAAGTTAATCACAGAGGTAAAAAATTTATTAATATGACCATGTTTTCTGTGCAAATCTGGGGCATGGGTAATAAAGGGATTATCCATCTTTTTAAACAATAACAATTTTTTAGTTGCCTGTCCCTTTTAGCCTTCCTGGAAAAAGTGTGACTAAAAACAATATATGGCTATTTCACAATGAATGTAGGTAAAGAGAAACTAAAACTTTTGCTGGAAACATAAATGTTCAGTTTGAAGTAAACATATTTATGACCTCCATTAAAAAAAAAGATATGACAGGTAAGATATTACGCTATCAATAAAACAGATGGATTTTTATGCTTAAACTAAAATGTGTACAGTTTTTTTAGTGACTGATTTACATCCTTATTAATATTATTATTATTATAATAAATCATTTGTAGAGCGCCAACAGATTCCGCAACACTATTGACATAAATGTATAGTTTGAACTATTTGGTACCTATTTTTGTATTTCCCATAGCAAATCACTATTAGCTACAAAATGTGTTTTTAAATAATAAAAACTACAAAAGGAATCCAATTGTGATTTATTGTAAATCTAAACAAAAACAAAAAAAATATGCTTTGATTGTGTGAGCATGTCACAGCTTAGAATCAAAGGGGCACATTCTTAATCCATAGGTGTCATGAAACATGGAATTGTTTAGTTTTTGTCACATAATTACTTGTGTGACCACACTAGTTATTAATACTATGTTTTTATTTAGAAAATCTGCAATTTGATTGGACAGATAGACACCATTTCCAGTCTGTCAGAATTTCCATGCAAAAACATTGAATGTAAGCTGAGGATATATTTTGCTTATTCTTCTATTCTAAGCCATGTATTGAGTCAATGATTGATTTAGTAATACACTCAAATTAGTTATATAATATGAATCTGGATACACATGTAAAACTATAACTATATAAAACTGCTGTTTTTCAAACAATTATGGAACAAAATACACTTGGCCAAAACAAAAGTAGGCTTGATGACTAATTAAAATGATTTTCATGAAGTCTTCATGTATCCGATAATATGAATTTATGACATGACAGTTTTATGTAATAGCATACTGTTATAATTTTTTGTAAATGTCCAATCACGTTATTATATTAGTAAATATGTGATTTTTTTGGTATTGTAGTTGTGTGTAAATTTAAAATGTCAAAGTGTGATTTAAACTATATTTAGAACTTTTTTATGTAACTATGAAACTAGAAAAGGATCTTTTTTTTTACGTTTGAAGTGAACATGTATTAAAACGTTTAAAGGGACATTCAAGTCAAAATTAAACTTTCATGATTCAGATAGAGCTCACAATTTTAAACAACTTTCCAATTCACTTCCATTGTCTAAATTTGCACAATTTTTATATATACACACTTTCTGAGGCATCAGATCCTACTAAGCATGTGCAAGATTTACAGATTATCTGCATTTTGTGATTGACTGATGGCTGTCACATGATGTAGTGGGAGAGAAAATTGAACTTACTTTAAAATTTGTCAAAAACAAATATACTACTCACTTGAAATTCAAAGTGCTTTTGCATTGTCTTTTTGTTATGCAGTTCCTGATTATGCAAGTGTACTATGTTTAGTGGTCCTTTTACTAGTTCTAAAATATAAGTGCATATACAGCCCAAATATATTGTGTGAAAAAGGTCAAAAGTAGTTTTCAAGTCACCAGGCTACTGAATTATAAAAGCCAAAAAATAATTTGAAAAGTTACTTGAAAGTTTTTTTTTTCCAGACACTTGTAGCATTTTCTCCATGCAAGAGGTTATAAGGTTTTATCACAGGTTTTTTTTATGAAATTTAACTGGTTCTAATTTGAAAATCTAGCAGAAAACCATACAATGAAAATTTTGATGGATTGCGTTTAAAGGGACATATAAGACATCATTTTTTTTCATAATTCAGATAGTGCATGCAGATTTAAACAACTTTCTTATTCATTCTCATGTTATCTTTTGCTGAAAATCAGGGAGGTAAGCTCAGGAGTATGCACATGTCTGCAGCACGATATGGCAGCACTTTTTCTGACATGTAGTGCTCTGGACATATACATGCTACCTTTATTGGTATCTCTTTAACATAGAAAACCTTGAGATTGAAGCTAATTTGAGAACAGAAGTAAATTTAAAAATGATATGTTGGGTTTCATGTCTCTTTAAGGTTATTTTTATATAGACAGACAGAAAGATAAGTTTCTATCTACATGGAATATGTTTCTAGGATTAAAGCATTGAATCGATTGATTGGTTTTCAAGTGAATTCATACAAATGTGTGTGGGTTGTGATATAATTTTCGTACAGGTCTATGAGTAAGGTAATGCTTAGCTGAAATGCGTAAGACCGTGTCTCCTGCCCTATGGATGTTTGTTTTTTTTATCTTTGGCGACTTTGCGATAAAATGATTGGATATTTCTCTCTGTGCCTAGTTGTCTTGCTTTCTACAATTTTGACTCCGCCCACAATTTGACTATGGAATTCTGCAATTCTTCTACCATAAACAGAACAAATTGTGCCATTAAAATATGGAGTGGAAAACAACCGAACAATAGTGGATCATACATACGTTTATGTTAAAGGGACAGTTAACACCTTCCAAGACATTTCTGTTGTGTTGCTCTAGAATAACATATCAGGCAGCAAGACTAAACATTTTTAAAACAAATTAGCATGTTTTTTTACTGATTTTGTTTTCCAATAGCCAAGCTCCACCCATAATCTGCCTTATTTGGAAGAGCTAATCTAGGCTTTAGTCTTCTGACTATAGCATTAGCCATGGTTATAATGTTAGTATAAAGTAAATTGTTTTGCAGTTGTTATCTGATAAAGTCAATTTGGAACAAATATGTTGCAGAGTTAGCCTGTTAGCCTTGAGAAGTCTTCAGGGTGGATTTCAAGTTCTGAGAATTAGAAATTGGTTAATATTAAATGCCAAATTACCTGAAAAGAGGGCAGTATAAATAATGAGCGCATACTGTAAAGTTGTTTCAATATGCATAGCTAAACATTGTATATGGTGTTTACTGTCCCTTTAAGGATACAATTTTATCACAGCAAATACAAAGCTACAACCACATTAGAAACAAGTCATTTAGACCATCAAGAAACTGCTTCATTCACACCTACAAATTGACAAATCTATCCTTAATCTTCTGCAAAATTATCATTTATTTGTAAAGTGCAGACAAATTCTGAAGCTTTCGGTATATGGGGTAACTCAGTGCCCTTAATTCTTGGAAAGAAACAAAACAAAATGCATAAAACAGGCTAAACAAAATAAACACAAGGGGAGGAAGGGCCACTTAACACTTAGGGCCTGATTACAAGTTGAGCGCATAAAGGGACAGTTTACTCAAAAATGTTCTCCCCTTTAATTTGTTTCCAATGATCCACTTTACCTGCTGAAGTGTATTATTGTTTACAAGTATTTCCATTAACCATATAATGGCATTTGAATTAGTTTATTTAGCCTGTGGTATCCCCACCCATCCTGAAAGTTTTTGGCCACAAGGCCAAGCTGTATTAACAGAGCCAGTAGAAGAAATTACACTCCCAGTGGGTTATATAAGAGATAAGGTAATAAAATGTTAATTTTCCATTGTTCTCTCCAAGTACTGATGATTGGTTTGTGGACAGATATAAGATAAAGAAGCAGGTATAGTTACACAATGTGATAAAGTAATGAAATCTGATTATACCTACAAGCTCAACCCATTTTAATAGGTTGTGGCTTCAAAACACAAAATCGGCTAATTCATATACACAAATAAGCCTTAAAAAGCAAATCTCATACATTTTATACTGTGCAGCTGGTAAAAAAAGTAATTGGAAACACATTAAGAAAAAACAATTTTATAGTATACTGTCCCTATCGCTTTAGTGAAAGTGATATCTGCACTCCACCGTGCAATTCCAGCGCACTCTAATGTGCACTGGTATTAAAAGTTGATAGCTTCCATAGGCTCAAATGGGAGCCTCTTTCTGATGCTGTCAGCGAAGGGATTAGGTAGTGCAGCGATGGCAGCAATATTAAAAATATATATGTATATGATTATATACATATATATTTATGTGTTAATATGTGTATATACATATATAAACACATATGTATATCAGCATATACATATATATTTACTAAGAACAATGTAAAGGCACCCCACTCCCACCAACTTTTGCCCCAAAGTACTGCCTAGTGCTTTTATGTTTTATAAAAAAATTAAAGATGCTGCTATCTTTATTTTTTAATAAAATATACTAGACTTTATTTTGGGAGCATTTGGAGCACATTTATAAAATTAAACAGAGATCAGATATCTGGTTCATTTTATAACTGCTAATTGCGAGCTTGTGGTAGCAATAACTAGCCACTTGTAATGGCTGGTTAATTATTGTGTGCCACAAATGGGAAAATTTGCCTGTTTATGGGCACGCGATAATTTAGTGCTCCACTTGTAACCTAGCCCTAAATATATTTCATGCATTTCCCTCTAGTCATGGGAGCAGCCATCTTGGAATGTAGGTTACACTGCAGGTATCTGAAGGAGAGTTGCTGCACATGTGTAAACACATCAGTATAGAATGTAGTGAAAGGTAGATTTCAGCATGGCAGCACTGATCAATAGAGGGAGCAGATAATAACCTCAGTGCTATGCTTGAATCATGTATTTAGTGCTTATTGTCATTTTAAGAGCAAACAATCTACAGCTAACAATGTGCAGGAAACAAATTTGAAAATTATTTATTTTGTCTGGTCACCAACCCATAAAATAAAAGTGTTTATTTTATGATGATGTTTTCTCATTGAGATTTAAATATATATCCCCTACATATTGATTTACACAAGAAAATAACACTTATATGAACTCAAGATTATGTTATCACCCCCCCCCCCCCCAGCTTGGGAAGGATACATACATCAGAATCTCGGAATGCTATACTAGTTAAACTATTTCACATAAAATCCATTGTTAATCTGAGACTAATATGTCAAAGAATTTTAATTAACTTACTGCATGATATCTAAGCTTAATAGGATAACACAAGATTTAGTGAGATTTTCACACTGGAGTAATGTAGCACAGTATGATAACCAGAGGCTGCAGTGGGCATAGATTTTAGGAAGAAATGTATCCAATTAAAACATTTATATAACATATTATACCCTTGTCTCTGCCCTTTCCAAATCCTTATTAGTATCAATATGATTGCTTTTCCCTTCCATACCCATTTATACAATGTTTGTGTGTGTGTGTATGTTTAATATATGTGTGAGTGTGTATGTGTGTGTGTGTTTGTATGTATGTGTGTGTGTATGTTTAATATATGTGTGAGTGTGTTTGTATGTATGTGTGTATATGTAAGTGTGTATGTGTGTATATGTGTGTGTGTTTGTGTGTATGTGTGTGTATGTATGTGTGTGTATGTAAGTGTGTGTGTTTGTGTGTGTATATGTATGTGTGTGTGTATTTGTGTGTATATGTTTTTGTGTGTATATGTGTGTATGTGTGTGTATATGTGTGTGTGTGTATGTGTGTGTTTGTGTGTATGTGTGTCTATATATGTTTGTGTGTGTGTATATATTTGTGTGTGTGTATGTATGTGTGTGTATGTAAGTGTGTGTGTATGTGTGTGTGTATGTATGTGTGTGTATATGCATGTGTGTGTATGTATGTATGTGTGTATGTAAGTGTGTATGTATGTAAGTGTGTGTGTATGTATGTGTGTGTGTATTTGTGTGTGTATGTGTGTGTGTATATGTGCATGTGTGTCTATATATGTGTTTGTGTGTGTATGTATGTATATGTGTGTGTGTATGTATATGTGTATGTGTGTATCTTGATCTATCTTACGATCTCTCTCTATGTATATATCTATCTTCAATTAAATGTTTGTATTTTTTTCTAAACGTTCAGTTTGTTGTAATCTTGTGATAACTACATTTATTAACTGTGTAATTAAGTAATTCTGTTATGATTAATTTAATATAATATTTAACAGAGGTAATTTGAACTAAAGATCCTTGTACTGCAAAAAATATGAATGATATTTGTCATTATACATAAAATATATGGTTAGCATATAAATAATTAAAAGCAAATCTGACATCTATAATTTACTGATTTTAATATAAATCCGACCCATAATAAGCAGGAGGTATTACTTCATATATGTTTTACTAAAGCTGTCTTGGATAATTCTGGCATGAATCACATGAATTAGTATCGCTTGTCATTTTAAATATCTGCTCTGCACATATTATAGGAAACGTCATAAATTATACACATATAGATCTATATATTAGGACTATTAGACAATAGTATTTGGTTAACTATTAGTAACATATCAACCTGGTTTGAAATGTTAACCCTCAGATGGCAAATACTGACCAAAATCAGACGTAATTATGTTTAGTATGTTCAGATGCTGGACAGGTCAGACGTAAAACAAAATAACCCATTGATTGCCAGGGATAACCTACTATAGGTAAATTCTTGCAGTTCACATGACTTAAAAAGCTATTGATGTACCAG